>NC_143063.1:30962803-31265833 GCF_052426305.1 Pelodiscus sinensis
TTCCCAACACTCTCATTGGCCGGGAACAGTGATCTGCAGCCCACAGGTGCTGTGATCACTAGTACCTGTGGAGGCTAACCCTGGTGAACCACTGCCATTTTACTGCCCACCCTGGGCTACATGGAGGGGAGAAATGTGTGTTGTGCTGCAAACCCATAATTTCCCCCTACTCTGGGAAAGTAGATTATGTTCCATCAACCTTCACCTACTTCCACACACAAAATCCATTTAATCAGGTTTCCACCATGAAAAAGCATGGGAGGAGAAGGGGTTACATTTCATTCTTAACTCTTGATTCAGCAATGGGACTTACTGGCAGAGATACTTCTGACAATATTAACGATGTAAATATCCATTAAAAATGTTAACCGCTAAACAATATGTTTAAGCAGGTAACCGCGGAGGGCGGGGGTCCCATGGTGGCGGGGGGGAGCCTGCTCCAGCCAGACAGCCCTTCTGCGCTGCAGGCAGGGGGCTTTCTCCAGTTGAGCCCAGCCTTCTGGTTACCACTTACCACTCCCGCCTGTTCCCCCAACCTTCCATCCTGCTCTGCTGCCTCTGATACAGTACCACAGCCAGTGGGGAGGTGCTTTTGTGTAACCATAAAGGTTAACTGGCTCATAGTATATACTTTTAAACGGTTAACCAAACACATCCCTAGTAGGTAAGCATCTTCTGTCCCTCCCACGTCACGTCACGTCACGTCACGTCACGTCACGTCACGTCACGTCACGTCACGTCACGTCACGTCACGTCACGTCACGTGCCTTGGTCAACTGTTGAAATTCCTCTACCCTATATAATTTTATTTTTATAAACTAAGGCCCCCAATCCTTCAAAGACTTACACCGGGTTTAAATGTATCTCAGAATCTAGAACTGGAAGGAACCTCAAGAGGTCATCAAGTCCAGTCCTCAACCACCATCTAGACCAGTGTTTCTGAAAGTGTACTGAAGAAACACTTTCAAAAACACTTGAACTGTCTGCCCTGATTTGTTTATGTACCGGCGCCACGGCCACAGAGTCTCGTGGCTCCCATTGGCCCCATTTCATCCTTTGCAACCAAGGGGAACTGCGGGAAGCAGCATGGGGTGGGCCACTGCTTCCCACAGCTCCCCTTGGTTGCAAAGGACAAAACAGAGCCAATGGGAGCCATGAGGCTACGTGGCTACGGCGCCAGTAAATAAACATATCATGGCAGCTAGTTAAAGTGTTTCTGAAAGTGTTTGAGGTACACTTTCAGAAACAGTGATCTAGACCATCCCTGACAGATGTTTGTCTAACCAGTAGTCCCACTGAAGACAAAGTCTCATTGAATGCACAAAGCTAAGCATGAGCATAAGTCTTTGAAGGTGCAGAGGCCATATCCTTGGCCATAATCGAATGCACTGGCTGCATTTTCAGTTTATTAGCTTGTCAATTTTTGACTTAGCACTATCAATCAAACTGTACCTATGTTGCAGGATGATAAAAATAAAAAATTCACTAATTTTGCAAGCCTGATGAGCTAATTTTAGTTTTGAAAATAACCCTTTTTGCTATGTGCTTGTAAACAAATAAAATGCTATGTTCTAGTTGAATTAACAAATTGTTAATAATATAATACAATATGCAATTGCAAGCCATTTGAAACATTTAATTTTCATGAGTTAGAAATTAAACTATAGAAATCATAAGAACAAATCAGAGCCACAACTGCTTTGCACATGCTCAATCTATCTGAGTAAAGTTAAAAGCATATTCAGGGATTTCACTTTTTTAAGGAATATAACATGGGTGCATCACATAATTTAAAAGTTCTATTTATCTGATTCTACATATCCACTCTGAGCTCATGTATAATCTTTGTAAGTACTGTAATTTCTCTTTGTGTGAATTAACTTTAAGAGGAAACATCTAAAACACACTTGCTAAACTTCCTTAGGCAAGATGAAAACAAACTGAGAAGCAGCTCTGAAGTAGTTGGGCTATGTCTGACCCCTACAATTCACACAACTAAGTAAGGAAATTCAAAGAGGAAGATACAGACTAAACTACGAAAGCAGGTGAAAAACTAAAAATGGAGTATTTTCCACAATTATTTACTGCTGAAAGATAACAAAATCATCAATTTAAAAGCACTCTGTCAATTTAGTCAGACTTTTACCTAATGTTGATAAAAAAAAAATCAACGATTAATTTCACTATATTTGATTTTCCTTATTTATTGTGAGGTCTTTTCCACAGCAACACTGTATAAGATTTTAAATTACAGTAGACTTCCGACAATCCAGAACCTAAGGGATCTACATGGTGCGGGATTATCAGATATGCCGGACTATCAGGAGGTACTATAAACTGGTTATATATATACTGTATACATTATATACTGTATATAAAGTGTTCTTAACCCTTTTTATTGTACATACTGTATACAGTATACTGTAATGTTTTAGTTTTTTTAAGACTTTTTTACCTTTTTGCTCAGTTCACCTGCTGCCGCTGTTACCTTATGACTCATTTTTGGCTGAAGGTCACTCACTAGGTTCTTGCCATTTTGATGCCGGACTATCAGGAGTGCCGGACTATTGGAGTTTTACTGTAATTTGAACACGCCATTATTCTATTTAATTGAATCATTGTGTTAACTGTACATGCAAATGATAAGTTAAAACATGCAATTAGACATTTTTTTTCATACAGCCACCACACAGTGTACATAAATCCATATACATTTTTCTGAAAATGTACACCTTACAGCTTTATGCAACGTGTTTCACAGGAGTTTATTTTAGGACATCACAATTTGTTTCTTCCATACACATTTTTGTTGTGCTATTGTGGGACTTATTTTTCATTATGAAATATTGAAATGGAGCAGTCAAAGTAATTGTGATGCATGCTTACATTTGTTATTCATGAAGTTATAGAAATATTTCCTGCTATGAGGATATAAATGTTCATATATATGACAATTTGCTTTTAAAATGAATGTGATTAATTCAGGTTCGGGACATTGTT
This sequence comes from Pelodiscus sinensis, assembly GCF_052426305.1. NCBI lineage: Eukaryota > Metazoa > Chordata > Testudines > Trionychidae > Pelodiscus > Pelodiscus sinensis. The sequence goes on from NC_143063.1 coordinate 30,965,804, forward strand.
TTATTGGCCTATGATTATAAAACACATAGAATCTGTAGCATCTAATATTGTGGGTTATTATTTCAGCTCTATTGCCAGCTAGAACAGAATGCTGAAATTAAAAGCTTGTGATATAATTTAAGAAGACCTACTCAAAAACAGACTATTAAAAGTTTCAACTTTAAACACAAGTTTCCTCTTTGAAAACTGCATTATTTTAAAATCAGTAATGAGCTGTCCATTACTTTTTCAGTCAAACTACAGGTATTTTCATTTTTTCTCTAGCTTATTCCCTAAGAACACTTGCCTGTTTGACTTTTATATTCAAATTAAGTAACTTTAATTCACTAGAAAGCAGTTTTATAGAGCAAAAACAAACCTTTATAAGTTTGCACACTACTAACTTTTCAACATTATATTCTGAAATCTAAAATATGTTTGTTTTCAAGAGTATCATTTTCCTCTTCTAGCAACCAAACAATAGACCAAAGCAATGACACCGTCAATTTCAGAAGCCGATTATGACACATACACCTAAGTATAGGAAACAATAGCTAAGTGTGCTAATGTACCATCTAATATATTACTTTTACTTTCTAAAATCAACTTGATATCTGTTCCAAGTAAAATGAGATCATAAAGTCATATGAATTTGCCTGATCTATGCAGTAGCTTTCTACCAAAAAAAAAAGGCAAGGGTTTCATAAACTGTGATCAACTTCACAACTACTTAGAACACTGCACTAAAAACAGATTTTTATGTACACAGCAAGCATACCAGTCAATAAGCATCATTTGCTTCACTGATGTCAAACACTTTAAGGAATTCTGAGGCAAGAAAAACAATTTAAGAGCACAACAAGCATTAAGGGATGGAGATTTTTTATTTGCATAAGAAAAACAATTAAACATCATCTGAATAAATCATCTAATTTCACAGGAAAGAACTTATATGTGATTTGCACTCTAGCACTACGGCATGGCAAGATAATATCAGATACCCTTCAAAATTTTAGACTGAAAGTAAAATAGTCATTTAAACCAAGAATTGTTGGCATGGAGATATGTGATTAATGTTTTGGTTGTGGTTAGCCTTTCTGAATAAGCATTTTTAGAAAACAAAACCAGATAATATTACCCCCTGATCTCTGAGTAATTAAGACTGAATAATTAAGAAACAGTCATTATGAGGGAATGGTGTGAAATTTGTTATTTTAGAATCAGAGGTGAATCTGATTGGTGTGGGGAGACACTCAGATACTATGGTGAACATCACAATATATGTACTGATGTTGAAAGATTAGATTAATCTAGTTAAATATTAGATCAATTCAATTAGCCAATCAGGACAGACACTGCTTGAATAAGGAGAACACTACCTAGTGTCAGCAGAAATAAAAAAAAATTAACAAAATTTAAAGCATTATGCCTATCTAAAAATCAGCAACTTCTAAAATAAAGTTTTAATTTTACTGCACAATTTTAAAATAACTTAGCATGATTAGTATTTTCCTTTAACAAAGCAAATAATTCTCCAATGATCACATTATTTTAATTAGCCACCACATATTTTTAAATTAAGTATTTTAATAATACCAATATATTTATTAGAACAGAACTAATTTTAAAAACATGAGATTACTGGTGTACCACACGTTTATTTGATAATTCTGTATTTGATTTGTAGCACAGCCACAACTTTGAAATATCAGTGAGGAAAATGACTTAGCAAAGATTAACAAGCCTGTAATTGTATTTCCACTTACCAGGTGGTATAGTAAAACCTGGAGGCAACTGGATTGTAGTCTGCTGAGGCGGTCTAACAATCAATTGTGGTGCAACTATTCTCTGAGCAATGCCCACTGCAGGCCTGGGTGACAGCGACTGGGGGACTGCAGAGACGACAGGTACACCGGTAGCAGATTTGGCTACACCAACAGCAGAGCCTGGTGGCCCTATAATATTTACTGTAGGTTTAGATACAGCATTGAGAGTGACTGTGCTGGACACTACAGGGGCACAGCTTGCTACTGGACTTTGGGCTGGATGGGTGACAACGTTCATTGTAGAAACAGAACTGCCAGAGTTACAGAGTGTATTTACTGCAGAACTGTGTGTGAGGAGTTTTGTCTGTGCTGTGGAGGAATCTGGTTTGCAGTGGCTGACAGCCGGGTTCTGATGGTTGACAACCTGTGTTACTGATGCTGGGGCACAACCAGCCTTTAGACTCTGAGTGACAAGCACAGCAGTGCTGGAGGCAGTGCCATTCCCACTGAGTGCCGCGGGAGGAACGGTATGCAGAGCAGGTCTCTGGAGAAGAGGGAGAGGAGCAAGAGGAGGAGCAGCAGCTGTACCACCCAGCACTACCGCCTTTGCAACCCCACTTGCTGCGGCCGCTAGAGTGACAGCATCGGCAACCCCAGGCGACCCCCCAGCAGTGGCGGCCTCGGAGTTAAGCAGCAACACGTTGTTCACACCAGCCGCTGCTGCAGAAGGACTATACCCCGGGCTGTGACTCTCCACTTCCCGGGCACCGCTGCCAGCAGCAGGAGCAGCACTGGCATCCACATGGTTGTTGACAGGCTGGGCTGGGGCGCCTGCAGGCGGAGGTGGGGCTGCGGCTTGCAGTGGGACAGGGGCAGCAGGTGCACTCGGGGGGCTGTTGCTGCTGCGAGGAGCTGCTCCATGTGATTGCTGCATGCTACTACTGTTTACACTCGCTCCCCTCCCGGCCGCCACTCCGGGGGCGGACAGGGCAGGGGGCGCCCCCTGGACTGGACTGGGGCTGCCCACGGCACTTGGGCACCTGGCAGCCTCCCCTGCCCCGGGGAGAGGAGGAGGCGCAGGATGCCCTTGCTGCTGTTGCTGGACAGGGCTGCCGCCCCCCACCAGGCTCCCCGGGTGCTCTTGCTGCTGGTGGGATGCGGGGCTGCTGTTAGGACGAGCCTCCTCGGTGGAGGCCCGCCCGCAGGCCAGCTGCGATTCCAGGGAGCCCACCAGGTCGCTGACCGCCTTCTCGTCCACCTCTTCGGAGAAGAGCAGCATCTCTTCCAGAGGGTCCGAGGCGCCCGCCGCCATCTTGCGCCAAGCTGGGAGCCGGCCGCTCAGCGCACAGGCGCGCCCGGCTTCCGCCGCGCGCGAGGCATTCTGGGAGGCCGCCGCCTTCTCCAGTCTCACTGAGTGAGGCCAAGCGTGGCGGGGGTGGGGGCGCGAGGGCAGAGTGCCAGCGCTTTGTGCTGTAGCCTGGGGCTCGTCCCGCTCTCGCTGCGCTTACCCTCAGAATGCCCTATCTCCTCTGCTATCAAACGCTAAGCAGCGTGGGGCATGGTTAGTTCTTCAGTAGGGGACCAGTGCCTTGCTTGCATGGTGACAAGTCTCAGAGGGGTAGCCATGTCTGTATCTGCAAAACAGGAGCCCCCTGGCACTTTAAATACTAACAGATTTATTTGGGTTTGCTCACAAAAGCTAATGTCCTCATATCTCTGTTAGTCTTTAAGTTGCCACGGGATTTCTCTTTGCTCCTGAGAATAGTGGGTGCTACTCTTTTTGATGGGTCATAGGGGCTATGTCTACAATGCCAGGTTATTTTGAACTAACTCCCAAAATAACTGTTTTAAAATAAGCTTATTCTGCTTCACAAGCAGGAGTTATTATTTCGAAATAACAGGTAGTGTGGACTCCGCTTGTTATTTCGAAATAAGGGGAGTTATTTCAAAATAACTCCTTTGAGTGTAGACGTGCCCTGGGAGGTTTACCTGTAGGTTGGGCAGAATCTGATCATTAGGATTGTACTCTCCATCTGCAGATTACTGCATCACTCCATAGTGTCATCCCAACAGCTGGGGCTTGCTTCTGCTCCGAGCTGGGCTTGTAGTTCTAGAGTCACCACCTCATGGCCCTGAACAAAGTACCAGGTCTACATTATAGAGCCAGGCCCACGTAAACCAGTTATGTCAATCTCATGATGTAAGTGCCTTATTACACTGAGGTAATAATTCTACCTCCACAAGAGGCACAGAGCTTATGAGAGTGTAGTTAGGGCAACGTGGTGTCTGCTAGACCCTAGTCTCCTGATGTGCAAGGGGAAGATCCATCTGACAGTGGAAAGAACTCAGGGACAAGGGAACTCACTGCATCTTTTTCCAGAGAAGTGTGAGAACACAAAAGGGAGCATGCTAAGAGGATAATATGAAATCAATTCAAGGGGGTAATATTTGGGATAACTAAGAATGGTAATCTGTGGGTTAATACATTACTGTCTTTCTGTAATACCACCCAGCAGGATTTGGGGCCAATTAATTGGAAAGCTGCTTCTTCCTCATAGCCAACTTCTGAGAGAGAAGTTTTAAATAAGAGAAAAAGAAACTTCATTATTGTTACCCCATCTCCCATGCCTCACCTTAATCCACTTGTTTTTCTCATCCATCCGTTATGTTGTGTCTTTTAGAATACAAGAATTTTGAGACAGGTACCCATTTTCTTTGTATGCATCCAAGGTTAATGGGGCCTGGCTTGTTTGAGGCCCCTAGAGATTACTACAGTTGATTCTACATAATAATTAACTTCAATTGTCAATGTTAACAATTTAATTGTTTATGACTGTAGCAAATGAAATTGCAAACAGGGTGGGAATGGGGGGTGGGAATTAGAAGGTGCTTCAGGGGAAAAGAGGGATAAAGGAAGATAGCAAAGAAGATAGAAATAACAGTCATTTTAACTTTAACAAAATAAACAGTGAAAATTAAAAGTGCATTTATTACTTAAAGGCCAGTGTTCAACCCTTATATTTATTTAAACTTCCCCAATGTTAGAAGGAGTTCTGTTGTAGTTCAAGGATAGCATATCCTTGTCCACAAGCCTTTGTTAAAAATGTAATTCAGCCTTCTCAACCGAATAAATTTGACACACCTTTTTTAATTAGACTGATATATGTAGTGATCCCCAACTGACAAATTCAATGTCATTTTAGTATGCACTCTACTACTGTTCGAAAAAAATTGTACCGAATGTTATTCTTGAATGAATGGAATGAAAATACCTTTAAAAAGCCATATTTTATTGTTTATGAACTGCTTCTCCACTGGTGTAAACGCAGACTTGATTTTAGGGATGTGAATGGGTAACCAGTTAACTGTAGGATAGCTATGACAGCTAAAAGGAGGCCTTTTTAGCTATCATAGAACTGGACAACTAATTCTACTTGAGCCCTTATGGATGGGCCAGGGGACATGTCAGGGGTACAAAAGGAGGATATGGCTAGAGCACACTCCAGTACAGCTATTTCAAAGAGGGACTTAAGAAGTGGAGCATGAAGGTTAAGATAGCTTTAATGCAGCCTCCCCCTTTGGGGTGGGAAAGGCTCAGAAAGTAGAGGAAGTGCAAATGTTCCTTAAAGACACCTTCTTCTCCCCTCCATTTCTGCTCCAAGTCAAGGAACAAAGTAAGTGTGATTAGGTTGAAAAGCTAGGCTATGTCTGCACTGCAGGCTTCTTGTGCAAGAAAAGCTATTCTTGCACAAAAGCTTGCAGAATGTCTACACTACATGCATGTTCTTGCGTAAGTAAATTTACAGTAAAGCGTCGTAACTCTTGCACAAGAGTTATTCCTCTCCCCATGAGCAATAAGCCCTCTTGTGCGAGAGCTCGTGCGGTTTCAGAGGTAACGGGTTTCTTGTGCAAGAAAACCCTATGGGTGCGTCTAGACTTGCCAGCTGTCTACACCGGCCGCTTGAATTTGCGCAAGAGCACTGACATTCTAATGTAAGAATTCAGTGCTTCTTGCACAAATACTTTGACGCTCCCGTTCAGGGATAAGCCCTCTTGCGCAAGAATACTTATGCAAGAGGGCCAGTGTAGACAGGCACCATAATCTTTTGCGCAAGAAGCCTGCAGTGTAGACATAGCCTTATTTTTCTCTTTGGAAGGGTATAAAAAAAACCCTTTTCTAAAGTTCAAGTAAGCATATCAATTTTCTCTTTAATGGGACACAAGACTTCACCTACCAGACTAACCATTCCTTTTGTGTTTTGTACGTTTTTGGGGGGGGAGGTTTTTTTTTTCAATTCATACCAAATAGATATATAAGGTGAGCTCCACTCTGATAGATCTTGTGACGTCAACCAAAGTTCAATGCCAGTCTAACAGTCCCATTAACTTTATGCACATAGCTGTTTGCAGGGTCAGGAGGCCTTTATAAAAAGTTAATGGGTGTGCATTCCCAAGGGAGGAGAGAGATTTTGAGATATTTTATATCAGAAAGGAGCAGACATGTTTATATCAGGATAGCTGCATCCAGACTAATGAATTGTATCTGCAATTGAGGAAGTGGGTCTGACCCATGAAAGCTCATCATCTAATAAACCATCTTGTTAGTCTTTAAAGTGCTGCATAGTCCTGTCTTTTGTTTCTGCATCTAAACTAATATTGTTAAGACAGTACAGAAACAGTATGCAGACACCCCTTTAGAAATAGATTAAAACTAAAGTAAAACAAGACCTGGGCTAAAAGCCAAAGCGTGACATGCCTCCACTGAGGCAGACAAACACACTCAGGAGTGATGCAAGTGAAATGAAAGTGCAAATGATGTCATTCAAGGCCCGACAAACAAAGTGCCATGCAGCATATGCAGGGGGGAGAGAAACGAGGACAGAAGCAATGGATACACAGAAAGACGTATGCATATTCTCATGCGCCGCAGACTGTAGGTTTATTAGCGCAGGACGTGCAAAAAAAAAGCTCCCAATGAATCCCATCCTCTCTATCCCACTTCAGCCCTTTTCTCAGCTCCAGCTTCTCCCTTCTAATTGTCGCCCCCATCTGCGAAGCCGCGGCTATCGCGAGATCGTCTCTGTTCCCGGCATCCATTTCGCGGCCTGGGAGAGGGGGCGGTACTAAGTCTGAGGGAAGATGAAGGCGGCGGCCATGTTGGCAGCTTCTGAGTGGCTTCGACGGTGTTTGTGTTGAGGGGCCTGCGTGGGGGGGAAGCGGTTGCTGAGGGGTCCACCCGCGGTTGCGCGTACGCCTAGGGGAGTGGCGTGCTCGCTCGGACTGCGAGAGGGTTCGCTTAGCCGTCCGAGGCCGGTCTCAGGAGCGTGCGGCAAGGGGGGGGGGTCCCTGACCGGGGAGTTGGCGCCATGAGCGGGGGGACGCCCTACATCGGCAGCAAAATCAGCCTAATCTCTAAGGCCGAGATCCGCTATGAGGGGATCCTGTACACCATCGACACCGAGAACTCCACCGTGGCGCTGGCCAAAGGTAAGGGGTTGGGGGGAGCGGCCGCGGTCTCCGGCGTCTTGCTCCGTCACCGGTGGGGGAAACGAGGCACGCGCAGCCCCGGCCGGCGTTACGCTGTGGCAGGACCGAGACGCCAGTGGCACTGGCCCGAGGTGAGGGGCCACCGAGTGAAGTGGGGGTGGGGGTGGGGGGGTCGCTGCATCTCGTCACTTTTCGGTTCAGCGCCCCTGGTGGCGAAGGGACGCGAGCGGAGGTAAGAGCTTGGGGGGGAGAGAGGAGAGCGCAGTCGGGGAGCCGATCCTAAAGCTCCTGACCACTGCTGCCCGAGCTTACAGGTGGGGTTGGCCTCCACTGAAGCGTTGGAAGAAGCAGAGAAAGGGAGATGCGCTGTGTCGTGGTGTTTGCAATGGGTGGCAGTGGTGGAGGAGGGACGTCCACGTGTAGTCTGGTACGTGATAACCCCAGCCTAATTGGTTAATCCTATCGAATACACACATTCCCCCTTTGCTGCTTCTGGGAGAGAGGCAGCAAGGTGGGGAGCAGGAGTCATTGCTGTGGGGAGCCAGCTTTTTAAGGTGGCAATGCTGGGGGGGGGGGAGGAGGACAGGGCAGGCTTCTCCTCGAATCTAGTGCTTGTAGGGAGCTTTTAAGCTGGCTCCCTACACGCACCAGATTCGAGGAGCAGCCTGCCCTGTCTCCCCTCCTCCCCTCCCCAGTATCCCCTCCTTTCCCCTCCCCAGTATTGCTGCCTTTGATAGAGAGGCAGCAGCAGCAGGGTGAAGGGGGCAGGCAGGAGTTGGTACACATGGCAAGCTGGCTTGAAGTCTGCTTTCCTCACATGCCAGCTCACTCCTACACTGCTGCCTTTCTGTCAGAGGTAGCAGTGGATGGGAGGGCAGGGGAGGCTGCTCACTGCGGACAGAGGACACTGCGTGGAAAGCCAGCGCAGGTTCTGAGAGAGAAGTTGGGCCTCAAGACACATGCTGAGAGTTAACAAATATGTAGTTGTGAATTAAGGCAGGAACCAATTTCCAAAGGCTCTGATCTGTTAGCCTTTCCTCATTGGAAATTCCAGCTTGGGCATGTCCACTGACTCCAGCTGTAACAAAAAGAAAGCAGCCTCTTTGATGGTTTGGTCCCAGGTCAATTTAGGCTTTATACATCAAAATCTGAGAGAGCCCTTGCAGGCCATGTGTAGAGCATGAGGTTAATATGCTCATGAAGAGAAATGCTGCTGACAAGTACTGAATTCTGGACTAGCTGCAGTTCAGATATGGATTTTAAGACTTAGCCTGTTGTTTCATTTGTCTGATCTTGAAGTCACAGGTGCTAGAGCAGGGGTTCCCAAACTTTTTGACATGGAGACCAGTAAATCCATTCACGAGCTTTTGGAGGACATGTAACATTCATTTGCATATTTGCATATTCAATAAGCAAATGATGAATATTCAAATACATTGGTTTTGGTCCTCCCAAAGCCCCCAGTGCCAGCATTAGCAAAGCTTTTTGGTACAGTCACCCACAATATTCTTGCCAGCAAGTTAAGGGAAAATGGATTGGATAAATGGACTGCAAGATGGATAGAAAGCTGGCTAGATCAGGGTTTGCCAAACTTTTTACTTTAGTTGGAACCCGTTTTTTCAGTACTGTCTTTTGCAGCCCAAAAATATAAACACATATTTAAAAAAAAAAAAACAGAATGAAAAATGAATAAATTTTCAGTGTTTCACCCGACTGCATCCTCCACCCAGCCTGGGCCAGGGCTTGGGGGACCTGGCACCACATGAGCACTTCAGGAGGCGGGAGCAGGAGCAGATTGGGGTTAGGGTATCTGGCTAAGAGGGATGGTGCAAGGAAGGGTAGGTTGCCAGGTGTCTGGTTTTGTACTGGACAGTCCGGTATTTGAAAGTTTTTTGGGAAAGAAATTGAGAAATTACCAGACATATAAAATGCCTGGTATTTTCTAATTAGGTAAGTTTTATTATAATTAGGCGTATTAGTCCTTAGCTGCCTGCCTGGTAGATGTGCTCACACTGAGTGTGTCTACCTGCCAGGCAGTTCGCAACTACTCTAGGGAGGGTATGTGGGGAGGTAGAGAGGGCAAAATGGAAGCCCTGGCCAGACTCAACTCATCTGCCAGGGTCTGCATGTGTCCAGGTCAGTCTCTCTCCCCCCCCCCCCCCCCCTCCCGATCTCCCCAGTCCAGCCCTGCTTCCAGCGGCCGGTTCCCCCCACCACCCACCAATCTCCCCCATCAGCCCTGCTCCACCGACGACCCCCCCCCCTCCCACCAGCCCTGCTTCCAGTGGCCGGTTCCCCCCACCACCCACCAATCTCCCCCATCAGCCCTGCTCCACCGACGACCCCCCTCCGCCACCAGCCCTGCTTCCAGCGGCCGGTTCCCCCCGCCCCCCACCAATCTTCCGTCAGCCCCGCTCCACCACCGACCGCCCCTCCCCTCCCCCCCACACACACACCAGCCCTGCTGCCCCTGTCCAGCCCTGCTTCCGGGCTGATTCTCCCATCCTTCTCCTCCTGATCTCCCCCAGCCAGCTCCCCCTCCCCCTGTGCAGCCCTGGTTCCTCCGCCTGCCCTCTCCGATCTCTGCTGCCAGACAGCCCCACTACCCTCAACCCTGCTTTTGCTGCCTGGCCGCCCGCCCTCCCCCCTTCTCTGCAGGACAGCCCCGCTGCCCGCAACCCTGCTTCCACCGCCCACCCACATACCCAGATCTCCACAGGACAGCCCCACTCCCCCAGTCCTGCTTTCGCTGCCCGCCCGGCTGGATCTCTGCGAGACAGACCTGCTGCTCCCAGCCCTGCTTAGGCCGCCTGCCCGGGCCTGGTATAAAATACCGGGCCTCAGCATGGCTGCCGGGAGTGGAGCAGAGCAGGGAGGGCTAGGAGGAGCGGAGGAGGAACCAGCTGCCCGGAAGCAGTGCTGGAGGCAGTGGGGCTGTCCCGGTGGAGATCCGGGCAGGTGGCCTAAGCAGGGCTGAGAGCAGCAGGGCTGAGAGCAGCAGGTCTGTCTCGCAGAGATCCAGGCGGGCGGGCTGCGAAAGCAGCACTGGGGGAGTGGGGCTGTCCTGTAGAGATCCGGGTATGTGGGTGGGCGGTGGAAGCATGGTTGGGGGCAGCGGGGCTGTCCTGCAGAGATGGGGGGAGGGTGGGCGGCCAGGCTGCTGCCCAGAGTTAGGGAAACACCGTGCTAGAGGATTGTTTCAAGATTTACATCTGAAAGAAATGGGTACAACCTTTTAATCTACACAGAGGTAGAAACCTGACTTTGCATAGCAACCATCAGATCATCTGGTAGCAGCTCTGAGTGTACCTGGAACACCTCCCCTCCTGCCCCCCAATGTCGCAGATCCTGGCCCAAAAGGCAGAGCAACAGCCTGAATCAAATTTTTCTTCCAGTTCCTTCTAGGGATGTAAAAAGCACCTTAATTGGTTGATGATTTGTTTAACCTGTTAACCAGCAGCAGTGGGTAGGGGGCTGCTCTGATCCCAGCCCTACTGACCTACTATTGCTAGGCAGGCCATCCATGGGACTGTTCTAGCCAGCTGGGTCCTGTGTTTAACCAGTTATCCAGTAAGTATGCCGGTAAGTTTGATCCTTACCAGATAATTGGTTATCCTTTTACATCCCTAGTTCCTTCATCCTATCCAGCCAGCCTCATATTGCTGTTATCTAGATTGAGTCTCATCTATACAAGAAAGTTGGACTGGTTTAAGTTCTTCAGTGTTTTAAATGGTGCTGAAACCTATATTGGACGTTATTTTGCCAAGTCAGTTAGGAATTGGTTTAAGATAAACCAAGACAAACCATTCTTAAAACAAAATAACACTGAGCTGAGAATGGGACAGACTTCAGCATTTAACTATGAAGAGGTTATCTCCTCTCCATATGAAAACATGCTGATGGAGAGCCGGAGCCTTGATACCTTGCTATCAAACTCACTCTGCCACAGTTAAGAATCTTAATGTTTTCCTATGGTACAGTTAGCCTGTACCAATGGTCCTTTATGTAGCGCCTGATCCTATTGCAGTCTGGCATCAGTATTGGGCCCCAAACAATGAAACTTTGCTTGCTTTTGTGTCTGTTTTTTAATGTGTATCTGGTACATGCGACGAGGAGTCCTGTGGCACCTTATAGACTAACTGAAGTGTAGGAGCATAAGCTTTCGTGGGCAAAGACCCACTTCGTCAGATGCATGTCTGACGAAGTGGGTCTTTGCCCACGAAAGCTTATGCTCCTACACTTCAGTTAGTCTATAAGGTGCCACAGGACTCCTCGTCGCTTTTGCAGATTCAGACTAACACGGCTACCCCTCTGATATCTGGTACATGAGATTTACCTTTGAGGGAAAACTTGGAGGAAAATAAATGTTAGACAAAAGCATATTTATGTTAGCCTAACTTCTGATAACCTGTTTCTGAATATTTGATAAATATTTTCTGAAATGTTCTGTTTTGAAGAGTAAATCTGAGAATTTTCAGATGAAACTGCATACCCAAGCCATAGAGTTGTTGTGATGAAACCAGGTTGCAACCTCATCCTTGCAGAGGTGCTTGTACTTAGTCTCTATGACAGGGATTCTTACCTTTCATTGCACACCCATCCCCCCCTTTGACAACAAAATTACTACTCTGCCCCAGGAAGAGGAGTGAAGCTTGAGCCCAGGCATGGAGTTAGAGGTTAGAGGCCAAAACCAAGAGCTTCGGTACCAGGCAGGATGCATGTCACCTGAGTCCCACTGCCCAGAACTGAAGCCCAAGAGCTTCAGCATTGGCCCCAGTGGTGCAGCTCAGGCTTTGGCCCTAGGTTTCTGGCAAGTCTAAGCCAGCCCTGGTCACTAGGTATGTGAATGGTTAACTGGTAAGCATCACCTTTACAGTTATCTGGTGGGGGCTTCTCCGGCTTGTCAGAGCTTCTGTTCCAGCATGGTGGGGCCTCCCACCCGCCCCCGTACAAGCGGTTAACTGACTAAACATAATGTGTAAGTGGTTAAACAGAATTTTACCTCCCTGCTAGTGACCCCATTAAAATGGTGTTATGACCCACTTTGGGGTCCCAATCCACAGTTTGAGAACCACTGTTCCATGATTGCTTAAACTGTTATGATCACATTATGCTAGTATCACCTTCCACTGTCAGTCTTCAGAAACCAGCTCTCAACTTCATACAATTAAACATAATAAAAATCCATTTATTCTTATTTCTAAATGTAAACTCTTAAGATATGACTCAAATGAAATGGGAGGGGAGGCTAAATATATGTGTATAATTATGCACATGTGGTTTCATACTGTGAGTGAAGTGAAATAGTTATTTTACCAAGTAAAGCAGTCTTACCAAAAGCAGTTAAACCTTCAGTGTCTCATTTGTACTGCCTCTTCCTCAATGCTCAGAGTGCTACTCAGTCACAGCTGAGGAACTGGCACTTAGATTTTGCACTGACTTCAGAATTAGAATAAGTACTTCATATGATGTGTTATCTAATCTTTTATTAGCAATCAGTTTGTAAACTACTAGAATATAATAAGGTGCTAAGTAAGGGCATGGATTTGTCAAGAACAAATCATGCCAAGCCAACCTAATGGGCTGGAGTATAATTTTTAACCAATTAACTAAATAAAATGGGGTCCACCCCCCCATTAAGGTGACCCATTACCCGCCTGTTCACATCCCTAATCCTTACAGTATAGTCTGTCTAAGATTGGGGTCTCTCATTGTGATAGGCTTGGTACAAAACTCAGTAAGAGATGGTCTCTGCTCCAAAGACTTCCGTTTGAAAAGATCAGTGGTTCTCAACCAGGGCTATTCTGAGGTGTCCCAGGGCATATATCAGTTAATCTAGGTATGCAGTCTGTTGTAAAACTAAGCAAATAAAAAGCACAAGCAAAATCTATTATAGATAAAATTTCATACAAAGATTTTTTTATATTGCTTTGTATATCATACAACGAAATGTAAGTACCATATTTGTATTCCAATTTATTTTATAATTGTATGATAAAATTGAGAAAAGAAGCAATACATAATTTGACATCTTTTGTATTTTTGTATCTGATTTTGTAAGTTAACTGAGGTTAAAATTGAGGCTATACAAGACAAATCAGTCTTTTGAAAGGTATACAGTAGTCTGGAAAGATCCATTCCAATGGCTCTCAACAAGACAGTCTCGTAGAGTAAATAGAGGCACAAAGAGAAGTGACTTGCCCAGATTTATACAGTAAGTTGATGGTAGAAGAGAAGATAGACTTCCACGTGCCTTGTCCGCCAGACCATGTTTCTACTTCATCACATTAGTCACTTTGTGTTCATTATTTTCACTGGCAGATGCTATCTCTAAGTCTCATATACATCAAGTAAAATTGTACTGTAATGCAAAATCTAAACTGTGATATTGGCAACATAAATATTGAAACTTGTGAAATGTTTGTATTTTCCCCTGGAGAAGTGTGGATTTGGGGTTATGGTTTTGTGGAATAGTGCAGTCATGATCAATACAGTTCCAAGTGAGTTATGGCCTACTGTATTCTAATAGACTAGATTTGTGGGCTGGATTGATGAGTAGCTATTGTTGCAAGGCTTGTCTAAATGGTATGTTGTTGTGCATCAGTGTGTCATGCACTAATTGCTTGTCAAACTTGCTGCCATGCACTAAAAGTTCCCTCGTGTATTGATGAGGACTACATCAGCTTGCATTGTAGAACGCTTTATGCATCAGCAAGAGTACACATGGACAGTTAAGGTGTACCAGTATGTCGCATGCTAGTGCACCATGTAGCCAAATCCACCATAGTTCCATATTAAGTAAATGTTGTCTTCTGCATGGAGTGTTAGTTTTTCATGTTTGTGTTTTACTATCACCAAAAAGACCACTGTGAATTAGGGATGTTAGATGTCATTTAATTTAATAATCATGTAACCTCACAAAATCTTACCCTTTACATGATTATCTGATGGCCCCTGGAGGTGAGGCTGGCAGCCAGTGTGCTTCTAGCCACACTCTTGGGGAGCACCCTGCCATCCCAGGGAGCGACTCCCTGCATACATCAGAGGCAGCAGCATGAGGAGAGAAGGGAGGATGCATGTAACTGCACATTAACCATGTAAACGGTTACACTTTGACATCACTACTCCATACACTCTGAGTGGGGTACCTGAGAACACTTATTTTCTATTTTGTAAAATCTGGGACAATGATTTTTATGAACCTTATGTATCTTGTGAACTTTGAAACTGATAGTTTTCATATATCAAGCTTGACCAAAGAGATACCGTGCCTTCCTTTTAAACCCGTGTGATGTGAACTTGATTTCAAACATTAGCTTTAATTAAACCAATATGAGTTCATTTCACTATTTTAGTAGCTAACTTAATGTGTCTATATAGAATAAAGTGAATTGGTTACTTTTTCTCCTCATAGATTGTATTATAGGTACAGGTCGAAACCTCAGTGGTCCGAGATACTCTGGTCCAGCAACATCTGTAGTACTTGTTCCTGGATCAGAGTGCCTCAGCACCAGATGTTGCCAGTGGCTGGCAGCTTTCAAAGGGCCATTGGGCTGGGGGCAGGGAGTCTCACTGGCTGGAGTGCAGAGCCCCGGAGCTCCCCCAGCTGGGGGGCACGGAGTGAGGTGGCAGCCAGAGAGAAACCAAGCTGTTTAGGGGTGCAGAGCCCTGCTGACAGCTATGAGAAGAATCCCACCAGCAGGCTGGGGGCAGCACACTGGCCAGGCTGTGACCAGAAGGGAAGCCACAGAGGGCTGACCTCCCCTTGTCCAGCACACTCTGTTTAGGATCGCTCAGGACCGAAGGGATGTCCAACCTGTAGTATCGTAGATCTCTTTGACCATGTGTTCTTGATATAGCTGCCAGATGTTCAATTAGCTGTATTTGCAAATCATACTTTGACAGCTACAGAGGTGTGTATTGCATAAGACAAGTCAGCCTTATTCTGATAAAATCAAGATAATCTTGAGCTGCGTTAGAGACACTTTTTATGCAGTTCAAAATGTTCACATTCTTAACTATTAGAGTTGAAGTCAAGTGACACTGACTCTCGGTTTTAACCATTGTTCACTATTCATTTTTTTATTTGTAGAAATGACAGAAAAGCCCCCTATTAGAAAGGAAACTAAGATATTTAAAAAAAAAAATAAACGCAATGCAACATAATGAAATCAAGTTGTAAAAATACAGATCTGCACTGTTTTTTTCACAAACAGTTTGGTTTGGTTGCATAAAAACTTGATAATCTTGTAAAGACAAGAACATCATACAATCCTCACTTCGTGGCAGCAAATAGTGAATGTTTTATTTCTGTGTGCACCAATTTTTTTGCTGCATGCTCCTTTACCCTCAGATTCATGTTTCATGCATGTTCTCTGCCATGTGGCTCAGGAGAGAGTACTGCTACATAAGCAACACTGGGTAAAGCAGAAGGCAGGATGCATTCAAGAGGTGGGGATGAACAGACATCCTTGGTTCTCTCCCCTATACTTTGTGGACATTCCTATCAAGAGAGGGTGCAAGGTGCCTAGACATCACTACCTCTAATCTGCTTCCGAGCCCAGCAAGACCGTGTGCAGCTTCTGAAAGGTTCTGTCTCCTATGTTCTGCTTTCTGACTCCCTCTTCCTTCCACCAGATCTTACGCCCTTGTAATGCACAGGTTCCTTAAGGCGGTTTTCCTGATCTGAACTTGACCAAAGCCTTCCACATAAGCTTGGCAAAATTTCCGGTTTGGTGATGGGAGTATTGCCTTAATGACATTGCCAAGCAGTCAGAGATGGCCTGCCAAGATGCAGCTGACTTGAAAGTGCCTCATCTTGGTGTTGTTTGTTCTCTCCTCTCCTCCTCCTCACTCTCCCCCCCCCACCCCCCCATTCCCACTCAGTAATCTCCCTGTGTATCTCAAATTAAAAAAGCATAGAGGGGCAAAAAAGTGCCATCATGACTAAAAACATAGTAAAAAGTGAGAGCCAAAAAGGCATCCTTCAAAAATTTAAGTTAAATGCTATTGTGGAAAATGAAAAGGAGAATAAACTCTGGCAAGTGACATTTTAAAATGTAATTAGGGCGGCCAAAAATACTAGGCTACCCAAAGACTCAAAGCAACTTCAAAAATTGGAAATTACGTCAGAAGCAGGAATCCTGTTAAACAACCATTGGGGAATACTGCATGATCAAGATACTAAAGGAGAGCTCAGGGAAAGGAGTCTGTTGCAGAGAAACTGAGTTCTTTGCATGAATCTTTATGGCTGAGGATGAGAGTGAGATTTCTAAACCGGAGCCATTTTCTTTAAAGTGACACATCTGAGGCACTGTCCCAGATTGAAGTATCATTAAAGGAGATTCCAGAACAAATTGATAAACAGCAATAGGTCACTAGGACCAGGTGTTCATTGAAAAGTTTTGAAGGAACTTGGATGTGAAATTGAACTACTAACTGTGCTATGTAATCTATTGTTTGTCTGCTTTTCTACCAGATGTTGTGGGAACAAGATAATGTGAGGCTAATTTTTTTTTTAAAAAAGACTACAGAGGCAGTCCTGGCAAGTACAGGCTGGTAATCCTAACTTCAGTACTAGGTAATCTAGTTGAAACCATGAAGAACAGAATTATTGGACACACAGGAACACTATTTGTTGGGGAAGAATAACATGGTTTTTGTAAGGGAAATTCTCAGTAATCTGCTAGAATTCTTTGAAGGGTTCAACAAGCATGTGCACATGGGTAAGCCAATGTATATAGTGTACTTACATTTTCAGAAAGCCTTAGATTTTCATAACTTTCACCAAAGGCTCATAAACTGTCATGGGATAAAATCAGCAGTCCTCATAGATCAGTAACGGGTTAAAAGATCTGAAACCAAGGGTAGGAATAAATGATCCTCTCTCCATTCTATAAATAGTGTTGTCACAGGTCTGTACTGAGACCAGTATTGTTTAACACATTCATAAATTATCTGGAAAAAGGGGTAAAAAGTATTGGCAAAAATTGCAGTTGATACACAGTTACTCGATATAGTTAAGTCCAAAGTAGACAGAAGAATTACAAAGAGGGTTTTCAAAATTGGGTGTCGGGGGCAAGTGAATGACAGACTTAAAATTCAGTGTTGATAAATGCAAAGTAATGCACGTTAGATAACAATCCAGTCTACCCATCATTAACGATGGGATCAAAGATAGCTGTTAACATGAGATCTTGAAGTCATCATGGATAGTTCTCTGAAAACAGCCACTCAATTTGCAGTGGCAGTCAGTGATTCTTAACATTGTTAGCTTTTTTAAGAAAGGGATAAACCAGATAGAAAATATCATATTGCCTCTATAGAAATCCTTAGTATGCCCACATCTTTTACACTGTGTGCAGTGTGACTGTCCCATCTCAAAAAAGATGTATTAGAAACAGCACAGAGAAATTGTTCGGGGTGTGTAACAGCTTTCATGTGATGGGAAATTAATAAGATTGGGACTGCAGTTTGGAAAAGAGGATGTAATAGAGGTCTATAAAATCATGACTGGTGTGAAGAAAGTGAATAAAGAAGTGCTATTTCTCCTTCTCATAATACAAGAACTTAGTGGTCATCAAATGAAATTAATCATCAGCAGGCTTAAGACTAACAAAACGAAGTATTTCTTCATGCAATGTATGGTCAATCTGTGGAACTCTTTCCTGGATGATGTGAAGGCCAGGACTACAATAGTTTAAAAAAAAAAAAAAAAAAAACAAGGTAAGTTTATGAAGGATAGGTCCATCAATAGCTATTAGGCAGGGTGGACAGGAATGTAAAGCCATTCTCTTGAGCAGGGCTCGTCGAACCGCAGTGAGCCCTGCTCGCCAGCTGCGCTGTCCAGCGATCTACGCATGCGCAGATCGTCTGTGCATGCACAGATCACCCGAACCCGGCTCTTCCGGGTTGCAATCTACGGGTGAGTAGATTGCATTATTTGTCAAGCCCTGCTCTTGAGTGTCTTTAGCTTCTGGCAGACAGAAGCTGGGAATAGGTGGCAGGGGATGGATCACTTAATGGTTACATGTTCTATACTTTCCCTCTGAAACAAATGGCATTGGCCATTGTTGGAAGACAGGATATTGGGTGAGAAGGACAATTGGTCTGATCTAGTATGGCTGTTACTATATTTTTAGCGATTAAGTAGGTTTTATAAATGGATCATGTGATCATTTATATTTTAAAACAAATGCACTAAATTTACCATGTATTATATAGTCAAGCTTAAATTGGGTTTAAAACTACATATCTATTCTTTAACAGCAAAGAAATACTCTCTCCTGTACTCCAAAATACTTCTGTATTTCTGCCATTTTGCCATCTGGTGGTTCTTGGTTGCTGGATGGTGATTATATCCAACTGACATTGGGGTAGGGACTTAAGTGATTATTTGTAGCCAAGGATAAGAGAGATGCCCTCTTCTCTTCAGCTATCACTGCTGTCATAGTTAATCTTAGCTGGAGCCATAATTTCCTTATACAGTAAACTTCTGATAATCCAGAACCTTTAGGACCCAGGGGGTGCCGGATTATCAGATATGCCAGACTATCGGAAGGGGGGGGGGCTATGAGGGGTCTGGAGTGGGGTGGGAGGGGATTCCACCCCAGACTCCTCATAGCCCCCCCCCCCCTTCTGATAGTCCGGCTCTTCCCCAGGTGTCCCTAATTCAGCCGCTACTGGTCAGTTTCAGCAGCAGCTGAATCGGGGATGCCTGCAGCAGAGCAGCTGGGGTGCTTCTGGGTTGGTCCCGCAGCCCTGAGGGGCAGCACTACGGGACCAACCCGGCAGCACCCCAGCTGCTTTGCTCCCGGCTTCCCCGATTCAGCTGCTGGTCAGTTTCAGCAGCGTCTGAATGTGGGAAGCCTGACCAGCTGCCCCAGCACTTCCGGGTTCCTGATGGTGCCGGACCATCAGGAGTGCTGGAGCATTGGATGCCGGACTAATGGAGTGTTGTTGTATTTGTGCCAGCAACACAAAAAGCACTTGAATACCAAACACAGATTGCACAGTTAATATCACTGTTTAAAAATGTCTGCGGAGTAGCTAGATTATAATCATACTATAAGAAATAATTCTTTTCAATTCTGGATTGCATATCAGGTCTTTAGTCTTGTATCTTAATTATTTTTTTTTAACTTGAGGCAGTCTGTGCTCTTTTAATTATCCTGTCAGCCTCTCACCAAAAATACCCTGCATAGTTATCCATTGATGCAGGTGTGTGGATGCTGGTTTGGGGTTAACCTGAGACTAGCTAACGATAGAAGGAATAGGATTTAGTGAAGTCTTGGTTATGCAGAGAATGGATCAAAGCTTGAATTTGTACTTGGGCTATTGTCTCAGTTTTGACGTTAACTTTTGCATGTTTGTCATTCCCCATGTTTTTCTCTGCATAAATTGATTTAACTCTATGGCCCCAGTATCCAAATGTAGTTTACCACAGCACTCATCAAGTAGGGAAGTACTAGGAGTCTTGTGCTACAGAGAGGAATGGGAGTCTGAGGAACTGACGCTTACTTTTCCAAGGTCAGAAAGAAAGTCTTTGATACAATAGAGAGTTCAAAGTTCCAGGATAGGATACTAATCCTCACTCATCTATTCTCTCTCTGTGATCTGCTCCACTCCCTCTCTCTTATGTGCCTTCCCTGCCACAATTTATGCCTGCATTGTGGCTTCTGCATGTTTCCCCAGCAGAAACAGGCTGAGGCTTTACCATTCTCACCTGATGGTGAGATGGGAGCAAAGGAATTATTCTCCCCTGCATCTTGACTTCGGCGTGCCCCCAATGGACTTCAGAAAATGCAGAGGCTAAGGGCCTGGAGTACAAGACAGTCAAGTGACTGAAAGTAATCCCTGCTTACTACAATTATTGATGCTTGAATAAGTATTTTCTCCCTCACAACCCAACTTATTTTGTTTTTGTTCAGTTAAATCATAATCTTTATTCACAAGTTTACCATGAAAATGCTGGTCACGAGTTGAGAGTTAAGACTTCTGCAAGGATGATCTGTGAGAATGAATTTTTGATACTACATTGATTAGTAGTTCCTATTAATTTTACTATCGAAGTTAGTTACAAATATTGAAAAGCAAACACTTTCTGTAGTGTGGAAATCCTATCTGCAAAATAGAGCTACCTGACATCCAGCAATTTTAGGAAATGAGATACTGAAGGAACATTGCAACTTGCACAGGAAACAAACTTTTACAGACATCTCTCTATTTTTAGGGCATAGAGTTTGCCAGCTCCTACTCTAGGATTCATGTACTCATTTTACACATGAGGAAGGCCTAGAGAACGAAGATGAACTAAGGATTTTTTTGTTTCATTTGTGGGCTTTTTTTTTAAACTAACTTAGCAAAAGGTAGATGATAGGGAAGTGGAACTGTGTACATGGTTACTTGCAGGTTCCCAGTTTGCTTGGGGATCCTGCTTAAAAACCAGCTCCCGTTGCACCTGTTCCCTTCCCCCACCCCCGCTGCTGCCTCAGAGGGGAGAAGATGAGCTGCTGTGTGCTGGAGGCAACTTAAAAGCTGGCTCTCCCTGCATACCAGCTCCCTGTTGCATGTAACTACTGAAATTTTCAGCAGTTACATTTTTTTTTCTTGAATTCATTTTAACATCCCTAGTAGATGACTCAAATGTGTCATTAATTAAATTTCCACTTTTGAAGTGGAATGGAATATTGTTTGATCTTTTGATCTTCAGTGCTGTCATAATTGTTGAAATTTATCCATATTAATAGGGATGTTAGTATCAGCTGATTAATCAAGTAGTTGATGGAATGTGACTAATGATTCAATTCTGTTTCAGGCCTTTCACTAGTTCCTCAACTTCAGTGTTATTTAAGAGCAGTGTGATGCCTAGAAATGGACAGGATCAGTTAGTTGTTGACTGATACAAAAACTGAGACGAATTTAAACTTGATACCAGCTGCAGTCTTTTTTACTCTTGGAGGAATTCTGTGCCAAAATATGAAATTCTGCAAATGTCTGTATTTGTCAAAATAACACTAGTCGCACCATTTTCAGTTTTGGTAATTTATTTCAAAATAACTGTGAGCAACTATGTCTGTAATAGTAAAGATGGTGACCCCCTTCGCCCCATCTCTGCATGGCAAGCAGGAACAGCCCAGGAGCAGCTCCAAGGCAGAGGGCAGGAGCTGCCAGTGGGCAGATGTGCAACTTACAGGGAACTTAGGTGTTAACCATTTTTTAAAATAAAACTTCTAGGAATTTCATAACAGTGAACCTTATTTCAGGTCCATGCAAATTTGGGTGGAACAAATAATTTAGTAAATATACTAAAAAGCATAGGTTCTGGAGTGGCATGGTTTTGCTTTTACAACTTACTAGAATTATTTTACTTTCCAAGAAGACCTATCTGAGATGCCTCCTGGGCCTAGATATACAGGGAGAGATTGGATGGAGAAAGAATTGTGGTGGTGGTGCTTATGCATGGTGAATCTAGGGACCCAATAGGAAGCTGAATGATAATGCAGTAATTGCTTGTAAAATGTTTAGACTTCAGTTAGGTATGTAAAATCTAATCTTTACACTAACATTACAGTGATACCAAATGTGTTGTTGTTGCGCAAAACATAACATTTATGAAGACAGTGCTGACCTAACGAATTCATGTACAGGCAGTCCCCGACTTACGCGGATCCGACTTATGTCGGATCCGCACTTACGAACGGAGCTTTCTCGCCCCGGAAGTCGGGGCGAGAAAGCCCCGTTCGTAAGCTGCTCCGGTGCCCCTGGTCTGCTGGAGACCGTCTCCAGCAGACCAGGGGCACCGGGCGGGTTCCCGCGCTTCTGAGGCTTTGCCAGGGCAAAGCCTCAGAAGCGCGGGAACCGCTGCTGCTGCCACTTGGGTGCCGGTGCCTGTGGTCTGCTGGGGACCGTCCCCAGCAGACCACAGGCACCGGGACCCAAGCGGCAGCAGCGGGCGGGTTCCTGCGCTTCTGAGGCTTTGCCAGAGCAAAGCCTCAGAAGCGCGGGAACCCCCGCTGCTGCCGCATGAGACCCGGTGCCTGTGGTCTGCTGGGGACGGTCCCCAGCAGACCACAGGCACCGGGTCTCATGCGGCAGCAGCGGGGGTTCCCGCGCTTCTGAGGCTTTGCTCTGGCAAAGCCTCAGAAGCGCAGGAACCCGCCCGCTGCTGCCGCTTGGGTCCCGGTGCCTGTGGTCTGCTGGGGACGGTCCCCAGCAGACCACAGGCACCCTGACTGAAGCCGCAGCCGCGGGGGGTCCCGCGCCTCAGAGGCTTTGCCAGAGCAAAGCCTCAGAGGCGCGGCACCCCGCTGCCGCTGCGGCTCTGCTCCCCGTGTCCCTGGTCTGCTGGGGAGAGGGGGCGCAGCTAGTGTGCTCCCCCCCCCCCCAGCAGACCAGGCTTTTGTTTTGGACTCTGGGGCAGAGCAGCTGGGGCGCTGCTGGGTTGGTCCTGCAGCGCCCGTGGGCACTACTGGACCAACCCGGCAGCACCCCAGCTGCTCTGCCCCAGGTCCTGATTCAGCCGCTGCTGGTCAGTTTCAGCAGCGGCTGAATCAGGACGTCTGGGGCAGAGCAGATGGGGTGCTGCTGGGTTGGTCCAGTAGCACCCCAGCTGCTCTGCCCCAGGCGTCCCCAAGTCAGCTTCTGCTGAAACTGACCAGCGCTGACTACAGGAAGCCCCAGGCAGAGTTGCTCTGCCCCTGGCTTCCTGGAATCAGCTGCTGATCCGTTTCAGCAGCAGCTGACTTGGGGCCTGGGGTTCTTAAGTTGATTCTGTATGTAAGTCAGAACTGGCCAGTTCCGACTTACATACAGATTCAACTTAAGAACAAACCTACAGTCCCTATCTTGTACGTAACCCGGGGACTGCCTGTATAGTCTAATCTAAATTTAAATTAGTATGAGTTTAGAGTCAGTTCCTTCATGTACAAGGCAAATAATGTGTTGCATCTCTTCTAGATGCTTACTTTTCATCTCCTTTTTACAGAGCTTTGAGTAAGAGGGCATAATTTAATTTGCTATTCTCTTAATCAATAATCAACATATGTCATGGCCAGAATGTAAATCAGGTCTCTGAGAACAGGACCATTTCCCTAGGATGTCTTGTCCAGTTGTCTGTCTTTATAAAAATATTAGTGGTATTTACTTTCAAGAAATGGTCAGTCTGACTCGTCTATTTTTCAGCATGTTTTTTCCTTTTTCTAAAATTTTAAAAGGAACCTTTGTAGTTATATTTGTCATGAACCTAGTTTTGTCAGTCTAAGAGTGTATCACTTGTGGCTTTTCTCTGAACATTTTTGTAGCTAATGCCAGATTGAATAACGCGTTACAGGCAGTCCCCGGGTTAATTACAAGATAGGGACTGTAGGTTTGTTCTTAAGTTGAATCTGTATGTGAGTCGGAACTGGTGTCCAGATTCAGCCGCTGCTGAAACTGATCGGTTTCAACAGCGGCTGAATCTGGATGCCAGTTCTGACTTACATACAGATTCAACTTAAGAACCCCAGGTGTCCCCAAGTCAGCTGCTGCTGAAACTGATCAGCGGCTGATTCCAGGAAGCCGGGGGCAGAGCAACTCTGCCTCGGGCTTCCTGTAGTCAGCCGCTGGTCAGTTTCAGCAGCTGCTGACTTGGGGACGCCTGGGGCAGAGCAGCTGGGGTGCTGACGGGTTGGTCCAGTAGCGCTGAGGAGCGGCGCTGCGGACCAACCCAGCAGCGCCCCAGCTGCTCTACCCCAGGCGTCGTGGGCAGAAAAGCCTGGTCTGCTGGGGGAGAGGGGGCACTAGCTGCGCCGTCCCTTTCCCTCCTCCCCAGTAGACCAGGGAGATGGGGAGCAAAGCCTCGGAGGCCGCCCGCAGCAGGATAGCCGCGGCGCGCCTGGGCTGTCCCGCTGCGGGCGTCCTCCGAGGCTTTGCTCCCTGTCTCCCTGGTCTGACCAGCAGAACAAGGAGACGGGGAGCAGCTTTTCTCGCCCCGGAGATCGCGGGCGGCGGGACTGCGGCTCATCTGGGCTTCCCGCCGCTCCCGTCCTCCAGGGCGAGAAAAGCCCCGTTCGTAACTGCGGATCCGACATAAGTCGGATGCACGTAACTCGGGGACTGCCTGTATTCAGTTAACAAATGATAAAAATGGCCTGGCTCTAAGTGGAACATGGCAAAGATATTTTGTGTTCTGACTAATGTGGGATATTTTGCAGGGCATAAACAATTTGATTCTTGTATTATTTGTAAGGAGTTGTGGTGTGTTGGCAACAAACAATGTCCCCTAGTGAATATTAAATACTACTTTCTTTGTTTTAGGGGTGTAATTTCTATAGGGAGGTGAAACTTAGGCTACATCTTCACTACAAAAAAATCAGAATAATATGCAAATTGCAAACAGCAATTTGCATGTGTGTGTTCCGCTTTTCTTTCTAAAGGCTTTTACGACATTTGGCCCTTCTACACAGGGCCAAATGTTGGGGGGGGGACCTCTTTCAGAACATCCCTTTTTCCTCGTAAAACAGTGTTTACAGGGATGCTGAAAAAAAGCATCTGCTTTTCCGAATTTTTTTTTGAAAAGCAGATGCATTCCCTGGATATACCTCTGGTATCCCAGAAGAGCTCTGTAGTAGGTGTACCCTTTGTGAAACAGGGTGTATCCTTTGTAAAACAAATTTTCCCTTTTCCCTGGTCAGAATGGGTGTAAAAATCTCATAAAATTGTGGTTTCTGAAATGCACATAAAACTCTTATTCTCTTGACATGCTCACCCTTCTCTCTTGCAGTACGTTCCTTTGGTACAGAAGATAGGCCCACGGATCGGCCTATACCACCTCGTGATGAAGTCTTTGAGTATATTATATTCCGTGGCAGTGATATTAAAGACCTTACTGTTTGTGAGCCACCAAAGCCACAGTGTTCTCTGCCCCAGGATCCTGCTATTGTACAGGTAAAGTTTAGATTTATTTGTTGCAATCTACAATTTAGCTTCCCTAAATATGTTGCAGACTAAAATGTTCATACTACCTTGTGTTGTGAACCACATAATATCAAAATCTGGGCATTCTAAAATTGTAGAATTGTTCTTTTGGAGCCAGACTTTCTTTCAGTGATTGTGGCAATTAATGCTCCACTCCTCTCCAGACACACAGTCTTACAGTCTCCATTAGGGATGTTAGATAGTGATTGATTGAATAGTCGTGTAATTGCATCAATTTTTTGTGGTTATATAACTCTTTGATAGTCCCCAGGGGTAGGTCGGCAGTTGGGGGTTCCCGGGGAGTCCCCTGCCATCCCACACTGCTGCCTCTATCAGAAACAGCAGCGTGGAATGGCAGGTGAAAGCCGGTCTGAAGGGGAGCCAATTTAAAAATCAGCTCCCCAT
Source organism: Pelodiscus sinensis (assembly GCF_052426305.1). Taxonomy (NCBI): domain Eukaryota; kingdom Metazoa; phylum Chordata; order Testudines; family Trionychidae; genus Pelodiscus; species Pelodiscus sinensis. The sequence continues at coordinate 30,991,396 of NC_143063.1, forward strand.
GCAGACTGGCTCCCACCTGTCGCCCCACACTGTTGCCTCTGATACAGGACAGCAGTATGGGGTAGCAGCAGCCCTTTCCACAGGGGGCCACAGTTCCCTGCAGACAGGAGCTGCCCTGGCATCCCACGAGCAGTCTGTCTGTTGCAAGCCTGGGCCCGCAGCAGACAGGGGATGCTGCTGCAGAGCAGCTTCTATCGGTTGTTCTTCCTACTCTCTCTCTCTCTCCCTCCCTTCCACGCCCCTCGCCCCCGGCTGCCTGTATGGGAGATAGCAACGGGGGAGGGCAGATCCACCGAGGCAGCATGTGAGAAGAGCCAGCTTAAAAGTTGGCTCCCCACTTGTATCTGCTCTCACCTGTCCCCCATCCCTGCTGCCTCTTACAGAGGCGCAAGCAGCTTGCGTGAGCCGATATGCACAGGGAGCTGGCTTGAAAGCCAGCTTCTCGCATGTAACCAGCTCCCAACTGCCCCTTTCACCCTTCATGCTGCTGCCTCTCTATCAGATGTGGCAGCACTGGAGAGGGGGGACAGGTGGCTCTGAGGATCTGGTGCTTTTGGGGAGTCAGCTTAAAAGCTGGCTCCCCATGAGCACCAGCTGCTGTCTCCCCTTCTCCTCCCCTGCTGTCTCTGATACAGAGGTAGCAAGGGGATGGGGGGAGTGCATGTAGTTAAAAAGATGGTTAATTGTATTCATCTGCATGTTGACATCCCTAGTCTCCCTTGGTGTCACAAATCTCTCCTAACATGCTATGCTGTGCGTACATCCTTTGCCTTAATAGTTGTTGGGATGTTCTAGAATAGCCATTCTGATAGTAATGGGTGGGGAATTCAGAGTGGGCAATTAAATTTGGTTAATTGTCCTTGTGTTGAATGGAACATTGTTAATTTTCACATACGAGCCCAGAAGCAACAGTTCTCCGATAAAGACCTTGCTAAATATCATAGGTAATAAACACATTTAGCAGAGCACTGAACTGACATGAGCACTTCTGCAAGATTTCAAAAGCTAAGAGTGCAGTATTGTAAATGTTGGACGCCTTTAAAAACATTAGTGTGTTTTTAAAGTGCATTTTGGGTATCTTCTTTCTAGTTTCTTAGCTTTAAGGTACATCTGCATTGCAATAAGACCCTGGCATAGGTACATCTAGACTGGGTTAGTTAATATAGGCTCACCCTTATTAAATAGCATTGTAGGCAGTTAGGGCTCAGCTGGAGCCCTAGTCCAAATGCATACACTGCAATTTTGTAGTCCCACAGTATAAGCTGAGTCAACTGACTAGGTTCTGAGACTGTGCCATGAGTTAGTTATTGCAGTGTAAGAGACACACACACACCCCCACCCCACGGATATACAAGTCACACTTTCAAAGTTTTTGTAACCTTGAGAATTATTTTTAAGGAAAGCTGAGATTCTTTTGTAATGAAACGAGTCCAGAAATTAAGGCTTTAAGAAAATATGGAATGTTTTGAATTCTGTGATTGAAATAGCACCCCAAATTGTATGCATGTTTGCAAAAATTTTGCCTTTGTGCTTATTTGGATAATTCCAATGTGGAATAATCCAAATACTTAAGTATTTTGAGGTTTTCTTTACTGTTTCCCATATTTGTCAATGTGAAATATATATATATTAAACAATGTGTATTCCTTTTATAAGTAGTAAGGTTTCGTATTTTTATAAATTAATATACAGCATGGTTGTTCAGTGGTGAGCAATTTAGTCCCCTTTACATTTTCTCTGTGTCTTGCTTTTCAGAAGAGTATTGTATTCTCTAAATTCTATCAATATGATTTTCTTCAGTCTTCACTAGGATCATCTTCTACTTCTTCATTCCAATCTGTGGGGTCCTATGGTCCTTTTGGCAGGATGCCAGCATACAGTCAGTTTAGTCCAAGTCCATTAGTGGGGCAGCAGTTTGGCGCTGTTGGAGTTGGTATGTTAACTTTTAAATATTTTGTATTTTCCTGTAAAATTAAAATGCAGAAAATATATAGAAGTAACTAGTGCATAATGTTTTATCCTTTGCCAAACCCATATATGTGATTTAAGTATCACTCGGACCCTTTAGCTAACCTTTTCAGTTGAGATATTGGAGCTACTGGTTGATCTTCTCTAGTGTGGCACTATCAGTACCTGACGGGTTCTGAACCCAAGAATTTTCAGGACCATGGGAGGTCAATATTGCCTAGCAGCATTACCAGTACTTCCACTGCTTATTAGGCTATTAGAGGATTTTTAGGAGTAAATTAGAGCTAAATAGCAGCACAGATTGAGAGCTAGGACTGGCAATTATAAACAAACTTTATGGGACCATAGGAAACTTGTCCACACCCATAAAAAGTGGACATCTGACTGACTAAAAGAATTCTGGATGATGGATGGTTCTGCACCAGAGAGGTTCAACTTGTAGTATTTCACCACTCTGAGATAAATTCCTTCCCCACCAATGTCCTCTAGTAAGAGTAGGGAAACTATAGATAATATTTCTAATGCCCTCTCTACGTATGAACATAGACTTTAGGGAAGCATTCCTTCTATTCCTGATTCATACATTGCAAACAAGTAAAAATGACACAAGCACAATTTTTTAAAATCCTTTGCAGTTCATCTTGAAAAGTTGAGTACTTGGTCTCAATGGATCCTAAAATCTGCATATGTAGCAAGCAAGCCCTTGTGTATGCTGGGATTTTAGCCGCCAGTGTAGTTGTGCTGCTGTAGATTCAATATATAGGACTAACTGTGATGTGCAGTGGTGACCCAGAAGGTCTGTGTACAACAGAAGCATAATTTAACATAACTTGCATATTTACAATTTTTCATCTACAAATTTTGATTTGGATTACTGAAAGAAACTAAAATTAAGAGGCAACCGTGTTAATGATCCAGAATGTGTTTTGTGGATGATGTCTTGCTGTATTGGGGTTTGAGCAAACTGATGTGTATCTTAGGGATGCTAATGTGTAGATGACTACATGATTAACTGATAAACCTAGGCTTATTGGTTAATCTTGTTGACTACATGTAATCTCCCCCCTTGCTGCCTGTGATACATAGGGTGGCAGGTGGGAGTCAGTTTGTGCAGGAAGCTGGTTTTTAAACCAGCTTTCCTCCCGGACCAGCTCCTGCCTGCCACCCCACATTGCTGTTTCTGTATTTGAGGCAGCAGCGCGGAGTGACGGGGCTTCCCAGTAATGGGACCGGAGCACAATGGCTGCCGGCCGTGACCCCAGGGACAATTTAATAGATGTGTAACTGCTGAAAACGTAATTGAATAGTCATGCAACCACATACATGCTATCTAACATCTAGTATATCTTTCTTAGTGGGATAGGAAAATATACTTTTGGTTGCCCTCAGTGTGAAAACTGGTTTACTGAAAACTAAGTGGGATAGGGCATGGGGGTGCATCTTTCTCTTAGGTTTTCTTATTACCCCTTCACTGCACATGCTTTAAAAAATCATTTTAGGGCTTTTTACAATCAGACTTGCTAGTTAACACCCATTCTACACGTTTTTATGTGTGTTGAAAAAGCACCCATATGAAATGTACAGTAGGACTCTGGTCATGGTTCTGTGTCTCACGTAGTTGATATCCGTACATTTCACAATCTCCTAAAGAGGTTTGTTCCAGTACAGTTTACCATCAGACATAAAGGTTTAGGTGGTAAATTTAACTCTTTAGTTGCACCTTTGCAGCATCTTTGCAACCTCATTGCTTTGCATAGGTTTTAAAAGATGCATCTGTTACAATTTAGTTTGTTCTTTTTACATTAAAGAAAATTAACTCCAGATTTCTCCCTTAGTTACTTTTACTCCATGGGACCAATAAGAGTAAAAAAAGATAAGTTGATAATTTTAACGTACCCTTTCACTTTTGCAAATGGGACTACTGACATTTGTATGAATTTGAGTATTTTAATCTGTAATGTCTCAAGGTAAAATTGTGCTTCGACTTTTCTTGAAGTCACTTATAGAATGACCATTTATAGATTGGGAGACTGTTGGAGAATGTTAACTTCTGGGAACACAGGGTCTGTCATTAGTAGAACTTGGGAGTTTTGACTATTGGTGAGAGAAATATTAAGTTACAACTTACTTCGTTATCTGCCAAGCTTCTGTCACTGTTGCTTACTGTCCTAGTATCACAATTCTATGTCAGTAGGATTACTTAGCTTTTTAGAACTTGCTGCAAGGTCATCTCCTCATGATGAGATTTCATTGCAATTTGTTACTAAATCATCATTTTGTTAGTTCTCCAAAGCTGTGTAGATTTGGTCAGGCATGAAGTCATGTAATTACCAGTTGAAGAGATTTTTTTTAAAGTGTATGTTGTCTATTTCAGTATTTTAGAATGATTAAGAAAGCACTGACAACTAATTGACTAGTCCTACTAAAAGTTACATGATATACCCACATAGTAGAATCATTGAAACCGAATTTTAAATCTTTACAGCTCTCTTATTTTCTTCAAAGCAGGAGGTTCCTTGACATCTTTTGGAACAGAAACTTCAGCTAGTGCTAGCTTATCTCAAAGCAGTGCAGTTGGTTCGGCCTTTACAACAGATGCGAGATCGCTAAAAACACAGCTATCTCAAGGTAAGATAATCTTGAGTGCCTAATTGATGATTCTTACTCCCCTTAGGAGTTATTGACATTAGCCCCAGTTAAAATGGAATTAATGAAATTGTAATTGTTCATTAATCATGACAGCTAGAATATGTTCATAAGTGTCCTTAACTAAAATCAGCAAGAAAAGGGTGTTGTCTTTGTTCCTTAGCTTGTTGTATTCCATGTAGTTATGTTGTACTTATAGCACTGGTCACCTCTCAGAGATTTTTCTTCAACAAAAACAAGTTTAAACTGCTTAGTTCAAATTGTTAAAATAAACACTGAATATAGCTAACGTCAGATTTCATAGTTATTATTAGAGTAGTCCCTGATTAATTTCATAAATATCATGATAAACATAAGTTCTCTGATACATATGAGTTTTACATATGAGGTACAGGCAGTCCCCGGGTTACGTACAAGATAGGGACTGTAGGTTTGTTCTTAAGTTGAATCTGTATGTGAGTCGGAACTGGCGTCAGCCGCTGCTGAAACTGATCAGTTTCAACCGCGGCTGAATCTGGATGCCAGTTCTGACTTAAGAAACCCAGGCGTCCCCAAGTCAGCTACTGCTGAAACTGATCAGCGGCTTATTCCAGGAAGCCTTATTCGAGGAGTGGCGCTACTGGAGCAACCCAGCAGCACCCCAGCTGCTCTGCCCCAGGGTCCTGATTCAGCTGCTGCTGAAACTGACCAGCAGCGGCTGAATCAGGATGCTTGGGGCCAGAGCAGCTGGGGTGCTGCCGGGTTGGTCCGGAGCGGTGCTGCAGGACCAACACGGCAATCCCCAGCTGCTCTACCCCAGGGATAGGCAAGAAAAGCCTGGTCTGCTGGGGGGTGGGGGAGCACTAGCTGCACCCTCCCACCCCCAGCAGACCAGGGGGACAGAAGCATTTTCTTGGTATCCTTGGAGTATTAGGCCTATTGTTAGTATCATTACCACATTCCAAAGATAGAATCATAGAAATGTAGGATTGGGAAGGATTTCAATTGGTTATCTAGTCCAGTTGGTCCCCTACATTCAAAGCAAGACTACATAATATTAACTAAATCATTTCTGATGGTGTTTGTTTAATATGTTGTTAAAAACTTCCAATGATAGAGATTCCATACCCTTAGGCGGTTTTGTTCAAATACTTAGTTACCCTGACTAGACACTTTTGTAATGTCTAACCTAAACCACCCTTGCTGCAGTTTAAGCCCAATACTACTTGTCCTGGTCTTAATGCAAATAATTTTTCACCATTTTTCCCGGAACAACCTTTTACATACTTGAAAACTGGTATGCCCACGCCTCCATTCTTCTCTTCTCCAGACTAAAACTCAGTTCTTTTAATCTTTCCTCATAGGTCATGGGTTGGTTGTGTGGTGTTTGGTGTGGTTTTTTTTAAAGACCTTTAATCATGTTTGTTGCTCTCTGGACTTTGTCCAGTTTGCCCGCATCTTTCTTGAAATGTGCCATCCAGAACATAATACTCCATCTTAGGCTTATAAGTATGGAGTAAAGTGGAAGAATTTTATCTCATGTCTCTTACAACATCTGCTTTGTGGGGATTAAGCCATTGAATCCAACAATAACCTACATTGCCTGGCCAAATCCTTCTGGCATACTAAGGGCTTGTCTACACTGGCACATTTTGTCATCAAAAACTGCCTTTTGAAGACAAAACAGTGAGAGCATTTAGACTGCAATGCAACTTTTGGTCAGGAAAAACACCCAGTTTTAGTCTCACACAACTTCCAGCCCTGTGAGACTTTTGTCTTCTCCCTCCCCTCCCTTTATTGTTGACAAAAATCCAATGTGGACTCTGCTGTTTTTGTCCAGAGAACTGGCTTCCACCAGTATCCCTCAATGCTTGTCCTGCTGGCTGTGCTGAGTGTTTTGTGATCTATGGTGCCCTGCAGGCATGTGCCCCTCCTCTTTCAAAGCTTCAAAGTATCTGACAGCTCAGTTAGCTGCTCTGTTTGGGGGGGAAAAAAAGCAAATCATTGGAATGCCTCTGTTCTGGGAACACAGGAACACAATGGCAGGGAGGCTGCTGCTGTAGGGAGAAGGCTGGAATTGACTGCTGTGCTGCTTTGACATTCCTCAACACAGAGAACTCACAAAGCTACAAGGGAATCCTAAAAAGCACAGAGATCAGCTCTGCCTTCCTGCAACACTGCACTGTGGGGTGCTAGCAGTCTGGCCATAAAGTCAGTGGGAGGAAGAGAAACGGGTGTGACCAGTTTTCGCTTTTGGTGACCTTTACATTTTGACAGCAATTTTGTTGCCAAACCTTCTCAATGTAGGTATTAAGGATGTGACTGGGTTACCTATTAAAAAGTTAACCAGTAAGCATCACCTGTTAATGGGTAAGAGTTAATCAGTATCCTGAGAGCAGCTCCCTGCCTGCAGCCCAGCCACAGGGTTGCTCTAGCACCACTGGCTCCCAGCCTGTGCAGGGGCCGCACTAGCCCAGAACTGTGTTTAACCAATTAAACAGGATTTTATATCCCTAGTAGATATAGCCTTAAAAAGAAAAAGTTGTATCCTTTATTAATGGTGGTACTGCAGTGAGGATGAGAAGAAACTAAATAGTCTTTTTTTAACATTGGTCTTCATTTTGTTTCCCTTAGGTCCTACTTCATAGTAGAGCTTAAAGTAGTATATAGAACTATGTAATCTTGCAGCTTGTAAAAACTTTTTTCTGCCTGGTAAGGGTTTAAACTAACATTGTGGTCCAAGACTAACAGATCCTTCTTTACAGGATATGTAATAGAATCGGTTACCAAAGTTGTGTTATTAAATATAAATAATTCTGCAATAACTGGAAAAGTACATTGAACATTCAGACTTAACTATTAAAGTAGTGTGGGTCTTTTATATGGATATATTTAAACTTGTGTAGGCTTGGGTTGAAGGTTTTACCTGCCTAAACCTTCCAGTTTGGCATTAGCAGGACTTTTGGCACCTGTTTTGGAATGCTTGATTGTTGATTCAGATCCTAGGCCTAGGCTCATTTTTAAAAAGTGAGTCGGGGGATGCAAAGGATTAATTCTCTGTTTAATCTCTTGTAATCTAAATCACACGTGATTTTTTTTTCTTTTTCTAGCAGAATTTGTCATACCACATATGCAATTTTGCAGTTTCTGTTGAGGAGATGCCTAGGGCTGCAGTAGCAGATGTGGTACAAATCGTGACTTAAGTGCATAAATAGAAGAACTCAATGAAGAAGCTTACAAAGTTTGTCTATCTGCATTATAGTTGGAATTAGCTATTGCTGTTCATTAATTGGTAGGACATTCAGTCCGCACTACACTAAATTCTATAGCTAGATTCAGCAATGCTATTGGGGACAGTTACCTTCTATTCAGTCTTCCCAGAAATGACAAGGGAAGAGTATTTGTAGTGCTTCCGACCACTCAAACATCAAAAAATTCCATTCCATAGCTGGACACTCAAGGCTGGCTTGGTAGGAATTAATTGCCCTACCCATTTTTTTTCTTTTTAGACTAGGGGAAGGGGAATTGCTATATGTCTCTTCAGTCTGGATTAGTGGATCTGAGGGTGCAGAAATATTTATTTCCTCTTTGGACACAGCTATCTTGACTGGTAAGGCAGATAACCTTCAGTCTGGATTGGTTGACTAAAGAGTAACAAATAAAATTTGTAGATAAGAAAATATCTCCTGGTTACATTTTTGTAGGTCGTTCAAGTCCTCAGATAGACCATTTGAGAAAAAGCCCAACCATGGAACAAGCAGTACAAACAGCTTCATCCCATTTACCTGCTCCAGCACCTGTTGGGAGGAGGAGTCCAGTACCAACCAGACCTTTGACATCTGGTAGCCAAAAATCTTTAGAGAATCAGGAGCACAGACGAGGTAGAACTTAAGAAATTTTATTTTTATTTGTCTTCTGCTTTCTCCTTTGTATGATCTATGGATTCCTTTTTAAGGAGGTTTTTAGCAAAATACTGCATAATGGTAGTTGATGTGCCAACAGAGATCTGAAATCTTAGCTTTTACTCAGTGAATTACAGTAACTCTAGCTTGTTTAATTTCTCTTAATTTAAGAAACCTATTTCCATCAGTAAGATGGATAAATTTCTATAACATTTAGAATAGCTTTATCACCTGTCTGATTTTGAAATTCTACACAACATAGCGTTGTATAGGAGAATGATAAAAAGATATGACTTGCTCATTTACATTTTCCTATTTTAGCTGAAGCACACAAGGTTTCAAGATCCGAAAATGAGCAATTCAGAAATGAAAACAAGCGACAAATTGGTAAATTAAAGTTGTTTTGAGAAAAACCTTACTATTGTTTTATGAGATGCTATTAATGCCTTAAAATTAACTAAATTGAAAATACTACAAAAATCATAACTACTCCCTTTATATTTTAGAAAAGTGACAGGAAACTTTTCTCTAATAAACTTTTATGGATTATAACAACTGTGCAAATTTGAGCTGCAGTTATAGAGCAGGGAAGTTGTCATTTCGTGTAGATGGCAACAGTTAGTGCTCAAATGGGATACCATGAGCAAAAATCATGCATAAAGGAGACACATTTGCCTGAAGGCAATGCATTAAATAGCGATTTGAATATTGTTGTAAAAGCAACCCTCATTCATTGTAGAAGTTGTCAAAAAATTAAATGTTATAAACATATTAACATTCAAAACATTTCTTTTTATGGAGTCTTTCCTCACTTGAATAGTTGTGTAAACAAGATAATTAAACATCCTCATGGAATGCTTAACTTCTCTTCTACTGTAGTATAAAGGTGAATTTAAGATATTACTCACGAGAGATGTAGGAAGTTGATGCATGAGGTACAGACTTGTCACACAGGGCATACAGACTTGTCACACAGGGCATGCTTAGTTTGAATATCTTCAAATCCTGAATTCTCGCAGCTCCAGGTGGACCTTCAGCACGAAGAAGCCGTGGGGGTCACCGTGGCGGCAGAGGACGATTTGGTATTAGGCGGGACGGCCCAATGAAATTTGAGAAGGACTTTGACTTTGAAAGTGCAAATGCACAATTTAACAAGGACGAAATTGATAGAGAATTTCATAATAAACTTAAATTAAAAGGTAATTCATTTCTGTTTTCAATGTCAATGTGGGAAAATAAGAAATAGGTGGCATGACTTAATAAAGCAAAGATTGTTTGGGGAAAATTTCTTTATAGTCCATATCATAGAAAACCGTTGCTTTCTAGAAATTGATGGAAAATAGGTACCATGTCAAAAACTCAACAGGTTTATTTCCAAACATATTAATGGCTTGAAAGACTTCTAAACTATTTGGTTCAGTATTTTAGGCTGGGGTTTTAAAAGAATTCTGAAGTTTAAAATACACAACGTTGTGCTGCTTAACTATAGCAGGTATATTTTCTAGAAATGTTTGAGCAGCCTTTCCCAATAGGAAAAAGCGGTAAATATTTGAGTTCTGGATGAGGGGGAATTAATGGATTATGCTCCCAAGTCTAGAATTTTTTTTAATGTATTTCACTTCATTTAACTCAGTAATCCACTAGATATCAAAACGAAAATTTGGGGCAAAATTTTTCACTGCAGAGTTCATGGTCTTTTTTTCCTCTGCTAGTGTATTTTGTTCTTCACCTTTCTCCTCCTAGAGGAGTAGGTTTTCTTTGAGTGACTGCGCATGTTCATTCCACTGTTAAGTGATTTACACCAAGAGTGCCGGAAAAGGAGAGAACCACAGGGTATCATGGTTGCACCGGTTTTACAAGAGGCTGTAAAGACAAGTGATGGGTAAAGATGGAAAGGAGTGGCTTGGGGGAAGGGCCACGTTTCTGGTGCTGGTGACCCTCATGTGCATCCCAAGCACTGCCACTGGACAGTTTTTTCCCAATGTGGTATCCGTTGGCTCAGCACTGGCTACCCTCTGGTTCTTTGTGATCATAGTGCAAGAATAAAGGTCCTGGATGACCCAAGTCCCCTTAGTTCCTTCTTAATGGTGTAGACTTTTATATGTTTTGTTAAAAAGTTCTGGTTATACATGCATGTAGATATTTTATACAGACCTATGCACAAGTTAAATATAGTCCTCTCATAGTTTAATCATCAATAGAGTCTCTCATAGGGAGCTTAATTTTCCCATCCTGGGCATCGGGCATCCACTTTTCATAATATTCTGCCCACTGCTTCATTCTGCACGTGTCCTTAAATGTGTTCACTCTTTTTCTCCTATTGGTCTGTGTCTACTGGAAACTTAGGAACCTCAATTTTCCATAGTCTGGATAAGTTCCCTTTATTCTCATTAGGATACAGGTTGTGCAACAAAGCTATGACTAAGATACATGTCTGAGACTGATGCATCTTTATAGGTTTTATTATCTGGCATACTGGATAATGAGGGGTTCTGGTTAGGGTTACTATATTTAACTTTCAAAAAAGAGGACACTCCTGAGAAGGGAGTGTATCCGTATCTACCAACTCACATTGTATTAATGTTATGTATACTCTATGCGTGTGTGCGTGCGTATTGCACATTAATACTGGCTCCTGCTTCTCCTCTCCCCTGTTTCCCTTACTGCCTCTGATACAGAGGCATTGGAGGGCGGGGGAAGAATTAGAGTAGTCAACTCAACTACTCGTTTACATCCCTAATACTTACTAGGGCTTATCGGTTAATCCAAACAACTACATGCACGCATCCCCTTGCTGCCTCTATCAGAGGCAGCGGGAGCCAGTTTTTAAGCCAGCTCCCCTTGAGTGCTGGTTTCCTGCCTCCCCTGTCACCCTCCATGCTGTTGCACCTCTATCAAAGGCAGCAGCGCAGGAGGAGGTGGGAGCCACCTGTGTCTCTTCTCTCTCTCTCTCTCCCCCCCCTCCCCACCCCTCCCGTCGCTGCTGCCTCTGAAAGAGAGGCAGCAGCGTGGAGGGTGAGGGGCGGGCAGGCAGGAGCTTGTACACATGAAAGGCTGGCTTTCAAGGCCGCTCCCTGCATATATCGGCTCATACAGAGCCACCTGCCCTTCCATCCTCCCACGCTACTGCTCCTCTTATCAGGGAGGGCTTGCTGCAGCCTATGTCTTGGGAGTACTTGAGCTCCCGCAGACAGGGGATGCTGCTGCCTCTGTGCCAGCCCAATTCCAGGAGTATTTTTAGTAATTATGTGTAACTGATAACATTTTTTGTGACAACACAGTTACTGAAATAAACGTTATCTAATGTTCCTAATGCTTACTAATAGAATACCAATTTTTAAAGAGTTGGAATATAATAAAATGGATTAAAAAAAGTGTGCAGTTACTCAGCAGTGTAGTAGTACTGCACTTCAAAATGGTTACTTAAAGTACTTAGGCATATAAAGGTCACGTTTACCTTGTGTCACTGCGAATCACTATGAGCAGTGCACAGTATACATGCAGATCCCTAAAGTACACCTAACGCTTAAAACTATATTGAACATCATTTTGTTGTCTTTGCTTCACAACAAGATCTTGCAGTGCCTCAGGATCATCATTATCAACATCAATTATTGTAGATGTAGAAGTTGTTGGAGATTGGACTGTTGGTAATGATACACATGGAAGCTACTTTTTTGAATAAATCCCTGATACCAGCTTCCTTGTTTGTCTTCTGCCTCTTTTGTATAAAAGTGGAGTACAGAATGCATAGTGTGGAACTACATAATTTCCTGGGCAGTATACTTGTCTGTTACTAGATTAGTAATTTATATTGGGGGATACAAAAAATGTCAGTTAATAGAGCTTTCTGGTTGTTAGTGCCAGTTAACACATCTTTTTACTGAACCTTACATTTTCTGTTCATGTATGGTAAATAATGCAGATCATTAGTTTATAAAAACCTAATAAATTCACACACTTAAGTATAAAACACTTATCCATAACTGTAAAATGATATTCCTGACTCTTCTAATACCACTTTACTGAATCTGCAAAAAATCAAGAGGACCTCAGTCCATTGGACAGCAACATACACCCTAATTTAGACGGTCTAGTCAATAGATGTTAGCACTTGTGACAATTTACAATTGGATATTCAGACCTTCCACAGGTTTTTCCTCTAAATTATGAATCATAACTAACTGCTATATGTTTTCTTTTGGGAACCATACGAAAGTCAAATTATTTTGAACACTCTTCCACTTAAGTTTAGGCTATAGGAGATTTTGTATTTAAAAAAAATAAGTTTTTATTTTTAAGTTAGATTTTTGTCACATTAGGCTTTTTTGTGAACTTTTGTTAGAAAGTAGGAAGTCTGATTATTATTTTTTTTTTTTCTAGAAGACAAACTTGAGAAACCAGAGAAGCCTGTAAATGGGGAAGATAAAGGTGATTCGGGTGTTGACACCCAAAACAGTGAAGGGAATGCTGATGAAGAAGATCCTCTTGGACCCAACTGCTACTATGACAAAACCAAATCCTTTTTTGATAACATTTCTTGTGATGATAATAGGTATGGGCTACAATGGGAAGCCATTATTCTCCTCAGTGCCTGTCTATTTTATGGTTTAGTGCATCAGCATTATTTTTTAAACAGGGTCTATCTCTATAGTCCGGACTTCTATACAGTACTTTGGCAACATCTTTGGTCTGGCATCCCTGTGTGTGCTCCCAGGCTAGAACACTCACAGGGAAAAACTGGGCCCTGTGCTCAGCAATTCTTCTCTCCCCTCCCCCCCCCCTCCCCCCCCCACCCCCCCCCCACCCGAGCGTTTGTTGTGGTCAAGCTTCAGGGAGGGGAGAGGAAGGGAAGGAGTGGGGATGAAGAGGCATTTGGTGGAAGAGGCAGGGCAGCTGCAGAGCACTGCAAGGGACCAGGAGCGCAAGCTGACGGCGGGGTTAGAGTACTGTTTTGGATAGAGAAAATAGAAAACTGAGGACTAATTTCAAGCTTTCCAGTACTGGTTTTCTCAATTTCCTGTTTGAATCATCAGAGCCTTTATATTCATGCAGAATGTAGAGTACATAAGGTTGCATTCCTTCATAGTGAAATTCAGTGCAGTGTTACAGTATATCTAAAACTACATTAAAACATTCCTTTTTGTGGTGCTGCTGGACAGGCTTCCTCACTAAGCTGTTTCAAACAAAGTTTAGACTTATTTTAGAAGACTTACTTTTTTTTTTTTTTTTGGTTTGTTTGTTTGTTTGTTAAATAGAGAACGTAGACCAACCTGGGCTGAAGAAAGGAGGCTAAATGCAGAGACTTTCGGAATACCACTGCGTCCAAATCGTGGTCGTGGAGGCTACCGAGGTAGAGGAGGAATTGGTTTCCGTGGTGGCAGAGGACGTGGAGGTGGAAGAGGTGGCTTCAATGCCCCTCGAGGATATCGTGGTGGTTTCAGAGGTGGTCGTGGAGGCAGGGAGTTTGCTGACTTTGAATATAGGGTAATAACATACTTGTATTAACAGAATGTCTTTAGTAAAATTTGAAGTTTTTTTTTATTTATTTTCTTAGTTACATCAGCAGTAAGGACTTAAGGACCTGACCCAGTACCCTTTTTGGGTTCATAGTTAGTTGGAGTGGAGTATTTCTTGACAGTATTCTGAAAATGTAAGGATTTGAAGAGAATTGCTATCATTTCTTGAACTCCTTTTAATGCAGGATTCATTATCCATTTTTAAACCTTTCACAGTAAACAAAACAAATTAGACTTGAAAATTATTTCCAGAGTAAGGATGTTAAGTAGCAAGTAAATGACCAATCATGTACTTGATACAAATTGTATCGAGTACATGATTAGTCAGTGAGGGGCCACTGCAGCTTTGCAGTTTAAATGTAATAGGAGCCAGGGATGCTACATTTAAACTGCAGAGCCACAGCAGGAGTAGGTCTGGGACCCAATGCGAGCTTCAGTCCTGGGTGGCTTTTACTACATTTACAAGCCACTGCAACTCCTGCTCTCCCCCCTTCCTCTGCTGCCTCTCATATAAAGGAAGCAAGGGTGTTGGGCGGAAAGCGGGGGGGGAGAAGCAAGTAGTCAACTCAGCTACGCTTTTCATCCCTATTCCGTAGTTCTTATACTTTTTTTTGATGGAGAAACATGCAGTTTGATTGTTCATGTGCATTCCTATATGTGTGTGTGTTTGCCATGTGCACGGTCATTGGAAGAGCTTTCTCTAGTGGTACCCATCAGGTTGGATGTGGCATCCCTTGTAACACCTTGCTGTGTCGCATATATACTTCCGCTTCAGTTCCTTCTTTCCATCAGTAATGGTGGTTTTTGCTTCACAAGTAGTTAGTCCCTAGCTTAGCATTTTTAGTTGTCATTGTAGATTAGTTTGAGTTACTAGTTAATTGGGGGGAGGTTCCCCCTTATCTTTTTTTTTTTTTAATTTATTTATGCTCCTGGGGCATGCAGCAGCCTCAGGGTTTCAGTCAATGTGCAAAGTGTGGCAAAGAGATCCTCACAGCACCATCTTGAAGTGTCTTACCTGCCAGATAAGTGCAATATCTGCAGAGGGTTTAGGCTGTGGACTAAAAGAGAGGGTCAGTGCCTTAAACTGATCTTTGTGGAGCTGGCACATAGGCCTCAGACAGCCACTGACAGCCTTGGTGCGCAGCATGCCATTCCCTGGCGCAGAAAACAGGTTTGTCCTCTCAGCACTGGTCCCATTTCCCAGTGCTGCACAAGAAGAGGGGAAAGGACTGAGGATGATCCTATTCCAGGAGATCTAGTAAGGCCCTGGAGTCAGCCTGCACCTGCACACACCCTCTCAGGGCTGAGTGCTTCAGCCACAACACCATTGACTCCAGCCACATGGGTGGGTCTGTTGATTCCACTGTTGGTGGATTCCCAGGTTCTGGTGATGGTATGGAGGACTTTAACCTTTCCTCCAAGCCGCACATGTTTGAGGCTGCGTGGGACCTCCTTGAACTGATAGCCCCATTTGAGGTGCAGCATCTTCCCTCTGACAGCAGCAGCAGAGTTGGCTCCAGCCTTGATGGCATCGGCACTAGAAGCTTTGATGCAGGCTCTACCCAGCACCAGTGGGTTGGCCTCAGGCACCAGCTATGGCTCCACTGCCTCGCATGGCACTGGTGATTTTTTTTCAGCACTGCGGGAAGCCTGCTGCCATGAGTGTCCATGCCCGCTCGCCTCAGGACCAATCTCTGACACTGCTAGGGTCAGTCCCTCCATGGTCTGTGTCTGAGTAGGCTTTGGAGGCAGAGTCCCTCGTATCCCAAAGCTTGTGGTACACCACTCCCATTCCTGGCACTGACATGCAGAAGGACCGCCTGCAGTGATGCAGGCCTGGCCTCCCCAATGGCAGGCACCCATCTAGCGGCCCTTTTCTACTCTATGGACCTTTCGCCAAAGCTCTGCCCTCTATAGCTACCTCTGTGACACCTTCAAGCTGGGCACCACCCTCTGCCTCGTCACTATGCAGGCTCTGAAGGTGCAAGGGGAACATGGCTGGTGGTGGCACAACTGACAGTCTCTCTCCCTGAACCTGAGCTAGCAGGGGATGTGGAAGGAGAGCAGACAGGATAGTATGACCTGGTCCCCTTGATGTCCTCTTATCCATAGTCACTGGATGAGGCAGTGGCAGGTACCACTCTGTCACCTCCCTCATAAACTTTAGGGCCCACCCTGACTTGCTCAGGCATGTGGCTTAAGGTCTCAATCTCCTGGTGGACCTGGTGGTTGAAGAGTCTGACCCAATCATAGGGATGGAAG
Organism: Pelodiscus sinensis; assembly: GCF_052426305.1. Taxonomy (NCBI): domain Eukaryota; kingdom Metazoa; phylum Chordata; order Testudines; family Trionychidae; genus Pelodiscus; species Pelodiscus sinensis. Next base: position 31,007,672 of record NC_143063.1, read on the forward strand.
AGACCTCAGGAGTTCGAGTCCAGCTCTCTGCCCAAAGCAGGACCAATCCCAACTAAATCATCCCAGTCAGGGCTTTGTCAAGCCGAGACTTAAAAACCTCTAGGGATGGAGATTCCACCACCTGTCTAGGTAATCCATTCCAGTGCTTCACCACCATCCTAGTGAAATAGTTTTTCCTAATATCCAATCTAGACCTCCCCCACTGTAACTTGAGACCATTGCTCCTTGTTCTGCCATCCGTCACTACTGAGAACAGCCTCTCTCCATCCTCTTTGGAACTTTCCTTCAGGAAGTTGAAGGCTGCTATCAAATCCCCCCTCACTTATCTCTTTTGCCGACTAAATAAGCCCAAATCCCTCAGCCTCTCTTCATAGGTCATGTACTCTAGCCCCCTAATCATATTGGTTGCCCACTGCTCTGAACATTCTTTCATCCAAAGGTCTTGCAAGGGTGGCCCTGCCTCTGATTAAGTTGATTCAGATGACCACTAAGGAATCTGGCAAGACCCTGTTGTACCCACGGTCAGAGAAGTGGAGAAGTGCCCCTTTGTGTCACGGGGGGAAACAAGCACCTATATGTTCACCCCCAGCTGGGCTTGGGGTGGATGCGGTTAACCACTGAGTGTAAAGGGACAACCTGGTCCTGCCCCAAAAAAGACACAAAGATGCAAAGAGATACTTGGTTGCAAGGTCTCTTTGACTGCATAGCTTCAGCTGCGGGTCTCGAACCAGCAGGCACTCCTCAGTTGATCTGCATTTAACTCTGGAAAACCCTCTCCAAATTCCAGGAGTGTCTTCCCTCAGACAACTGGCAGGAGTTCTCAGTGTTGCTGTAGGAAGGCTGCACAGTCACTACAATGGTTCTGCTGGTGGTCCTGGACCGCAGACTAAGCAGTGCGCATGATTGGCCATGGTCCTATAGTTATGTGGCATAACTCTTGGCTGCAGGTGTCCAGTGCCTCAGCGGAGGTACAGCACACCATTCAGGACCTGCCATTTGATGAGACAGGACTGTTTGCTGAAAAGACAGACTACTGCCTGCACAGCCTCAGGGACTCCAGGGTTACTGTCAAGGCTTTTCCCCGCTTTGGCACTTCAAGTGCAGAAGATGGGGGGGGGGGGGGGGCACAAGAGACTTTAAAATACCCTGCCACTAAAGGCTTCTGTTTAAAAACTCCCCAAGGTCACAGATACCCTAACCTCGAGTGGTATACTGCCAACATCCAAATACAAAAACCCCTTTGAGAATCGAGGAAGACACTTGAGAATTTTTTTCCAGTAATAGACCCCCGAACCCTCATGGGAGAGCTTTAAAAAACAAACAAACCTGTACTTTCTTAATAGTTTACCTTTTGGTCTCAGGCATGTGCGCACGGAACCACGTGCCTTCTAGGACACAGAAATCGTATCATTGTTTTAAGATTATTTTATTAACAAATCAAAGATGACGTACTTGGTAAAGCATAGTTGGTTGCTAAATGTTACAGAGCAACTAAAAAAAGCAGATTAAAAACAATTGTTTCCTTAGCATTCATTTTAAAAGTTAGTGTACGGGGTTACATGGGCTCAGAACAGAGGAGTTCAACAAACCCCAAAATAAAAAACCTGATTGCATCTGTCTAAACACCTGTTCTACTTATCTCTGTTGTTCCAAGAGACCTTCCCTAGGCATGGATTATCGCTGGAAATTCCATGCGTAGTCTGGCTTAACTCATTTCTCCAAGCTCTTGCTCTGGTCACACAAGACCACAGCAGGAAGGTCCTGCTTCATTTCAAAAGTCTTTTCAATTGTTTTCTTGGCTCCCTGCCAACACTTCCTGGAGACCCTCAAGGACCCACTGTCTCTGGGTTGAACCTTTATAGGCAATTTAGTTAACTGAATGGCTGGGATGTCTAGAAGAATAGTATCCCTCCCATTCATCAGTTCCACTGAAGTCATTGGGTATCCACACCCAGGCCCCTTAGCACTACCAGTTTTAGGCCACATCAACCATGCTGCTTCTATCCTGGCCCCCTCTCAGACAGGACCACAGGCACCATAGGGGCTGCCACAACAACAGGATGGGACCCCATTGTTCCTCCTTTGCTCAAGGGAAAGGCCCCTCCAAGCAACCACCAGGACCCAAGCCTAACTTTTTGAGGGTACATTCAAGGATGCAACACCAGAGCCTATCCTGGATTCTTTCCCTCTCTTTGGAAGGGGAAGTCTGTCCCACTTCTACTATGCCTGGGTCCAGATTACCTCAGACTGGGTCCTGAGCATGGTGGTAGTGGGATATTTTATCCAGTTCTGTAACATGCATCAAGTTAAGATGCCTGCCCCCTTCTCCCCCCCCCCCCCCCCAAATCATACCTCATTCAATTTGGGCACAAGCCTTGCCGGTAGCCTTTCTAGTACAAGTCCCAATTCAGAACATCTGCAGAGTAGCTACTTGGTCCTCCATGCACATTTTCATGACTCGTTATGCCCCACCCAGCAGTCTCGAGATGATGCAGAGTTCAGCAGAGCTATAACTGCACTTGGCAACAAATTGAGGTCCAACCCCATCTCCATACAAACTGCTAGTAAGTCACATATTGGAATGCACATGAGCAATCACTTGAAGAAAAAATGGTTATGTGCTTTTGTTACTGTTGTTCTTAGAGATGTGTTGCTCATGTCCATTCCAGACCCACCTGCCTCCCCTCTTTCAGACTGTTCCAGCAAGAAGTAACTGAAGCGGGAATTGGGTCGGGGTGTGTGTGTGTGTGTATATGTGTGTGTGTGTATATATATATATATATATATATATATATATATAGAATATGCGACAGCATGAGGCATCACCACAGAGTGTGCCACAGGAGACCCAATTGGTACTGCTCAAGGAAAGTCTTCGATGTTCACGCACACAGTGCTCTCTCACACGTAGGAATGGACGTGAGCAACACATCTCAACAAACAACAGTTACAAAAAGTAAGCAGCCACTCTTTTTCTAAGACAGCAGTACGCTGCTTTAAGCTCTCATCCACCTCAAGCATTTCATATTCAAGTTATATCTGCTTTGTTCAACAAAAACAACTGTTCTTTAGGAATTAAACTCCCTTCCATACAGAGAGTCAGCACAATGCCTATGTACTTGTTAAATCCCACTTAAACACTCAGAATAGGATGTTAGGTGAGCTTAGTGATGCAAATTCCTTGAGTTGTCTCTCTGAGGAAGTCACATTTCGGCTCTAAAGAATCAAACTGAGACTTAAGGCTATGGCCAAAGTGGTTTCCAAAATGCTCAGAAATTGCTCTTGTTAGGTGTGATGAAGAATAACTATTTTCACTGTTTGACATTATAAAAACTGTGCATAGAACGCTGCACGAGGACAGAAATTAGAAGAAAGGAAATTTTCCATGTCTGCCACTATTGAGACTGCAAAAATAGCTCGAATCCATACATATATTTTTAAATTTGGTGTCTTAAGTCTATAAATATAACATTGAGAACTTGATGTCCCTTAAGCATGACAAATGAGAATTGTCCAACTGAAATAGTTTTGTTTTCAGGATTGGCTTGAGCCACTGAGTTAGGTGAGAAGTAGAATCCTCTCCCAAAATATATACACTCTTAAACAACAACTTCAAAAAAGATGTACTCTCTAGAGTCGTAATTGAAGTCATCTCTTGTGTTTGCAGTGCCTTCTGGGAGGGGTATAGCAGGCAGACATCCCTAAGCAGCAACTGCCATGTGATGCTTTCAGTTAGACACTTTAGATAATTTGTCTTTTTTTGTTTTGTTTCTGAAAGAGGGTTTTTGTTCTGTAGGGGTTTTTTTTACTATGAACAATAATTGGCTAGATCCTCTGCCTAGTATCAATCCTCAAGTTTCATTGATTCCAGTATTGGAACTTTTATAATGTCACCTTCATATAGGAATTTCACATTTGCACCTCAGTATTTTAGCCCAAATGTTGCATCACTGTTCCAGAATCAGAAAAAAAAATCAGTGACAGTTTTTAGTATACAAGTTGAGTGGCATGCATCAAGTGAACAAAAACAGATACAAGTAAGCTACATTGTATTCAGTTTGGGACAGTTTTTTAACATGCCAGTTTCTTTGGGGGCGAGGGAGAAGAGGATTTCATTATGAAAATTCCTATGGTTTTGGTTCATTATGGAATCCTGAATTTTCTTGCACTGACACAACTTCCTTAGTGTCAGACTTTTTTTCACCAGCTGGTACAGGTTTGTCCTGTTTGAGCTCCTTTGAGAGCTGAGCACACTTCATTTGGTCATTTCAGTAGTATTGACATGGAAGGAAGCAGCATCTGAGGCTTGAGCAGAATTAACTGTATAAAGCAGTTTTTTGTAGTTCTATTCTAGCCCTTTGGGAAAGATACTGTAATGTCTTTTTTTTGGTGGCCATCTAAAATCAATTAATCATTTCTAGATTGACTACAAATATGTTTAAATAAAATATAACATTCTAATGTGTCCTTTCTAGAAAGACAACAAAGTTTCTGCATAGTCTACAAGAAAGCTGGAACCAGGTGAACTTCTAGATCTTCATGATCAAGAGAATTAGTTTCAGTCTTTGCAAAGAATGAAGTTAATTTGCTGTATACTTGTCACCAGCACTGGGATTTAACTATTTAATTTCAAAGGGGGGTAATGCAGTTACTTTTTGAAAAATGGCCATCTTTGAAAACAAGGAGCATTAAATATATTTGAGATAGAAGGGTAAGTAATTTCTTATGTATAGTTAGCTATAAAGCAGTACTTCGATGGAATTTAAGTATTTTTTCATCATTGAAAGGATTTTTCTTAATAAACTGTATTTAATAATTGCCGCAAGTTACAAGGACAATTGTATGCAGAAGGCCGTCGATACTGTGAGTGTTTTGATCCACTGAAGGTTGTTTTTTGGAAATCCTGTAATATCCCTTTTGAGATAGTTGTACTTTGTCAACTAGGGTGCTGGACAGTAGAAAATTTGCTTTGTCAGTCAGATATGTACACACAGTAAATATTGTTTCTTAGGCAAAGGAAACTTTTTATATAGTTGTAAAATTCCATTATATCCCATTGCCAAAGAAACATTACAAACTTTGTATAGCTGTATAAAAAGCAACTAATTTTTTAAAAAATAAACATTTTTAAGTCAGCAAACATACTATGTTATTGCAAAAGTTGGTATGCTAAAGAACACTGAATTAGTTGTTTGTTTTTCTTAGCTTTTCAGTCTTTAAACTTGTTTGATTTTTATATCTGGATTATAATGAAGATTTGAAAATGTTCTTCCATTATACAAAACTGGATAAACTAGTCTCTCATACAAGAACTTCATTTTGTAATGTCTGGCGCATCACAGGATTTGACCAAATTAAGGAGATTCTTCAAATAAGGACTAAAATAAAATGTTTTGTCATGTGTCAGAACTTACAATTTTACTTTATGGTAAATATTAACTTTTTAAAAAATGACCCAGGCATATGAGTTAATATGCTTCTTCTAATATGCTTGGGTTGAAAATAAGCCTCCACGTGTCAATTCTTGAAATGTTAACTTTGTTGTAATACCAGTAGACATAATCAATTTAAAGAATTCTTAGTGTTTGAATTTGCATTTTGATAGGCTTTAGCTTGGAGACATTGCAAATTCTGGTTGTTAGACCAGTGAACCCACAAATGACTTGGTATGGATTTTTTGTCAATTCTAAATTACTCGTTACACCTTTGTGATATGGTTAAGTTATAATTGAAAAGGAAATCTGGTAATTTGTGTTTGTATATGTATATGAAGGCCACAGGAATAAAGGGATCCAAAGATTAAATTTTTTTATCTGATTTGATTTGTTAACTTTAGCCTCAAAAATGTTCAGTAGTGATAAAGATGTGGGAAACTGCACTGTTGGAAAATTGGAATATTTAAGTGGTTGATAGATATAAAATTAAGATAAGATTCTTTTTGTATAGCACTACAAGGAAGTATTTTGTAATTGGTTTCCTTATTAAGGTCCAGTATTGGCAGCCATAGGTGTTAGATAATATTGTTTAGTCATGTTTTTTGCATGTTAACAACAATGCCTTTTTGGAAACCACAAATCATGATCCTGAACAACTTTTGAGGTTTTTGAACATAGAGGCAGTGCTGTACTGTTGCAATAACCATGTATATTGTGTGAGGTGTCCCAGGCTTATTTAACAAGATCAGTTGTATATAATACCAATGATACATGCTGTGAAGGTCTGAGTTGATGCATATTTCCCCCAGTCATTTGGGTTACTAACTGGGGTGTTTTGTACCCCAGTAACTAGCAGCATGGCATACCTTCAGTGTACTTTGCTACATAAAACTAAGGTTTTTATTTTAAGACAGAATAAACAGTTCAATAAAATCAGTCTTCTGAAAATTCTTTCTAGTGCTAATAAAAATGGAATAGGAGGAATAGATTATTAATCTGTTTCCCAAGCAGATGTACCAGGAGAACTGCACTTCCCTCTGAATAATGGAAGCAAAGTAGTATCAGCTACCTCAGGCCCTCTGTTCTAATTCTGTCTTCTACTTCCTCCTTCAAGCAAGGGCAATACTAAGAAGAGGAAAAACAAAAGAGGAAAAAATCAGAAAAAGAACAAGTCTCTTCTTTTAAGCAAGCTACAGGAAGAATGTGTGAAAGAAGGAAAGCTTATCCTCCTGTGGCTGCTTCTACTTGGGGGCCCCAGCAGTCAGTGCCACTAGAAATGTAACAGCTTGTTAATTCACTCCCTGTTGAAGCTGTCCACATGGCTGCAGGACAGTCATTCTCTTCATCTTCATCAGTGGCTCCATTTTTTAAGATAAACCTTGCTGCTATGGGCCTTTCTCTCTCTTTCTCTCCCAAGTAAATTAGGTCCCCCTGGGCCTCTCAGGATGTCTGTATAAACCCATTAGCATAAAGTTAATTAAACTGAACACAGTGGTGTTTCACAGATGTTGTGGCAACTTTAAACTAGAATTTTTATTATGGGTGCTGTATTTCAGGCAGCCTGAATGTCAGCACTGTGCACACAGGAACAGTTTGCTAGGAGCACCACAGAGCTGTGTATTCTTGACTTTTCAGGGCAGAGTTGTATTTTCTACCATGTTACTCCTTATAAATGACACACTCAAATCAAATTTAAACCCCCCTAATTTAGGTCAGTTCACAACCCTCCTTAGACTCTTGCTTTGCTACAGACTACTGCCAGTTGATAATTAGACAGATGGTGATCACAACTGTCTGAAAATGTGCCTGTATTGTTGTACCCACACAATCTTTCTCTGACCTAGTGCATGTCTTCGTAAAACTAGATTGCTGTCGTGTTTCTATGGTGCCTTGCTTAATGGGGCTTCAAGATGTAACTACTGTAACTCTTCACTTTTTTCTGTACTGTATCTGGAATAAGGATAATTTGATGTTCACCTTGTTGTCATGAAAGCTATTTATTTGCCTTGTTGTGGAAGGATGTTTCCAGATATGTCAGAATCAAAGCTCTTCCCTTGCTTTTGATTTTCTCAGTGGGTGAGCGAGTTTGGTTTAATGCTTCTGTGCGCGGAGGTATATATTTTTAATATTGCTGGGTAGTTGTAATGACATTTAAAAAGCCTTAGATGTCCAGGCACATCCTGGACTTCCAGAACTTATCTAGATGACAGAATTCCTTGGAATTTGCTTCCTAGGAAGGGTTTGTATTAGTCATCTTTTCCTTCGCTCCAGGTGATCTTTTCTTATCCTGTGAAGTCTACTACTACCCATCCGAGTATTTCCATACTCTACAAAACAAAATGTAGTTGACAATTTCTCCTAGTAGGGATGCATAATCCCATTTAATTAATTAAAACATTTAACCATTTAATTATTGAAGGAGATGGGAAGTGGATCACTCCAGTCTGGATGGGCTGGAGCACCCTACCCACAATGTGCCCCTTGGGGGCTGGAATTGTGCCCTACCTGCACGAGAGCTGCTTCAACTTCCACTGGTTCATTGGAAAGTGAGGCTTACTGGTGCTCCTGACTTACCATTACTGATGCTCTGGAATTCAACTGTGGATGCTAGATGGCTTTTTGTATTTAACTCTATCATGTACTGTATGCTAACCTGAAGTACTACTTCTCTTCTCACTTTCAAACACCCCTTGTGTTCACCTGGCATGAATGTAGAAATATTCTAAAAGTGCACGAATGACATGTCACTATTTCATACTATTCTTGTGTATTAGAAAAATACATTTGTCTTTTTGAGAGTAATGTGAATTAACTGTTAACATGTCTAAACAGAAGTTTGAAAACACAAAGGCTGGGTCTAGACTGGCAAGTTTTTCTGCAAAAGCAATTGCTTTTTCAGAAAAACTTGCCAGCTGCCTACACTGGCCACTTAGTCAGTGTTCTTGCACAAATTCAATCTAATGTAAGATTGTCAGTGTTCTTCCGCAAATACAATGACTCTCCTGTTTGGAGAAAAAGCCCTCTTGCGCAAAAAAGCCCAGATGGTGAAAATGGCGATGGGGGCCTTGCGCAAAACCACATCTAGATTGGCACGGGTGCTCTTGGGCAAATCTAGACGCTCTTTTCCACAAATGCTTTTAACGGAAAAACTTTTCTGTTAAAAGCATTTGCGAAAAATCATGCCAGTCTAGACATAGCTTATGGGATTCATTTCTGCAGAAGCAAATAGTTAAGAGTTCATTCCTTACCCTTATTGCAATACAGTTTTCTTATAGTGGAGGACCTGCCCAACTCTGAAATTAATGCATCTTACACTCATGCTGATAGCTTTAAGGGGTTGATAAAAGTAGTCATTTTCTACTTGAAAACTGCATAGGCATTGCTATGTGTTCTACTTATGCTTCTGTGGAATGACTATTGTAAACTAGTTTTAAATCTTAAAAGTAATGATGGAAAAAGGAAGTGGGATTAAATTCAAAAGGGTGTGAGTCAAAGGGCTAGGATTCATAAAGGAAAAGCCCTTTCATTTGCCTTTTAACTGATTAATTAGCTTCTGTTATTACTAATTTCAACTGCTATATTGTAATTTATCCCTTAACATAAAGTAAGTGATCATGAAGCAAACTAATTAGATAAAACAAGCCCAGTCTTATGGTTTGGCAGAGGCAAGCAGCTGAAAACTGAACAGGGAAGAACTTCCTTGAGCTAGGGAACTCTTTAGCAGAAACAGGAGTGACGAAGTGATACAGCTGAGGGCACCAGTGTTGTGTTAAGTTTACCAAGCATAAAAGTAGAATGCTCTAGACACAAAATTGGTGTATGTAGCTGCAAAAATGACTACTTGCAGCCACAGCAATGGATAGGGATAGCTGTGGATTTGCAGGATCGGGGCGGGGGGGGGGGGTAGAGGCTGTGGTCTGTGTCCATAGTATAGCTATAAAAACTTGAGGTGTAGCTGAGTTACAAATAAAGTATTCAGGGGCTAGCGTGAGCTAAACTATCCCTGCTCACTCTTGCATATGCCGTCCTAGCTTTCTCTATGCATTTATGCAGTACTGCTGTGTGTAATAGTGACAGCAGCTAAGGGGTACATGAGCACAGGTGTGTAGAGTAACTCCTAGCTAATCACTTCAAGTAGCTTCGTCTAACCCCGTGGATTTAACCCTCTGCTGTTTGTGCTGGCTGTCACTAGTCACCACCCCTGATGCCTAAGCTCTGGCTGGACTTACTAGCCCAGGCAGTGCTTTGCCTACACATCGCTCCTGCTCTGGTACTGCCTGGGCCTCTCGCACGAAAGCTGCTCCGGAAAGAGGAGGAGGGCTGGATGCAGGGCCCCACTCTCCAAGGCTTGGCCCCCTGGTCTACTCCAGGGCCCTGCGGGGGGGTAGAGAGAAGCCCAGATCCCTGCCCAAGATTCGTTCCCGGACTCTCACGCAGGCCCTGGGGCCGGAGCTGAAGCGTCTGCCAGGGGCGGTGCCGGAAGCGCCCGGCTGTAGGCGCGAAGCAGAGCCTCACGCCGGAGCGGAGAGGGATGCTCTGGAGAGCCCGGGCGGGGAGAAAGTGCGTCTCCCCCCAGCTGCAGGCAGTGGTAGCGACCTGGGCGGAGCCAATGGGAGCTTGGCGCGGGAAGGGCTGGACGGCTGGGATTCCCAGATGCCCTGGCGCGGGGACCGGGGTAATTTCTGGCCGCACAGGAAGCGGAAATGACGCAGAAGACACGGCAGTCGGTGAGCCGGCTTATACCATCCCTTGCTGCCTGGCCTGTACGGGGAGCGGGCCTGAGGGCCCCACCTTCGCTCCCCTGGGTGTAGAGGGGCCTTCCTCGGAGGCCCCGCTGAGGAGTCGGGTGCGCTGCTGTGCCCAGGGCATGTCGGGCGGCGGCCGCGCTTAGGGACGCAGAGGGGTGAATGGGCGGAGCTCGTTGCGCGGGGAGGCGCTTTGCTGACGACAGTTGGTTTTCTCGTCCCCCCCACCCCCCCTTTGGGGCTCTAGTGGTAGCGGCCGGGGCAGAGCCAATCAGAACCTCGCGCGGGGAGAGAGGCCGGAGCAGGGGCCATGTCGGTGGTTTTCGTGCCGGAGCGGCTGCGCGGGAAGGCGGAAGTGAATCAGGAGACCCTGCAGCGGGTGAGTCGGCCCGGACCGCCCCGCCCCCCCTCGCCGCAGCCCCTCGAGCGCCCCCTCGCGCGCGGGACGTTCCCTCCCCTGGCCTTGGGGGCAGCGAGCGGCCGGGGAGCCAGCCAGAGCCTCTGCCGCGACACTGCCCAGCCGTGCCACGTGGGGGGGAGGAGTCAGTAACAGGGCGCTGAGCGCCAGCGCGCTCCCGCGCCCCCTTCCCTCCGTGCCCGCCCTTGTGGCTCTGGCAGGGGAGGATGCAGAAAGGGGGCAGGGAGCTGAGTGGGGATGGAAGCGGCCCGTCGGCTACCCAATACGCATAGGCCTAGTCACTCCCCGCCCCTCCCCCACCTTGCTGCCTGTGTCAGAGGTACCACGGGGGGCAGCGGGAGCCAACTTAAGCTGCTTTCTCCCAGCATCATCTCTGTGGGGGAGGAGGGACAGAGTGGTCCCTGCTCTCACCCGTCTGACTGCTGTGCCTCTGACCTGTAGTACCAGCGCCAGGGGCAGCTCTCAGTGTGGATGCTAATGAGAGGTTATTTGGCTAATCATGTAATCGATACAATTTGTATCAACTACATGATTAGTCGATAAGCACCGCTCTGAGCTGCAGTGACGGTAGCAACCAGAGCCGGCCTGAGCCAGGACTGAGTTGGGCTCTTATTACATTTAAAATGCAGAGCTGCAGCAATTCTGGAACAATCCAAGTGGTGCCGGCTCCGAACTGCTGCAGCTCTGCATTATAAATGTAATAAGAGTCCAGCAGCCCGTCCACGTGGCGGGTGTCCACCAGGGGCAAGGCTGCTTCACAGCAGTCACCCCCATCCCCGTGCCTCTGTTAGAGGCAGCTGGCACTATGGAGACAGTCCTGCGGGGAGCCTGCTTTTAACCTGACTTCCCCCAGCACTGGCTCTCATAAAGAGGCAGCAAGGGGGAGGGGAAGTGAGTAGTTGAGTCTTCTACTCGCTTACATCCCTAGTCCCTGGATCCCAGAAGCTGGGGAATCTGATGCCAAAAGCCTCTTAGTTGAAGCTTCGAGTGGGGAAGCCTGACAGCCAAAGCCCTGTGGCTCATGGGTCAGGAGGGAGGTTTAGCCTGTCATTGGAGCCTCTGGCTGAATCCTATGAGAGGCTGAAGCCTGTCCCTGGAGTCCCCAGCAGAAGCTCACTCCCTAGGTTCTGCTCAGAAGGAGGGGTCTGCTTTATTCCTCTCTCCCATCTGTATTGAGGCTGTTATTACCACATTTGAGAAATACTGTTCTAGGCCTCACAAATAAATCAGCCTGCATACCTAAACTTCAGAAAGATGCAGGAAAAATATTTTCAGCCTGATGAAGTGGGTCTTTGCCCATGAAATCTTATGCTCCAATAAATCTGTTAGTCTATAAGGTGCCACAAGACTCCTCATCGCTTTTGCAGATTCAGACTAACACAGCTATCCCCTGATAATTTTCAGCCTAGTTATCAAAGACAAAACCAGACACCTAAAGGGAATTTTTGCCGTTCTAAACAACTTACAGTAAAAGATTTGAAACAATTGTAGCAGCAGTAAAGCACTAATGTATGTGTTTCTTTTAGTTACTAGATGAAAACGATCAACTGATTCGGTGCATTGTAGAATATCAAAATAAAGGAAGAGCTACAGAGTGTGTGCAGTAAGTAAGTTTATTCCAAAATGCAGTCACTATGATGCATATATAGCAAAGGTTCTAGTTTAGATGTTCAACACACCGAATTTATCAGAAAATGTTGTATAGAAAAATTAGGACTTAAAATAAGCCTTGTTCAGTGACCACATGCAAGATCAATAGTTTATTTTTCAGTTGATGATGCAATAAGCTTCCTCATCTTTAGGGTGAAAGTAATTTAGAAATTGGGTATAGAAGAAATAAAATACAATGGGAAATAAACTATTTCCCCAAGAGTAAGTTTTTCCATTTTGGGTGTACAGTAAAGAGCCTAATATGGCATGTATTCATGGACTTCAGTTTTTTGTAGAAAATAACAATCGTTCAAATAATGTCAAGTCTTGTTACCTTTTGAATTTTCCAAACTTTTTTCTCTCATAGGTACCAGCATATCTTGCACAGAAACATTATTTATTTGGCTACTATTGCTGATGCAGCACCACCCACTGTGCAGAAAACTGACTGATCCCACAAACTTGGACATCCTTCAGTGGTGCCTATATAAAGCAAGATGACATGATTGAATTGGAGGAATGCTAAGGTTCAGAGGAATACAACATTCCCTCTTTGACTGGCTAAAAGAACAAGCTTTGATAGGGATCATCTGGGAATCCAAGGGCCATGATTCATGGGCATTAGGGAGTAGAATAGGAAGAGAATTGCTAGGGCCTTGCATGTTGTTAGTGGTGAGCTGATAAATATGTGGAAGATACCTTGCAACCATCTTCCCCTTTCTTGGTTTGAGAGAAAAATACAGCTTTCCTGACAGTGCTGCCACCTAAATCTTTCATGCTTCTGTGAGTATAGGTGACAATATGGAGCAGTATCACTGAACCCCTAACAACCTGAATTTCATCATGTATTCTTTTGGAAAATGAGCTTGGTGTAAAGGTGGTGAATGACGACACTGGATACCAGAGGGCAGATTGAGCTTGGAACAAAAGCTCAAATTCTGATTCACTTAAATAAAGGTTGGCCCTCCCTGGTCCAGCACTCTGAGGACCTGAGGTTAGTGCTCCCTTGCTGGCTGCCCCACTACTGGTCTCCTCTTGCTTGGGTTCCCTGCCACTGGCCCAGCACGGCTCCCTATCTGGTTTCTCTCCCACTAGCCCAGCATGGCTCCCCACCCACTACCCCAGGGCCTTCCAGGGTTCCCTGCGGGGACTGCTTGACCACTACTGGCCCTGCTGCCTCAGGATGTTGTCTGAGATACCTGGCTGCTGCTGCCATCTGGGGTTTCCCAGCTGGGGTGCACAGCCCTGCCCTGCTGCTAGGGCTGTCTCTGCTGCTGCTGGGGATTCCAGGAGCCTGGTCAACCCAGTCCTGCTGCCATGGGGGGCTGCTCTGCTGCAACCGGGGATTTCTTGGCTGGGGCAGCAGCTCCTTGGCTGTGGCCTAGCTCCACTGAAATCAGGGCAGGGGCTTCCCAACCCTTGTGTTGCTCCTGTCTCTGGTGCTCTTTGGTCCTGCTGGACCAGAGTCCCAGATTTGGGAGGTTCAATCTGTAGTGACAGATCTGACATAACTGGAGATAGTCTAGCACAGTGGCCACCAACCAGTAGATCCGGATGTACTGGTAGATCTTGGAGCCTTTGACAGGTGATCCTGACAGGTTTGGCAAGGGGACTGTCAAGTGCCAGCACTTCATCTGCCCCTCTCAGCACTGCTGTGCTACTCCTGCCCTCTGCCTTGGAGGTGCCCCTCACCCCAAGAGGCTCCTGCTTGCTGTGCAGGGCACAAGAAGAAGGGGGGGCACTGATGTCACGGTGCCCCTCCCTCCATCCTGTACCACATCTCCACAAAGCAAAGGGGAGCAGGGATGGAGAGCGTTTGCTGGCTGCTTTGGGGAGTGGTGCAGGGCCAGGATAGGGGTGAGCCTGCCTTAGCCCCACTACACCACCACCCAGAAGCGACCTGTGGTAAGTGGTGCCCAGCTGGAGCCTGCATTCCAAACCTCAGACCCAGTCCTGAACCCCAAACCCCTACCCCCAGCCTGATAAAAGTGAGTGAGATTGGGGAGGGAGGATGGAGTGAGGAGAGGTGGGGCCTTGGAGGCGGGGCAAGGATGTGAGGTAGATCCTGGTTTGCACTTAAATTCAGAAAGTGATCTCATGCTTAAAAAGGTTGGAGATCCCTAGCACTTGCAGGAGCTAGCCTTTACTGTATTGCGACAATACACAGAAGCTCTAAGCAGAATTAGGGCCTCCTTGTGCTAGCTGCCCTGAAGACCTGACCGTCCTTTTTCTACTCCAGTACCAGTTATTGGACCATGCAGTTAAAGAGATTCATGACAATTCTCCACGCCCTCTAAAATTATACCAGAGACTGATAGTCTTCCTTCACTAAACAGCCACACTAACTAAAATCTGGCTTAGTGCTCTATCCCTTTTCCATGCCATTGTCAGGTTTATAGAGCAGTCACACTGTACTTCTACATCACACTTTTGCTTTTGAATGTATCTAGTTGCAATGCTCACTTCTGAGAATTGTTGTCTGGCCTGAAAGACAAGCAAACAATTTTAAGTTTGTCATTCTTCCCTCCTGGTTGTACTAAGTATGTCTACAACTGATTTCTCTTGTCTAAGTTCTTGAATTTGAGAATTTACAATCTCCACAGTAAAACCTGTGTAATTGTACTTAACTTGCTTTGCCAATAGGTGGGCACTGCAGCAATCAGAAGACATTTATTCCTCCCCAGTGCATGATGTACAGAGACTTCCAATAATCCGGCACCTTTGGGACCCTGGGGATGCCAGATTATCGAATATGCTGACGTATCAGGAGGTACTCTGGCAGGGGGGCTGTGACGGATCGGGCGGGAAACAGCGTGGTGTGGGGCAAACCGGGTGCTGGTGAGGGGCAACGCTGCAGGACCAACCCGGCAGCACCCCAACTGCTCTGGCACACAGCTTCCCCAAGTCCGCTGCTGGTCAGTTTCAGCAGTGGTAGACTTGGGGAAGCCGTGGGACAGCTGCCCCTCACCTGAGCGGCGCTGTGGGACCAACTGGGCAGCACCCCAGCTGCTCTTCCCCACATCCGCTGCTGCTGAAACTGACCAGTGGCGGACTTGGGGAAGCCCTGGGGCAGAGCAGATGGGGTGCTGCCGGGTTGGAGAGGGGCAGCGCTGCAGGACCAACTGGGCAGCAACCCAGCTGCTGTGCTCCACCCCACTTCCCCAGGTCTGCAGCTGGTCAGTTTCAGCAGCAGCAGCGTCAGACTTTGGGAAGCAGTGCAGAGCAGCTCCAGTTGTCTGGGTGGCCAGATCACTTCCAGGTTCCTGTTGGTGCCAGACCACTGGATGCCGGGCATTTGGAGTTTTACTGTAGTGCATTCTACCTTCATCTCTGATGAGAATATCTTCATGGGCCAGTTTTCCTGGAAAGGGATTTAGACTCTTAAATCTCAGTTTGTAGTACAACCAACACTTGTAGATTATACATTTCATTAAACCCATGCTACATCATAAGTATACAGCTGTTTGAATCATTTTAATTTTATTTATAGTTAATGAAAATATTTTCATTTAAGTTGTAAAAACCTTGGTTTTAAGTTGGCAAAAATTCAGGGTAAGTAATTTGTGTCAGATGCAATACAAGGATACATCTTGCTGCACTCACAGTCAACTGCTGCACAACCAATTGCAATAGTTAATTTACAGGATACATTGCAATATGATTCTATGAAGATTGAACTAAAGCTCTTCTCAGTGAGCTAAAGCACTTTTGGGATTAGTATGAAATTCATGCAACAAGTGAGTTAGAGGAAACCTACTTTACGGCTGCTAGACAAACAAAAGAGATTTCAAAGTATTAAGTGGCTTGAGTAGTTGCTTCCCTCCTAAACATGAAAGTTTATCAAATATTCTGAGGTTACATTTCTCATTTTCCAACAAAAGAACAGCTGATTTCTTTCACAGATTATTCAGTAATGTGTATTTTCAGAAATAGTATGTAAGTATTATCCTCTTAGTGGAAATACTTAGGAAATGAGTTTTAAATCTGCATTTAAATATTTTATAAGGGAATACTCATTGTTTGAGTAATGTCAAAGTGGAGTAAGTATTTTAACTTGCTTGACAATGTTAGATATTTTGTAATCTGATAAAGACCTCTAAATCAATTCCTTTGATATCAGTGAAAAGACTGGCCTGATTTTTGGGGTTTTTTTTCCCCTCAATGAGTTGTCGTATACATATATTTCATTGCTAGCAAAAAGATACAGATAACAGGCTTTCATTCTGCACACTTCAGATTTTGTGTTTGTCACACAATTACTGTAATGTAAAAGAAATGGCATCAGATTGTAATTTTGTCCAAAAGCAAAGGTAATTGTCTCATCCATTAGATTTGTGAACCATGCATAAGGAAAGTGACTTCAGCAGCTATTCTGCAAGCTAAGTGAAAATATTAACCAGCAGAAGCCTTCTATGTTGAGGACGTAATACAACCTATTGCTTTTCAACAACTCTGCAATATTCATCATGCTATTTACTCTCCTCATTGTAGAGTAGCCCCAAAATAAGGAGGAAATTGATACCACATTCTAGTGTGCAGACAACTCACTAAAGTCATTAAGTAAACAGTTGACAGTTTTTTACATTAATATTTCTTGATACCTTTTCATTGACAAATTAAAGTTGCATCTTAAGGCGCTGTTCATTTTCAGTGGGGAGCATATTAAACAGGTATGACTTATTATTAATGTATATCTTTAATAAAGCATATAGATTTTGCTTTCAGGCGCTTTAAAAGGAAAATACAAAATGTTCAATTCCAGTTCAGAAGCATTAGCTATTCACAAGAAGTACTGCAGTAAGGGTAAGCACCAAACCCTTGCACTTGGCAGTGTAAATGATAAACAGGTTTTATGGCAAGACTTGTGTACCAAGTGCAACAATTTAAAAAATTACCAGTGTTCAGATCAATCGGCAGCAAATGGCATAGCACCTACATGGTCAAAATGCAGATAGAGAAATGGTTTCAATTTTGTTTCCACAATATTAAGTTTAGAAAGTGCCATTATTTGTAATTACCGATACATTACAAAAACTTCAGCAACAGTTTTGGCACTTGTTAGGAAAAGTTCAAAATTATAAATAATTCTAATTTGCGTTTGGATTTAATATGAGTAATAATGGGACATACAACCAAATTTAGGATCAAATGTTAATCAACACACTTTAGGAAACTCCAAACCATTTGTCAACCTAAGTAACCACTAGCACTTTCAGGAGAGGGTTTTCAAAAGTAAAATAGTACAGAGCATTAACAATTTACACACAAAAGCCACACTGATTGTGCAAAACACATTACTGTAAAAAGTCCATGTACAGCAAACAATTCTTTGTAAACATGGTAAGTATGAATTTTCAGAAAACATGGTGGCAATATATCAAATACAGGCAACATTGGCATCCTTAAACAGCACAAAGGTAACATTCCGGGCCTGTGACTACAGCCCATCACCATACAAACAAAAAGGAGTGAATGGGTTTTAAACACCCAAATGTTTAATAGTATTAGTGTTGTATATTTTATATATATATATTTTATTTTTTGGTATCTTTAGATATAGATGTACCTAAGTTTGTAGAAAAATGGGAACATAAATGTGCTTTTATCTTCACTGAAAAAAATTTATATGTAGTTAGAACTAAACCCCCACTTTACTAGTAGTTAACATATTAGAATGGCATTATGATTTAAGAAAATACAAAAATAAGATTAATACTGTCAAAACTTTATACCAGAAAATATGATTTAAACTCTTTTAAAGATGAAATATGAACATTTTTAAATAAGCTTTAACTATATAAAGAATCTTCTGTAACTTCAATTAATATACAATGGGATAACTATACATATATATTTATTTTTTCTTTTTCAATTTAAGCACCAGTCTCACGCGCCTGGATCCACTTTGGTTGGAAGTTTATTCCAAATTCCACAGGTTCACTTTGTAAGGGCACATAATATTTTAAGTATCTGCTACTCAACATTTTAATCTAGTTTTTCTTCGGAGCCAGCTCACAGTTTTTACCCTAAATGTAGCATCTGAAATAAGACTTTAAATATATGCCAAGTAGTCTTTTAGTTATAGTTTCATACATTTAAGGAGCACTGTGGGGGTAATGCCTTTGGCCAAATGTAGAAGTATCATATTGTGTATCTGAAAATCAGTGTAGTCATATCCACATAGATACCATCTACCTTCAGCAGCCCAAAAAACATTTGAAACAAATTTGAGTGATTCCAGCAGCTCTACATTTACATTAATGAAATTACTGCAAAGCGCAGTTTTGCAGTGGTTTTTGCAACACTTCTGTAACAAACCCACTGTGCGGCATGTTAAAAGCTGCTGCCCCACTTCATTAAAAAAGTTGTCACAGGCTGTTTACTTAGAATACAAAGACTTTACAACTTGTCCATTATAAATCTAAACAAGAACAGTGTTGAGCAAAAGCAACCACTATATTTGCTAAAATAGTCCAAGGATTTTAGCAGGTGTTTAACTATAAATCTATATGAAAATAGCTATAAAATAGTGTCTTGCATGGTACTCTTAGCAATTTTTAAAAAGGGGGTTGAAAAGTAAAGATAATATACACATTTTAAAAGCATTTCATATCTCAGTTTCTGACTGTTTTGTGTACATTTAACAAATATATTGGCTGTTTGCTCAACACTGTAAAACAATTTAAAACCTATGTACATCACCATAAAGTTTTCACTCCACATATTAAAAAAAAACAACCCAGAACACAGCCAATACACAAAGGGGAAACAAAGATAATATACATAACTTATAAGACTGTTTGGCCCTATGATGCATCTTTCCAATATAAAAAAGCATTTAGTATTGATGCAAATAAGATGGTCTGCGTTCGTGCTTTACTGGAAAAGATTTAAAGCCCTTATTCAGCTGTTTGTGCTGGGGAGTCTGCTGCTGTGGTGAGTGTTGCTGCTGAGCATAGGCAAAATTGGAGGAAATCCCTGTTGATGGAGCACAGTCATTGGCTGTAGACCAAACTGGTGACTGTAAAATCTGCATTGTGTCATTCCACTGACTGACTGGGTTACTCATCTGATACAAAGATGTACTCTGATTGGGCAGTGTATTTGTGATGGATGTAGAATGCTGCCACGGAGCCTTAGGAGGCCAGGTTTTGGTTTTATTATCCTGTGGAGATAGAATTGTCAGGTTTGATTTTGCAAATCAAAATACTTTCTTTTGGAACTGTGTAAATCTTAGTTATAGTAAGGAAAGACAGGAAAAAAGTTCATTTTTTATACTTGTATAATAGGTACCCTTTTTCCTAGAAAAGAAGTATGTTGCAAAATCATTCATAGGGTTTCCATAGGTTTTTCCCTATTTTTGTTTATAAAAATTCTATGGAATCATTATGCTAAAAAAATTACTACTGGCTTAAAGGAGGCATATGTTCAATATCCAGACTTTCTTCATGAAATATCCTGAACACATTTACAATTGGTAGAGCTCTACTACATCTTTATAGGGCAAAGACTAATTTGTTTCAGTTATCATTTATGTTGGTGGTCAGTCTCATTGTCTGGCAGCTCACTTCACGGTGTGATTCATTTCCCTATTCATTTCTCACTTTAAAAAAATTACCTGACAGCAAAGCAGTATTAACCCTGCATCTATGCCACACTAACGTGCCATTAGCACACCCTGATAAACATACCACTTGCTGTGGTTTGTCATCAACATATCAGGGGAAGTGAGGGGAAAAGAACACTACAAGAAATCAGGAAAGCCACACACTTCCATTCTCCAGCAACCAGGAACATGAGTCCAACAGGAGGGAAGCAATGCGGCTTCAACTGATTGAGCTGCTTCTAGTCAATTTTCCTTTTTTAAATTGTTACTGTTTATGTACTGACAAGAAACAGAGCAAAGATGCTTTGGAAGACGTTTTGTGCCAAGCTTTAGATTTCACTTACATTGAACATAATTTTTGGTATTGATTCAATTCAGAAGTTACAACAACTTAAATCTTGTGAGCAGTCTGAGGGTACCTATCAAGTTATCTAGTTTTTCTTCTCTTGATAGATCATCTTCATTAATATACAGAAAAAAAACCCCAATTTTTAGCTTACCTGATTAAGATCATCTACAGTGGAAAGAAGAGGTGGCGATGGTAGTGTGCTAGGTTCCTGCTCACCACTACTATGTTTTCTGCAGAAAACAACAGATTGACATGCAGTTTGCCATCATTTAAAAGTACCTCTTTTTCACCTACTGTAATGTGTAATTCTTAAGATGACAGACTGACTGAAAGATGAGATGAAAATTGTTTATTTTTCCTGAACATCTGACAGCTGTGTGTGTGCGTGTGTGCGCATTTTCATTCTATGCATCTTGTACCCAGTAAAGGGAAAGAAACATTAACTGTAAGGTTCCTGTTTCCTTAAAACAAAAGCTGGCAGGTAGATTCTGGGATAGTAGTTTCTACATTTTAACTTTAAAAAACAGTAGTTATAGGAAAACATCTTGAAATCAGTCACCCACCTTTTTCTGTCCTCTTATATATAGTAAAGTACGTATGTCAAACTGAGCTGTGTTCTGTGTACTCTTAAATTGGAGCCAAAGTAATCACAGAATACTAGTTCTGGAAGGGACCTCAAGAGGTCATAGAGTCCAGTCCCCTGCCCTCATGGCAGGACCAAATACTGTCTAGACCATCCCTGACAGACATTTATCTTACCTACTCTCAAATATCTCCAGAGATGGAGATTCCACAACCTCCCAGGGAAACTTATTCCAGTGTTTGACTACCCTGACAGTTAGGAACTTTTTCCTACTGTCCAATCTAAACCTCCCTTGCTGCAGTTTAAGCCAATTGCTTATTGTTCTATCCTCAGAGGCCAAGATGAACAAGTTTTCTCCCTTCTCCTCCTGACACCCTTTTAGATATCTGAAAATGGCTATCATGTCCCCCCCTCAGTCTTCTCTTTTCTAAACTAAACAAACCCAATTCTTTCAGCCTTCCTTCATAGGTCATGTTCTCAAATCTTTCATAAGTATAGTAATACAAATCTTTCATAAGTATAGTTTAGTTCCCAAGCTCTGCAGATGCTATATGTTACAGCAAGTACAGAGTTTGGCTTGTTTCTGGTGACAGAAGTGAACTGAATTAACTCACTTACTAAAAAGATTCGGTGTTAAAATTTGGATCCCACTATAGTAGCGCCTCTCTATCAATGGCTGATTTGATCAGAGCTTCTTGAACCCAATTTTAACACAGTATTAACTTACACCCCTTATTTTGTTTAAGCAGCTATAATTTAATCACTACTTATAGAAAGTTCTAATTTAAATGCCCAATTGCTAGTGATCATAAGAACAGCCATCCCAGGACAGACCAATGGCCCATCTGGCCCAGTATCTTGTCTTCTACTAGATGCTTCAGAACTGTGGTTCTCAACCAGAGATACACAGAGGACTTCAACACCTTTGCATATTTGCCTACTTTTACAATAGGTGTACAAAAACACACTAGCAAAGTCAGTATCAAATTTAATGAAATGAGTATACAGTAAAAATGAGAACATATGCAATTTTTCGATAATTGTGTTCTGTGATGCTTTTGTATTATGCCCAATTTTGTAAGCAAGTACATTTTAAGTGAAGTTAATTGGGGGTATGCAAGACAAATCAGACTCCTCAAAGGGGTATACAGTTATCTGGAAAGACTGAAAGTCACTTCTTCAGAGGGAATGAACAGAATAGGGAAATTGCTGAGTGATCCATCCAGTCCCAATATTTGTCCATCAGTCTGTCTTAGGGACACACACTGCATAGGGTTGCATCCCAGACATCTTGGCTAATAGCCACTGAACTTATCTAATTCTTTTTTGGACCCAGTTATACTTTTGGCTTTCACAACATCCCATTGCAATGTACTTCACAGGTTGACTCGTGTGTGTGAAGTATTTTTTATGTTTGTTTTGAGCCTGCAGCCTATTACTTTTCATTGAACTGCTGGTTCCTTTATTAGGGGAATTAAATAACTCTTATTTGCCTTCACACACCATTCACAATTTTACAGACTTCTATCATATTCCCATTAACTGTCTCTCTTCTAAAATGAACCGTTCCAATGTTTTTACCCCCTCCCTCCCCCCCAATATGGAAATTCTTCCATATCCCACATCATTTTTATTATCCTTCTCTACATTTTTTGCAGTGCACCAGAACTGTGCACTCAGTATTCAAGGCGTGGTATACCATAGATTTGTATAGTGGCAATATGATTTTATTTCTATTTTATTATCTATCCCTTTCCTAATAGTTAGCTTTTTTGACTGCCGCCGCACACTGAATGATTGTGTTCAGAGAACTATTCATAATGATCCAAGATCTCTTCTGAGTGGTAACAGCTAATTTAGACACCATAATTTTATATGTATAGTTGGTTGTATTTGTTCCAGTGTACATTACTTGATCTGATTCTGTGAGTGTTATACAAAATGGACAGAGCACCAGATGACCTCAGCAGGTTGAGCACATTACAGTTCAGTGGGCCCCCAAATATACATTGAAAATTGGAAATTTGTGAAACCCAGAAATACGATTTCTCCAAAGGTAGTTCTGTATAAGGAGCGAAGGCAGTCCCATATACTCTGCTTGGGCCTGTAGCACATTTGATCATTGTTACTGACAGATCTAGTAATAGCAATAGGAACTGATCTTTATCCATCTGCAGGAGATTTGACTAGTGCAGTCTGCGAGCCATAACTAGGTCCTGAAAGTAGCTTGACAAAAGTCAAAGATTTGAAGCACCTACATACTCAGAACTGTATCAGTCTTCTCCACAATCTTAACCAGAAATGAAAGATTACAAATAGGTCTAAAGTTGGCAAGACTGGCAACGTGGAGTTGTACATATGCTTTCCTAAAAGTACTTCCAACTATTTTTTTTACTTAAGTGTGTTACACTATTTATGTGTAACTATTTTTAGTTTCCATTATCCTTATGCAGTATCTCTTACATCTTAATCTTTGCCAATACCATTATGATTCTTTCAGTATAAAATAAATTTCAGTGCTGTAATGTTATAAAGAACTTGATCCTAAATTGTATCAGTCAAACTGTTGTGTACTCTGTCTCTTTGGGGAGTGTTTACCTGGTAATTTCTTTGAGTGTCTGATGATAGGGGCT
This sequence comes from Pelodiscus sinensis, assembly GCF_052426305.1. Lineage (NCBI taxonomy): Eukaryota > Metazoa > Chordata > Testudines > Trionychidae > Pelodiscus > Pelodiscus sinensis. Next base: position 31,031,091 of record NC_143063.1, read on the forward strand.
GGACATCATAGGGAGCACTCTAAGGTTAGTGTGTCTATATTACTAGCCTTTACAAAGAGGCCAATGAGTGACATTGAAGTCAGTACTTGTATGTGGCCAGATGCTGGTGATTTCAGGAAGTTGAAACCTTTACATATGAAAAAAATGTCCAACTTTTACCAAGTCCTTTGCAAATCATCTTTTAAAGCATCAACAGCACTCTTCCCTGCTCTTGTATAGTTTATCGTATTTTAGATAACTGTCATGATACTTAAAGCTATGGATAGGCACTTATTTCTAAAAAAAATTAAATAAAGTAAATGACTGTAAGCTATTTGCTGATATGAGCAAGAAACACCAGCATTATAGACTAGCTATTTTTATGACACATACATGTAAAGATGTGTAGGATTTTCTACTTTCTATTTGGAACATTCTAGTATCAAAAGTCTGTTAAGGAGTTCTGTCTTCTCACTCTGTCCCCTGTATCTCCCAAAATGATCCTCGGAGTAGACTGATATCAATGGGATTATCAGAATGAAGAAATAAATCTGTCATTATAATGTATGCTGCTATATTCTCTGGCAGCTTGCTTCCCTGGTTTCACTCTTCCACATTCAGCTGCTCCTTTTTTCCCTACGACTATTTATTGACATTCTTTTTCATATAACTCCGTGGTCACCAACCAGTAGATTGGGATCTTCTGGTAGATCTTGGAGCCTCTGACAGGTGAGCCTGATTGGTTTGGCCAAGAGGCTATTAAATGCCCCCCCCACACACACACACACACACACTGCTGCACACCTCCTGCCCTTTGCCTTGGAGCTGTCCCCCCACTCCCACTTGCTGTGCAGGGCAGGAAGAGGAGGGGGTGCTGATATCGGGGTGCCCCCTCTCCCACACTGAAGTCTATCTCCACGGGGGGGGGACACAACAGGGCTTGAGATGGAAGGAGTTTGCTGGCTTTTAGTATGGTGCAGGGCCAGAGCAGAGTTGAGCCTGCCTTAGACCCACTGCACCACCTGTGGTGAGCAGTGTCTAGCTGGAGCCTGCATCCTGAATCTCTGCCCCAGTCATAAACCTCCTCATACACCCTAAGGCCCTTCCCTAGTCCTCCTTCCTGCACCCCAACTCCCTGCCCCAGGCTCAGCTCAGAGCCCCTCACACTGCAAATCCCTTAACCCAAGACCAGAGCCTGCATTCCAACCCTCTGCCCCTGACGGATGAAAGGGAAGAAGGATGGGGAGGGAGAGAGGATGGAGTGAGCAGGGATGCAGCCTTGAAGAAGGCACAAAGGAGGCAGGGCAAGGGTATTTGGGTTTGAGGTAGATCCTGGATTACACTTAAATTCAAAAAAGTGATCTTGTGCTTAAAAAGGTTGGAGATCACTGATCTAACTTTCTAAAAGAGGTCTCTGATGTTTGGTTCTTGGTTCCTTAAAATGTCAGGTGTAACTCCTATGCTTTGGACATTTCAATCTATATCCCACTCCATTGTTCTGACCTTTAACTTGCTTTCTGCATGTATTTAGCCTTCCCCACTACTTGCTCCACCATGCTTCCTTTAGGGCAACACATCCAAAACAGACATCAAAGGATGACACTCAGAATTTAGCAATGTTGCTATTGGCTTTCAGCACTCTACCCCCAAAATAGGTACATTTACTTATATTTGCATATTTTGTCTCGAAACTATCCAGTGGCTATATTATGGGAGGTTATTAAAAATATGTTCAGCCAAAGCACTAGTATTTGCTAGTAGTTTAGGTACCAAAAGGCAATCACGTGACATTTTAAAAACTACATATGTTGGGAAACTAATACTCAACTGGAGGAGGGACCAATGTCCTGATCCTCAAAGGCAGACTTCCACTCAATTCAGTGGGAGTTAAGCATCAAATACCTTTGAGGATTTGGTCCCTACTGCCTCAAAGAATTAATTTTTAAATTTAGGCCTCTTAATTGCTCATCTCTTAGCTACAGACTTCCCATGGGATCAGTCAAAAGTTTTAGAGGCACAGCAGAGCTTTCAACCCTTTAGAAAATGATGAGGTTGTGATTTATAATATAACAGGAATAATCTACTGCTGTAATTCATTTCTGAGATTAAACAAACACTTTGGCTCTGTTTTGGTTATTAATCAAGCTCATTCATGTCTTTGCTTTCTATGATACACATACAAAAAATGCAGTTGTGCATATAGAGAAAGAGGGACCAAGTTCACAAGGCCACTTAAGATAAAGACAGGAAGGTTGTGGCCGATGTCAACATGAAGGGGGAACAAATGAAAAAACACACGGGCTTGACATGGTAAGAATGACAAAGTTGGAAGATTATCTTAGCAGCAGTATTTTGAGAATTATGGGGAACAAAGTTACAGCAGAGTCAAAGCCAGAATGAAGGAACTTACAGTATTCAAGATGCATAAAGAAGGTTTGAATGGGAATTTTAGCTTGAGATGAAATGTTGGAAGTGGTAGGATTTATACACATGAATCTATTTCGAGCCAATTTAAAGGGGTGAGTAACTGGGAAGACGGGGGTGTTTCCACAGTGACAGAGTAAGAGTTTGGCAGGGTAAGTTTAAAAGCTTCCTTTTGTACACTTTGGGTGCATCTAGACTGGCAAGATTTTGCACAAAAGCAGCTGATTTTGCGCAAAAACTTGCCAGCTGTTTATACTGGCTGCTTGAATTTGCACAAGAGCACTGATGTTCTAATGTAAGAATTCAGTGCTTCTTGTGCAAATACTTTGACGCTCCCGCTCAGGGATAAGCCCTCTTGCGGCCAGTGTAGACAGGCACCTTAATTTTTTGTGCAAGAAAGCCCGATGGCTAAAATGGCCACTGGAGCTTTCTTGCGCAAAAGCGCGTCTATACTGGGCATGGATGCTTTTGCGCAAAAGCATCCGTGCCAATCTAGACGCTCTTTTGCGGAAATACTTTTAATGGAAAAACTTTTCCGTTAAAAGTATTTCCGCAAAATCATGCCAGTCTAGATGCAGCCTTTGAGTTTGAGATAACAAATGGACATTCAGGAAAAGATATCAGAAGGATACTAGATTGGAGGAGATGACAGCCAGATAGCAAGATTTGTGAGTCATTTGCATACAGATCGATAATCACAGATCTATGAGACTAATGTAGTTACCAAATTTCAATTCATGCAGTTGTTTCAAAGTCCTACCAGTTGAACTCTTCACACGAGATTCTCCCCTTACCTTGTCACTCTTTTATGAAGTTAGGATTGCAAATATTCAAGTGGCACATATTTATATTAACTCATCTCTGCTCACCTCCTTTGTTTGACGGCAGCAACAAGGTCCGGCCCTGAGAACATGGAAAACAAACTGTCTCCATTAGCTGAGGAAGTCTCATCACTTGAGCTGGCTGAGTCTCCTTGATTACCGGACCAGCTATTTGACACATCACTGAAAGAAAATAGGAAGTCAATATTCAATACTGTCCTAACTGGAGTACCTGCCATGAAATGTTAATGGATTTTACATTAAAATCTGAATGTTAGAAATTTCAACCTGTAGGTTAAACCCTAACTCTGAAGAAAGTAAGAGGGGGAATACTTTTGAATGATAAGTTTCACTGATAGTTATTATAGTAATGGTTCTGCCTCCATTCTAAGTTATGAAGAAAATTGCTCATTCATTCATATATACATATTCTTATTATAGGCACGACCATACCCTCTCACTCAGAAGATCCAAATCATACTTGGTTTAGGAATTTCTGAAATAGTTCAGACATTCCATTTCAGAATTAGATGAACAAGGATTCTCTATGTGGTGGCTGCAAACTGGGGGAAGAGAGAAGGTGGTGTCACAAACAACCACTTTCCCTGCCTATGTGTACAGCTGGGAAGGGAATCCTGAAACTTTTTTATGTTGTAACATGAGACCCCGGTATGAAAAGGCTAAGAACCACTGAACTAGAAAATGCTTAAACTCTCGCGGCATGTAAGGAACAATTAACTCACACTGGTTGATTAAACAGCTCTTACTGCTCCACAGTAGCTGCATAAAGTTGATAATGTCTGGGAAGCTCAATGCAATCCTCTGACATATCAAATGACTTTATAACATCAAGACTGATGTTGAATATCCTTGGCCTTTAAGACGTTAAAATAAACTCGTTTGAATTAAGGTTTGCTGTAAGCCTATCCCTTCTTATGTTGAGATTAAAAATAACCCTGTATAAATACAACTGTCCTAAAATATTGGTTTAAAGGAGGTTTCAGGCGAATGCCACTTCAAAATCAACAAATCAGAAAATGGTGAAGCCTACTACCTTAGAAAGTTATGTAACTTTTAGAAAAATATTACAGCGTTAGTCCAATATAGCAATGGCAGTTAACAAGGTATCAAAAATACCCAATAATTTACAGCATCTTTCCACTATGTTTAACTTGAAAATACAGTGGACTAGAACATAATGTCCAGGTTGATGCTAGCATGGACTCACTTACCCTTCTGTGAAATACTCAGGAAAAGGCCAAGTTCGGTGAGGATCATCAGGAAGAGGCCAGTTGCTACGTGTGTTGCTTGGGCGACGGATGTGCTGTGCTTGCCTTTTTTGTTGCATAGCCTGGCTGACCCCGGCTACATAGCGGGCAAACTCTGGATCAGAGCCCACTGAATGTACAAAAAGAAATCTGAGTGTCAGTTGCTGACACATTCAACTATTTCTGTTGTAATTATCCCTTAATTTAATCCTTTCACTTGGCCATCTATCTTAAAACAAAACAAAACACCCTAACAATGAATACCAGTCACCATAGTTAACTGTCACTGAAGCAATAAACAGAACTAGATAACTGAAAACAATCACATACTGACAAAGAGGTACACAGTATCTCCAAATACTGAATAAGGGGAAAGAGGAAGTTACTGACCTGTAACTTGGAATCTATCAAGCAATTGTATATAGGCATTAGTAGCTGGTAACTGACTATTGTGAACTGGAGGCTAGATGAGGTAAAGATCTTTCTCTCCCTACCTCCCCAACCAGATTCAGGTGTTAGCGCTCTTTATCCATAGGTGTAGATGTAGCAGTCTAGCCCTTTCAAAAGCAGTCTGGTCCACCAATAAGTTGGGAGTGGGATGAGAAAACAAAAATTCTGCTGTTTGAGGGGTGAGAGTGCCAAACTGTCCTCGCTGGCTCCAGAAAGACCTCAACAATGGGAAGTGCTATTCTGTTGGATTTAGATCAATGGAGGATGTCTAAGAGTTTGTGATGGGAGTTCTCAAACTCTGCAAACTGTCAGAACTATTTACAAAGCTAGGCACGAGGTGAGCAGGGCACATGTGCAGACTAACAGACACTACTTTCAAATTCTTCAGTTCCAAATACATGGTACAGATATGTAACTCACAATGGAATACAATAGGAACCATCACTCAAAGAACCACCGTATAGTTAGCATTCGTACCTCATATGGGAAAGGAACATCAATGAACTTTTTGCTGCTATTGTTCTACGGCTACTGTTTTTAAACTACAAATATCCAAAAATGGTATTGTCAACAAATCATTTGATGGTCTCAGTGCAGATTAGCTCATTTTAAACAGACCATCTGAACAACCATTAACAAGTGAAAACTTTTCAGCCCTACCAACCTAAGCAGGTTTTGAATCGGTAACTCAAAAGTCAAAGGAGAGCCATAACTAGGCATTTCAGCATGTAGGGTGAGCAAACATATTTGTACCTCCTATTGTTTTTTATTTTTATTTTTTTGCCAACTCAGCTTTGTGCCCTGGGTATCTGCCCTACTCTGAGGGCCCTGAATCAGAGATTCAGCATCCCATCCGTGCCCCTTGAGCCTTTGAATTAAAGCCCAAATCACGGGCTATGTCTACACTCGCGGTTTCTTACGCAAGTACAGCCGTTCTTGCGCAAAAATCTGCAGTGTCCACACTGTCCGCCCACTCTTGCGCAAGTAAATTTACAGTACGGCGTGGTAAGAGCGCTCCTTGCGCAAGAGCTCTGCTCTTTTTTGACAGGTATAAGCCCTCTTGCACAGGAGCTCTTGTGCAAGAGGGCAGTGTGGACACTCAGCAGGGATTTCTTGTGCAAGAAAGCCCTATGGCTAAAATGGCCATCAGAGTTTTCTTGCGCAAGAAAGTGTCCACACTGCCACGGGCGCTCTTGCGCAAAAGCACAGCTCGCATATGGCAGTGTGGACGTTTTCTTGCTCAAGAGTTCTTGCACAAGAACACTTGCGCAAGATGTTCTTGCGCAAGAAGCCGCGAGTGTAGACAGCCGTAGCCAAGGCTCACAATGGGGATTTCAAGAAAATAGCTATTTAGGCACGTAGAGAGTTTAAAATTCATTATCAGTAGATGGTCTTTAGAATCCTACCCTTTTGAAATTTGATTTAGTATTCTAAAGCTGTTAAGTGGTGTGATTTTGAGCACAGCACTAAATAGCTTTAAAAATCTGGGCCTTAACCTCTTTGTACCTTAATTCACTATCCTGTTAAAAATAAAGGATGCATAGATGTTAATGCCAACTGACCTTTGTAAAATATCTGGAATCCACTGATGAAAAGCACTGTTATCATTACTACCAACATTTAAAATAGTCTTTACTTTGTAAAAAAGTATGCGTAAATTTAATTATTCAAGGAAAAGGATACACACCTGCAGGATCAAAAGGCAGAATTTCTCCCAACATACCAAAGACTCCATCATTCTGGTCACGGTTCGGCCACGTGTTATTTCTAGGTCCTTGTGGTTTTTGTCCTAACATCTCAGACATCATACTATCCATATAGCTGCTCACAAGACCCAAGCTATACAAATCAGAACTCAGATCTGAAAAGCCTGGATTGTTCCATTGACTAATATGAGACAATCCAGCCCCAACTGCTTGTGCTGATTGCTGTGAAGAATTAGTCAGCCATTTGCCTGGTACACGCTGTTGCTGCGTTCCAATTGGTTGGAGAAGATGTTGATAATACTGCATTTGCTGCTGCTGCTTTTGTGACTGTTGTTGCTGTGACAATCCTTGCTGAGAAGGGTGCAGAGATGTATGAGAGACAGACTGTGGTTGCTGTTGCACTGTTCCCGATTTTTGTTCTGTTGACGTAGAAGATACAACAGAGTTCCTTCTTTTCACCAACGGAGAAGTCTGTTGGGATTTACCCATATTAAAACCAGACAAGAAATCTATAACATCCTGCATTTCCTGGTCAGTTGGTAAATTCATACCTTTATCATCCTTGCCATCATCTGCTTTGAAGAAATTATCACACCTTTCAACAAGAAATCCATTAACTATCTGGTTACTTGTGCTCTGAGTTGGCTGTAATGGATCTATAGTCCTCGGGAAATTACCAATGTTCAAAATGCTTTGTAACCGTGTGTCTATATTACTGGGCATTTTCACTTTTTCCTCTGCATTGTTACCTATGAAGACATTTTTGGAAGGTGTGCTAGGGATAGAGTAACTTCCACTGTTGCTTGAACTGGTGCAGGAAGTTTTCTTTGTAAACCGTGAAGTCAGTTTTGAGAAAGTCTTTTGCAGGCCTCCTGAAGACTTGCTTCCATTGCCAGATGGCATGTCAACTTGATTCCCAAAGTCACAGATCTCACGTTGTAACTGGATCTGAATACAGGGCAAAGCTTGCTCCCTGTTTCAACAAAAACATTTATTTCAAGCCATCTATTTCAAACATCTATTCACATCCTAATACAAAACACAACTCTATGACTTACCAAGACTACACTATCAGTCTGGGTAGTTTTCGGGAACTGAATAATTGAGTTTATGGAGGGGGAAAGCATTGAAAAATAGAGCTCTCCAGACAAATCAACCAAACTGAGCAATCATTTTCTTATTTGACAGAGTGATGCTGGCTAAACAGAGTGATGCTGGTATTGGTTAATCTGGTTGACTTGAAGTTTGGGGATATTTATGTTTTATTTTTCTGAATGTATTTTAATAAAGCTTAAAAATCTGACAGGCACACCCATGTCTTTGCAATAGACCAGCAGAGTGCTGTTCCAAATTTAAAAGAGTCTACCTACAGGCTACCCTAAATGTCACAAATTTCTTACCACTTATTCTGGCGTATGTACCAATTCTTTGCCGTCCTTCCCCCAAGGACACTACAATTTTTTTGAAATATTATACTGAGTTATTTTATGGACCGCAAAGAATTTTGATTTCTCTTAAACTTAAAAAGTAGAACATGAGGAAAATATGAGATATACCTTCCTTCCTTCCACCTGTTTATATCAAACACAGCAGTATAGAGCACATCTACAAGTCCCAAAGTCTTCTCTGGATCCAGACTCCTCTGCAATAAAGACATAGTTGCTGGATCTTCCTTCAGACACCTATAAACATTGAGGTTTTTAAAAAGTTAGCATTGAACTATTCCAATCAGAAATATTTAATATGTTGGAAAAGCAACAAAATGCCACTTATTATATGGTCATGCATTTGTGAAACAAATAAGGTGTTGTTCATGGATCGCTTAACTACTGCCACATACCACATAACACAGGGCAACCAAAATCACTATGGTTTGGGGGTAAGAACAGAGAATTACTACCAAGCAGTAATGATGAAATTCACAAACTGGAATGGACGGGTTGCACTCATGCTATAAAAATATTAGCAGCAGTGACCAAATAAGGACTCAGCATCTCCTCTTACTGACTTGCCTGTTTTCTCCCAGATGAAGTCACTTGTACCAGTAGGGCAATATTCAGTGCTGAAATAATTTATAGTGTAACAGAAGTACCTGCACTAGGCACATTTGACATAACCTTCTCACATGGGTCATAAGAATGGCCATACTTGGTCAAACCAAAGATCCATCTAACCCAGTATCCTGTCTTCCGACGGTGGCGAATGCCAGGTGCTCCCAGCGGAAATGAACACAGCAGGCAATCATCAAGAGAGCCCACCTCTTTCACCCATTCCCATTCATTAAATTCTGGTAGACTTGAGATTCAGAACCATTACTAACAGCAAAAATAACCTGTCTGAATTGTATGGTCCGCCACTCTGGAAGTGATGGGATCTCTATAACAATCCCACATCCTTAATTTAAAAAACCAAACAAATAAGAATATCAAGAATTGCTTTTAGAACATTGGAAACAATGTCCACAAAAACAAGAGTCCCCAGCTTGAAATGCTTACACAAAAGACCAAATGGCTACCTCAGCATCTTCTGCTGAGTTTCTGCAGTTTCAGGCCAGGAAGAGATTGAACCACCCTGACACAAGTAAGGAGGACAGAGACTCCATTGGGAGAAAGATTAAATCACTTGGAAAAAGGGATTCTAGAATCTCCCCAAATACTTTACTACACTCTGAAAAGATAATATTAAAATCTCTCTTTAAATTTTTTAAAAAAAACTCCTCACACTTTTAATGACAAGGGTTCTCTAATACTGGATTGGGAAAGAACTTTTTCACCTAAATGGAAACAGGTGACCAAATTAGGGTGAAAAGTTAACACACACACAGATCCTTGTACAAAAATAGTTGGTCTCTGCATTTTAAATGCTACTGGGCAGCTCTTTGACAGCAGTTCAAGAAGCTACTTAGGTATCTAAAATGTTAAGTTTTGAGGTTGTTTTGCAAATAAGGGGGTATTACTTCTGCTGTGGGACTAGCCACACACAGTTTATAGCTAGCACAGTGGTGCAGCTCAAGGGGGAAGAGTGCCTTGCCCACTCAGATAAAAGAATGGATTGAGAGAGAGACACCATGCTATCAGCCCCACATGGCTCTATGCAACAGAAAGCAGGCTCCCAGTCTGAGTAGCTCAGATGGAGGCAGCCTAGCTACTCCAAATGGCAGTAGTGCAGACCAGTGAAAGGAGGCGGGGGGAGGAGAGAGAAGGAACGGCAACATCTTTCCTCCTGCTTAACTTCACTCAAATGTGGTATGGAACTCGGGGGGAGGAGAGGAGCTCCATTTTCCCCAAATGGCACCCCTGAGGCCCAGATTACAAGGTACAAAGAAGTGATGCCCTGGGTCTATCTTTCATTTTAGGGACGAGCTACAGAGAGTTCACTAGTTCAAAAAGTAGGGCCTAACATTTCCAATGTAGTTCACAAGCTGTAGATATTGTTTGTAATACTAATTTATCAAAAAATAATTGAAGGTCCATTGATACTAGGAATTCCTGGAACTGGTGGCTGAATGATTACCCATACTGATGCTAAGTCTACAAATAAGATTTCACTGAGCCCCCAAAGTGCAGAATTGCCAAAAATCTAGCTATTTCTCCGGCCACAGAACCAGAATCAGAACTGATGTCACTTGAAATGGGACACAAGTGGAGAACACTGCTTCTTTTTGACAGTAATTAGGGAACAATTTTCCTAAGACAGAAAGGTTAAAGAGTTTTGTTTACTACCTCCAAGTGAAATCAGGAACCTAACAGCCTTATATCTGCCTATTCAGCACAAATAAAAGATGAGCCCTTTATCAGCTGCACTCCAGGAAGAGCCATTAAAGTCAATTTAGTAGATTTAGTTCAGAAAAGCCTTTCCTCGTTATCTGCAGATGTGATAAAGGAATAGTTACTTTGGTACATAAAATGATAATTTGCATTGCCCTGGAAGTACAACTGAGACATTGAAGAAATCTAGGGGCCAGAGACTCTTTATGGTCTGGAATACTTAACGTTATGATTTTAGAGTTTTAGGGGGTAGCCGAGTTAGTCTGTTACAGAAAAAAACAACAAATGGTCTGGTAGCACTTACAGACTTAGTCTATAAAGTGCTACCAGACCATTTGTTTTTTTTTTTTTTAATATGATTTAAGATTTCCCTAAATATACTCGCAACCCTGAGAGGAAAGAAATAAACAGCTACCGTTCAAATGAACTAGGTGACCTGAAAATAAATGGGCTTGCCTTGCTACCACTAAGAAGGACATTCTCTACAACAAGGTAATCAGAAACCAGAGCCGCATCATGGAGAAAGGCAGCTACCAACTTCATTAAATGTAAGGTATTTGCAACAGACCTGAAATCAAAAAATGCTTTCTTTCACTTGCCAGAATCAAGCACCAGAAAGGTTCACAAGGAAACAGTTACCTGATCCACTAAAAATTCCACCCAACTACTTAAAGAGTTTTTTGAAATAACAACCATTGCCTTTAGCCAGAAGAGAGAAGCCCATACCCAGTGAGCAGTCCACCTGTAGAGTCTTCTCTCCCAATAGTATTTTGTCTAACAGAGAGCCAACAGCATTTCTGTGATTGACTTCGGCTACGTCTATACTGCAGCCTTCTTCCGCAAAAGCTTATGCAAATGAAACGTGGAATAGAATACTGCTGAGCTTCATTTGCATAATTAATTAGCAGCCGTTTTTGCACAAGAGGCTTTTGCACAAAAAGGAGCTGTGTAGACGGCAAGAGCCTTGCGCAAGAGCCGTTCTTCCTCATTTTTTCAGGAAGAACAGCTCTTGTACAATAGAGGGGTTTTGTACAAAAAGGAGCAGCCTACACAGCTCTTTTTTGCGCAAAAGCCTCTTGCACAAAAATGGCTGCTAATTAATGATACAAACAAAGCACAGCAATATTCTACTCCGCGCTTCATTTGCATAAGCTTTTGCAGAAGGCGGCTGCAGTACAGATGTAGCCTTAGATGTAAAACACTAATATCTGGATATGGTCAAATACGTCACTTTTAGGAATTGTTGCCTTATAAGTTTTCCCATTCCCTGCTCTTACACCACACACACACACACACACACACACACACACACACACACATAAAAAAGACCAATTTGCACAAACAGAAATCAGCCATGGGAAAACAATTCTCCGCTTTACGTTGTTTTGCTATACAGCCATGTTTTTTTAAACATAGCAGGGATGCCCGCCCTGTAGCATTTCTATCACACAATGAAAAGACAGAGCTCTATTAATGTTTGTCAGTAGGGGGAGCTCCTCCAAAGATTTTTAATTGTGGTTCAAGTTGTCTGCATCCTCTTTTTAGTTGTTTTCCAAAAATACAGCACTTTAAACAGTACTGCAATGAAAGAATATATCTGGAGGGCCAGTTTATAATCTGAAGGAATCAAAGAATAATTCACTTTTCTCTGCAGAGAGTGACTAGGCCATTCACACTTGAGAAAATGTCATATATACCACTACCGTAACTGCAGACTGTGTCCACTACAGGTTCTTAGACTCATCATCCATTCTAATCTGAAGTCATACATAGTATAGGAGGCACTACAACAAAAGGGATCTGAAAATGTGCAGCACCTCTGCTTGTTATTTCAAAAGGATGACAATATTTTGTCAATCTTGGCAATTAGAAAAATGAATTAGTCCATAGTCTACACTACTCCACATTCCACAACAATTTTCTGGAACAGTTTAGTGAAGTCCTAGAGTCCCTCACCTGCCAGATACTTGAGGAGGTCCTCTTACCCCCCTAGACTTCCTGAGACATGCCAACTCAGAGAAAAGAGAGATGATTTAGCAGTTCATACACTGAAGGTCTGTCAAGGATGAGTGTAATAAGGATCTGTTTGCCTTTCCTTTCCTCTGTTTAACTTTTACCATTCTTCCTTCTTTAAAAAAAACACTTGCGTATTTTAGTCTGATAGCACTGCCTCCACTGCTATTGCCTCCTGAAGAAGAGGAAATACTGGTAGCTAACAGAGAAGAACATGTAAAGAAAATGTTGGCACACTTGTCAGTCAATCCTACAGCAAGAGCACCACACAGCAGTTCCAGATTAGAGGAGCTTGATGAGGCAGATGCTATCACTGAATGTTACTTCCAATTCTATCACAATATTAGTTTTCCTATATAAAAAGTAAAATCATGCCTACTAGTGTTATCTGAAATACAGTATTTATTTACCAAGTTGATGGGACTTGCACCACAATTCTGGATCCTTCTAAACTAATCTGAGGAGCGTATGCTTCTTTATTTTCAATCTGCGCTGTGTCCACAACCACCTAAGCAAATAAAGTAATAATATTTAGTTCTTTTAAGAAAACTTTTAAAGTTGTTTTACCAACTGAAGTTCAAAATATAATGAAAACTGACCACAAACAGCTGCAGCAAAATATAATCGCAGTTTGATTTTTCCATTTTACTTTATCAAATGGTAGAATTAAGAATCTCTCAAATCAAGCATTTAAATAAACAGCAGACACTTAATTTTATCATCAACTACATTGTGTAGTCATGCCTCACCACATGAAGTATCAACTACTGCACTTCACATAGACACTACAATAGACGTCACACTTGGAGGCAAGGAATACTAATTTTCCCAACCCTCTCCCTCAGTAGCCTGCAAAACATTTTTTGGTGAACTCTTTTGGATAAAATTGATACTTAATTGAGATGCCTGAGATGAAAGACATGAACGGTATTTTAGTCTAAAATTCTAGATTAACCTGCAATTCCATAATTCTAAGATCCTATATACACAGTCCCTGCATCTGCCCATCCTTAATTTTATGTCATTATTAATGCCTTCCTTAGTGAGAAGGGGGAGATGGCCATCCGATTTGTTGAGTTTAGGTCCCACTCCATAAAATTTTGTTTCTAAAGCTCAGGGTCTGAAAATTACAATTCTGTCTTGAACCTTCCCTTTTGGGGGAAATTGAGGACTGGATCACATAAAACTCAATAACTATTTTGAGTAGGTTTCATATTTGATTCATGTTTACATTTGAGGTCCAGTCTTCACCCACATTTCAGTAATTTCTAATAATTTATTTTGGTTGTGCTGAAATTCCTAAAACATCTGAGTTACCATCAGATCTCATGTCAGTGACTGACAGATTAGCTGCATCATTTAACCTGGAAATGGCAAAATCCTCCATTGTAGAGAAGCCGTAAGGCAGGGGTAGGCAAACTCCAGGCCACGGGCTGGATCCAGTCTGCAGGATTAGTCCCTGGTGGGCCCTCACCTTTATGTTTACCTGCACCTCCGCAGGTATCAGAGGATTGCAGCTTTGACTGGCTGTGGATCGCCATTTATGGCCAATGCGAGTGGCAGGAAGTGGCGTCCTAGTCCATGAGACTTCCTGCCGCTCGCATGGACCAGAGCTGTGATCCTCTCATACCTGTGAAGGTGCAGGTAAACATAGCGGCAGCAGCAGTCCACCAGGGATTAACCATGCAGGCTGCCATTTTTTTATTGCCCACCCCTACCTTAATGGATTCTAGTGCCGTGTCTGCAATCCTCCTCCTCCATTGTTTCTGCTGTTATTTGATACATGGTCAGATGAAGCATTTGAAATGGAGGGGCCTGAAGTTGTTAAGATTCTGTCCCTTCCTATAGTGTCAAACCCACTAAAATTGCAGCAAGCCTAACTGTTCTGCCATTACCCACCCTTAGAGTGTTCCCATCACTGAGCATATTTGTCTCAGTCTATTCCTCTCTACTTGTAAACAACATGAGCACACTTTTTTAAAAAAAGAGGCCATTATCATTAGCCATATGACAATGCCATCCTGTTACTTTGTTTAGGTTTCAGAGTATTTATGAAACTTGAATTTATTTGACAAAGCTGTTAATTTATGCAACACCCATAGCTATGAGTATGACAGGATAAGAAAGGAAAGATTTATGAATGATTTATTCCTAGTATTCAATAGACAGATACCACCCCGCAACTTAGATTATGTAATTCAAAAGCAAATCTTGCTTCACTCAGACCCAATTTACAAACATAAAAAGTAATCCTCAACATTTGGCCAAGGTTATGATATTTTGGGTGCAGAAATTACCAGAAGTTAGGATGTTGCTGTTATAACAACACTGTGCTAATGGCAGAGAGATATGCTAATACAAAACTACCCTGATTATTATTAAACTTTAATTTTATCCCCACCATACATGACATCCAATTAAGAAAAGTCATAGTTTGATTTTTTCCTGACAAACTAAAAAGAAAACATCTTAAATCCATGTGCTAGTGCTGTTCAAAAGGGGGAGGGGGATTCATTCAATCTGACAATAATATAGAAAAGCATTCACAAAATGCAGCTTCACCATTACTACAGAAGTATCAACTCAACAGGACTAACATCAATGTTTTGATAAGAGACTGGAACTCAGGCAATGCTACAAACAAATAAGTCACTGCTCATGTATAAACAAACATAGGAGATGGATTCTTAGGAAACGTAGTGCTGTGCTTTTGAATTTTCCTTTTGAAAAATTAACATTAGACTCACTCGGAGGACTGGTCAGCACTAGGAACTTATATCAGAATAGTTACAGCTCTCAAAGGTGCAAAAATCTACACACCTGAGAGCTGCACCTATGCCAACCTAACTCCAGGTGCAGACAGCATTAGGTTGACAGAAAAATTGCTCCATCAAAGTAGTTATCGCCTCTTGGAGAGGCTGATTATTATGCCAATGGAAAATCTCTTCCATTAATACAGACAGTGCTTCCATGTAGACATTAAGCACTATGGTTTACTCAGACATATCCTTACATTAAAAATAAAAAACAAAACTAGTATCTTTCCAATAATGCAGACCTGGACAGTCAAATTGGGTTTCCAGTTGCTTTGCATTATTGGAGCAGCACAAACAAAGCTGGACTGTACCAGTGAATATGCAAAAATCCGGAATTGTCAATCACAATGGGCTGAGTTCAACCGAGTGCAGCATGCTAAACCTTGGTGAACATCAGAACATTTAAATATAGTTTGAAAATTTATAATGCAATTTTCAGAAGTGTTGAGTTGTCAACTTCAGATGATTTAAATCTGAAGATCAGGTACTTAACGTACAAATATTGAATACCTTAACTGTTCTTTTTCTCAAGGGGGGTAACTGAGTTAGTCTATAACAGGAAAAACTTAACACAACAACAAATAGTCTAGTAGCACCTTAAAGACTAACAAAACATGTAGATGGTATCATGAGCTTTCATTGGCAAAACCCACTTCTTCAGATGACCGGAGTATAATAAGTCCAGACCCAAGAATAAATAAGGGAAGGGGGGGGGGGGGGAGGAGGGAGACAAGGGGAAAGAAAAAGAAAGACTCTTCTGGGCCTGCCCTGAAGTAGTTCACGTCTGGGTACTTTTCTGGCTCTGTCGATCTGTTTTTTCACTTCACCGGGTGAGTATTTCAGTTTTAAGAATGCTATATATAGATCCTGTAGGTGTTTGTCTCTGTCTGTGGGACTGGAGCAAATATGGTTGTATCTTAGGGTTTGGCTGTAAACAATAGATTGGGAAATGTGTCTGGGATGGAAGCTAGAGGCATGAAGGTAAGAATAGCGGTTGGCAGGTTTCCGGTATAGGGTGGAGGAAATTTGTCCATCATTTAATAGTACTGTGGTGTGAAGGTAGTAAATTTCTCACGTGGACTGATCCAGGCTGAGGTTGATGGTGGGGTGGAAGTTGTTGAAATCCCTGTGAAATTCTTTAAGGGTTTCTTTCCCCGTGGGTCCATATGATAAAGATGTCATCGATGTAGCATAAATAAAGTAAAGGTCTTAGGGGGTGAGAGCTGAGGAAAAGTTGTTCAAGATCAGCCATAAAATGTTAGCATATTGTGGTGCCATGCAGGTGCCCATGGCTGTGCCACCGACTTGAAGATATAAATTGTCTCCAAATTAGAAGTAGTTGTGGGTGAGGACTAAGTACCCAGACAGGCCCAGAAGAAAAAACAACAGAATTCCACTTAAGACCTACAGTCCACAACTTAAACCCCTCCAACACATTATCAACAATCTACAACTTATCCTAGAAAATGACCCCTCACTCTAAGAGGCCTTGGGAGAAAGGCCAGTTCTCACTTACAGACAACGCCCTAGCCTCCAACAAATTCTTGACAGTAGCCATGCAACACGCCTCCATCATAATCATCCAGGAACCCACCCGTGCAGCCCCGGTGCCAACTCTGTATACACATCTATACCAGTGATTTCATCACTGGATCCAATGACATCAGTTACCAAATCAAAGACTCATTTAACTGCACATCCACTAATGTGATCTATGCTATCAAATGGCAGCAACGCCCCACTGCAATGTATATTGGCCAAACTGGACAATATCTATGGGAAAGATTTAATGGATACAAATCTGATATCCGAAAAGGCAACACCCAAAAACCTGTTGGAGAACACTTTAATCTTCCTGGACACTCATTAATGGATCTCCAAGTCGCTGTTTTGTTTCAGACCAATTCCACAAGCCAAATACACAGAGAAGGATTGGAACTTAACTTTATTCACATGTTTAATTCTTATGCTAATTGTCTGAAGGGGTATAGGATGGCTTGCACACTATCTTCCACCTTTTAATGATTTAAACCAACCAACCAAACAATGGAGGTGCTAATGGTTCTTAACAGCCTCTTGTAACTGTTTGCACTATCTACTCACCTGTCTCCTCTTCTTCTGCCCTTTTCCCTTCTCCCCCTCCCCACTTCTCTTATTTATTCTTGGATCTGGACTTCTTATACTCCAGACATCAGAAGAAGTGGGTTTTGCCCATGAAAGCTCATGATACCATCTACATGTTTTGTTAGTCTTTAAGGTGCTACAAGACTATGGGTTGTTTTTTAAGTTTTTCTTGTTCTTTTTCGGTTATCTGACATAGTAAGACAATAAAACCCCAAATAATCAGTTTACAAGTTACACTTCATTTTGCTTTCCAATCTTTTCACAACATGTGTGGCCAAAATATATACTAAATATAGAGCAAACTAAAGCTTCATGAGACTGTCCTACGCTGTTTTATTTAGCACTTGGATAGCAAGTTAACTCATAAATCTCAGCCAATACAAATATATTAGTTTCTAAAAACAGTAAAATGAAGGGTATGCTATGCCTAACTCCTGATTCCTTTATCTGACTTTTGAAAAAAATAAATTCAAAATATAGTGAACACATGTTTCTCACACCCAACTTGATGGTTACTTAGGAAATAGCTTCCTGTTCATGGCACAGCTATTGTTCTTGTTTTACAGGTGTTTCCTCTCTCACCCCACCCAGAAAACACTCTAAAGGAAAAAAATAGAATCTGTCATCATCACATAAAATTGTACGTAAATGTAATTTAATTTTGCTGAATTATTTTTACATAGCACCACAGATGTGAAAGCAGTCGCTAAGCAAAAATGGCAAATCCAATCTTCTAAGAGATTACAGTGTCATTTAGAAGGAGAGCGCAGTAGGGGAAGGCATAAAGGCATAACAAACCAAGAGTAAGACCGGAGCATAAGAAGATAAGGCTTACAAGACTGAAAGATCTACCACTGCTTATTGTTATGCATCTTGGTAGTGTCTCCAAATATGAAAGGCCTCTGCTTTTAGATAACTGATGCCAGCAGCAAATAGAGTTATTCATGATTTTTACCAAGTTATTGCTAAAAAAGGGAAGTTTAATTTTGGCTTGGATTATACTCAAAAGAGTTCTATGACAATGTATCTCCCTGCTACCAGCATAGATCTCTCATAATAGCAACACTTTAATGGTGGCAGAGCTGCCCTTTTCTCCCCCAGCTGTGATTTCTCATACCCTACTGCTATTGAGCACCAAACTTCCTCTCCAGGAGAAGAAGTCACCTAACCGCTCCCAAGAACAGCTCTGCCCCACTCTAACCCATCTTGTATCTAACATTTTTAAAGTATTTCTTCCTCAAACACACAATCAGAATGAGACAAATAAACAATCTTACTATACTACCACCACCACCACCACCTTCCTCTACACCCAAAAAGAAACCCTTCTGTGCTACATAGGTTCCTATCAGCAGCTATGTCAACTCTACAGTACTAAAATAAATGCTTTTATAAACTAAGAATGAAGGTAAGTCAAAGCCATTTACAAATCAGCTACTTCATTTGCCTATACAGATGCAATATCTGACCTTACAAAGATATGTAGCAATATGCATCTTTTTTATCAGCGATTCAAATCAACTTGATCATTCTGTGCTATGGTTGTACACCAAATAAAAGACCATTAACAGAGATTCAACAATTAGACTGAAGTTTGATTCTGTTACCTAGTACTGGCTTTAAAAGAAGTTGACAAATTCTTACACTTTTAAAACACACATCACTCATGTATTTCCTGTTGCATTGTTAAAAGAAAGCGGCTCCCATTTTACTGACCCAGTATATTGAATATTCACAATAGCCTAAAAGAAACCACTTATCATAAATAAACAGCAGTACACTTAATTAAATAAAAAGACTGCAATGATTAGTCATGCCATAGATACAATGTTTTCTTATGAAAACATCCAAATCTTAAAACAATATCCAAACTATTCTAAAAATATTTTACTGATGAATAGCACAAGTATTTCCATTGGAATTGGAATTGCCATTTTGCTGATATCCGAAGGGGAGAACATTTTACTGCCAATTAAACAGGAAATCCAGCTGAGTTGTGAAAAACAGGATTTTCAAAGTTGTTGTACAATTTTTTTTAATGTGGTAGTGTCCTGATTTTACCATGCATTAAAATGGGAGTTGCATTTCTTGTGTCCTAATCTACATTAGGTTGTAAAAACAGCAGCTTCCTATTTGATTTTAAAATTTCTGTAGGGATGTAAAATTACCTTTATTAACTGGCTAAATGTTACATTTAACCAATTAACTGACTAAATGGGTGAGCGGGAGGGCTGCTGGCTCCCAGCCTAAGTGGGCAAGGAGTTGGTAGCCTCCAGCTGAGTAGGGTTCCAAGCCATCAGCAGGCTTGCGCTGGGCAAAAGTAGCAGTGGGACGGGGGAGGGAAGGAGTGGTCCCAGTCCTACAAATTGCTCAGCACCTTGTTCTACCAGCCCAAATGATCTGTTTTTCTTTAAGAGAAGAGGTATTATTGTTCAAATATAGCTTTAAAAATAGTTTGCTTACTGCTGATCTGTCCCCATTGGCCACAGTTACTTACCAGTCCAGCTTGGCCAAATAATAGCTGTACAGCAGTCTTGCAGGCTCCCCGCCAAGTAGAAGGGCAAACCTGATTTAGTACTTCAGTAACAGGAGAGTCATCCCGGGGTGTAAGTCCATTATGGCAACCAGCTTCTTTGATCAGTTGTAACATCGTGTGCTGCAAGTCACAAAAGCCTGTCACACACACACGATTCAAAACAGCATAAAATATATCTGAAAAAAAATCTACTACTGCATGTATATTTTGAAGTTATAAACAGGAAACAAAATGTTCCCAAATGTCCTCATCTTGTCATTTAGATTTGTCAGAACGACACATTCAAGGAAATTAAATACACATCATAGTGTTAAATATAACAGCTCTCAACCTGAAATATTTGCTACCTGTAAACAGTCTAAATTATAAAATGCATCTATATAAACTGAAATATGGAAATTAGTTTGATAACCAGAGTATACAACAGAGCACTGCATGAGACACACTGCAAATTGAAAATTCAAAATGCAATCAATTTTTAACTTTTCTAGAAATAGGGAGCTAAGTTTACCTTGAAAAGGTGAAAATGCTGATATAAATATCCAAATAATTTTTGGATGACACTCTCATCTTGCCTCCCTCTCCCAATTTAGAAATCCATTTTTCCACTAGCTCAGTGAATACCCTTTGAATGCATTTGACATGACTGATTTACATTTATAATTTATAATTTAATACTGCATAATACCGAATTCTACAAGAAGCTAGATTTAGGATCATTACCGTTTTCAGCTTCAGATTTTCTGCTGCAGACTCATTAAAGGATATTCCTTTTAGAAAATGGGATCCGATCTGAACAGGTACAGTGGGAAGTTCACACTGAATTGGCTGAGGTGGAGTCTGTCTCCTTCCCGTTTGTTGGGCTTCAGCTTCACTACAACAGCCCTTGAAGACAAAAATATTGATCAATGAGCAGAAGAGGACAGAGAAAATAAAAAGCTAATAAAGAACAAAATTTAAGGAATTACCACTTTTTATCATTCATTTTCAGAGGGAAAAAAAAGCATATTGGTTCTTACCTGCAAACTTGCTTCAATAGCTTTTGGATTCAAATGGAAGCCAGCCTTCATTGCATACTCACAATGGCCTAAACTCTCCAAAGCGATTTTATATGCCTGATATTATAAAATGGTTAAGAAACAAGTTAGCCATAATCAACAAGTGATGCAAAGCATGCCTATGAATTTACATTGGTATGTTTCTCAGCACATCCACGATCTTCTACAGACAGTAATACAGCAAAGTCACAACATTTTTTCAGTTGATTGAGCTACATGTTTTTGTGTAACACATTCCTTCCCTGCTTCAATTCCCCACCTCCTGACTGTAGTAGAGATGTGGAAAAAATGAGATAATTAAGGTAACTAACCTGCAAAGCACTGTCAATTTTCATGTTCAGTTCTTTCAGCTGATGCTCAGGGATTGCCACACTTTGTGAGCAGAAGAGTTGCTGAACCTCAATCCCAGCCAAACACCCATCGCAGCCTCTTTCTCTCAGCCGAGATGTGGCCTTTATGATAAGGCATAATCAGAAATAAGGCACAGTATTGGTTCAACATTGGAAAAAATCTATATATAGAACACAATTCAAGTTTAGTGGACTAAATTCAGCTTCAGTGTCCCTTTAATACAAAACAAATATGAAGAGGTTTGCATATTAGGGCAACTAATTTCAAAGTTGCCTATTAAAAAGATGAAATATTCAACTTAATTGAAAGCAAGGCATCATAGGCGTGTGCACAGGGTGTGCCTAGGCACACCCTAATGCAGAAGCGGACTGGCCTGGTGGGACAGAGCCACTGGGCTCCGCACTCCTGCACCGGAGCCGGTAGGGGCGCCAGCAAGGAGGCCAGCAAGCTGACCCCGGCTGGGGAAAGTACCAGGCCGGGGAAAGGGAAGCCATCAACCCAGGCGGCAGCATTGGGAGGAGCCGGGGGGTGGGGTCACGCACGGCGTGATGGAGGGGGCAGTGCCACGTTGGCATGGCGTTGCAGCGAAGTTTTTAAAAACGGCCAAGCCACAGATTGTGGAAGGAGACGCGCCAAGCGGGGCGTGAGGGAGCACAGCCTGGCTAGAGGCGGGACGGCGGCTGGGCCGAGGCTGCGAATGCCAAGCAGCCCAGCTCCAGGTCCAGTACGTGGTCTGGAGCCTGAGCTGCGGGGACTTCTGAGGTCCGATCAGAGCAGACTCCCACCCTGCAAACTGGAAGGCAGAAGGTAGGCGAGAGGAGGGGGAGGGGAGGGAGAAGAGAGGGGGGAAAAATAGGGAGAAGGGGTAGGAGAGGAAGGGACCTGTGCTGATGGGAGGGGGGTAGGTCAGGAAAAGAAAAGGGAAGGCACCAAGGGACAGGGTGGATGAGAGAGAGAGATGCAAGGGTGGGAGGGAAGGGGTAAGTGGAGACAATGAGGAAAAGGGCAGGAGCCAGGAGGGGAGGTGTCAGAGGGGGGGGGGGGACAGGGTGATGCTAGGAGACAAGAGGGTAAGGGCATTAGGGGCTAGAGGGGGGAAAGTGCTGGGAGAAGGCTTGAAAGAAGGGGTGGGCATGAGGAAGGTGAGGATGGATCAAGGCGTGTGTGAGGGCACAGGGGCATGAGGGGAACAGGGACAGAGGGTGCTGAGGGGGTGGGGATCAGGGGAAAAGAGGGCAAAGGGGGCAGGGGCAGTGAGGGAAGGGGGAGGCACTGGGAAGGTGCAGGTGCCAGGGGATTCGGGGGGTGAAGCAGAAGGGCAGACACCTGCAGGGGAAGGACCAGCACCAGAGGAGAGAGGCAGGGCTGGTGTGTAGAGGGAGGTGTTAGAAGAGGGGATGAGGAGGGATAGCTCACATGATCAGAGTGGGGCTACTGGAGGAGTGGTCACAGGAGGGAGTGAAGGACTGGTGGAGGGGGGCAGGTCTCAGGAAGGCTGAGGGCAGTGAGAAGGGCAGGCATCAGGACAGCAGAGGAGGGTGAGGGGTTGGGGGCAGCAGGCACCAGGGGAGCTGATGGAGCAAGGGGAGGAGACATGGCAGCAGAGGGAAAAGGTAGACATTTATAAGATATTCATTAATAACTTGGGTGCCACAGTTGCACATCCAAATAAAGCCACATGAACTCAGTACTGGTGCACAACACAAAATTCATTCTGCTCATGGGAGGAAACTCTTACTTCCTCCAGCCTCTCCACCCCCGAGTTAATGTCACACACACTGGGTTAATGCAATTGCAGCATAGTTGCATGTGGGGGGCTTGGTGGGGGCCAAACTAATCACTGTTGGTAGGAGAATGGTGGGAAAAGTCCTTGGCGGGGGGGGGGGGGGGGATGTCACGTGACACCTTTTACTTCTGGTCATGTTTCCATCTTGCCCTGAGAGTGTTGCCTCCAGAGGCGTGGCTAATGGGGGTCAAAGAGTACATTTAAAAAAAAAATCTTTGGGTGCACACCCTAATGAAATGTGCTGCGCATGCCTACGCAAGGCATCCATACCTCTGCAGCTCCTCTCCACGATCGTACTGAATCCTCTAGTTCAGTTGTGGGGCTCAAATTAGAATTTCCCATCCCAGTAGCATTCTTCCTTTCCTGAGCTACAGCTTCAGCAAAACAAGAGTGTGCCACTGGCTGGACCTTCTGCAAAGCTTGTGACAAAAACTGAAAGTGAACCTGCATCACTGTCAAGAAACATCGTCCAAGTAACTATGAAAGAAAAGAAACAAAATTCAGGAGTGCGTTTGGGGTTATTTTTGGTCAATGAATCCTGATGTTTAATTCAAGCAAATGAATCAAGTTCCTAAACTCAGATGGATCAATGAAGAGCTTTTTTTTTTCTTTTTTTAATAATGCTTCACAATCAAACCATCATCAATATTAAATCATAGCTAAAGCTTAAATATGTGCTTAAAACACTTAAGAGTTACTTCCGAACACTGGTATTATATGTATTACTCAAAAGCTCGTAAGTTACATGATATTTCATAAAATAAAAATTGTATCTGCTTAGTATAAACTTTTTCTGTATCATCTTTACAACACTCATGTTCTCAAGTCATGGTTTTTTCAAGAATGCAAATCTGAAAAGCTGATTCAACTACATAGCCATATCAAGTATATAAAAGAAATACATTGTATAAGACTGTTTAGTCTCAGAGGAAAAATGTCTACCGTACATTAAAGCATCACTTGTATGTGATGAGTCACACTCTCCTACAATGTTGGCCCAACATATAAAATCTACTTTAGTTACATCAATATAAACCAAGCTTATTACCATATTAAAAGGCTGATAATTAAGTTTGATATTCTGCTTAGAAAATCATCAGAAATATATGTGAAAAAATCTTTTGACATTTGAGAGACTGAACTTTTATTTTTTTTGGCTTCTTTGGAGAGTAATTTTGACTGATCTGGTAGTACGTTCACCTGGAAGAACTTGTACAAACTGACAACCTTATCTCTGACATCATCTGACAGGAAAAGAAAGAGCTAAGAATGTTAATAGTGAGTAAATGACTAATCATGTACTCAATAATATTTGTGTCAAGTACACCATTAGTTGATAAGGGGCCACTGCAGCTCTGCAGTTTAAATGTAGTAGAAGCTGGGCATGCAAACTGCATTTAAACTGCAGAGCCGCAGAGAGGATAGGTCCAGAATCCAGAGCAAGTTGGTACTGAAGCAATCCCAGCTTACACCAGATCCCACGCTGGCCAACAAGACATTTTGTCTACCTCTGCCCACGCACAGGGTTGCCAGATTCCACTGTTTTCCATCTGCATAGTTTTTTCCCCTACCAGGAATACTAAAGTGACTTGCACATAAAGCAGGGGCATGTCAAGTAAGGGGCTTGCTGATGGCACACCACACTGACTCTAAGAGCAGTGTGCTCTCTCTGCATCCAATCAGAACTTTGCTATGGTTTAAGCGGCACATAACTCAAATTCTAGGTATGCAAATGCAGTTAGCAAAACTGTCCTATCCCAGGAGACCATCTTGGTTACAACAATCTTGAGGGCCCCTGAGATGAAGGAGAGCCATTTATGCAGCCCACTCACTAGACTAGATTGCCCACTGCTGGTCTAGAAAGCCAGTTACATTATTCTCTCCCTCCCCCATGCCCAAATAGATTACAGATGCTGTATCTATGACCACTCTAGCTTTTGCAAGCACATAGAATGAGAGATTCAAACTCCTAACTCAGATAGGTTCCAAATCCCAGACACTGGATTTGCTGTCTCTTTTCTTTGTAAATCTCCCTCTGTCATTTTCCCCTTTCCCCTTATCAATATGGCAACCCAGGATTATGCTTGCGCTAACCACACATGCCTACTATTGGAATAAGCAAAATGCACCTGCAGTCAGCATGGGAGGGTAAGTACAAGCTTCCAACAGAACAGAGAATGCAGGGATAAGAACAAACAGGAATATTCTATAGTTAGGAGTCTGCCATAAATGGGGGTGGGGCATAAAGGCTTGCAACATAAAGGGTGCCAGGAGCCATGGGGGGAGCGGAAATGCTTGCTTCCAGCTGCCGTTCGCCCCTCCCCCAGTTATGTGCTGCATACCTCCCCCAGGAGTACTTAAAGGGCCAGTTTCCTTTTGCCGGAGTCAAAAATTTGCCGGATTCTACAGTTTTCCAGATGCTTAAGTTTCGGATAGCGCAGATTTTACGTACCAGAGCAGTAAATGTTTTCAAAGTTACAGCAGAAAGTAATTCAAATGGGTAGTGTACTGGACTAGAATTTGGAACATACAAGCTTTATTCCCAGCTCCTCCACTTATCCAGGCTACGTCTAGACTGCAGGCTTCTTTCAGAAGTTTTTCCAGAAGATATCTTCCCAAAAAACTTCTTCAGAAAGAGATTGTACACACTTCCAAAGCGCATCGAAGAAGTGATCTGCTTTTTCGAAAGATAGCATCCACTCTGAATGGACGCTATCTCTCATGTAAGCTGTGATTACTATGGATGGAGTCATTTTTTTCCTCTTCTTTTTCCTCTTTCCTGTTATTTTTCCTCTTTCCCGTTCTTTCAAAAGAATTCCCTCTTCCCCGTCCACACATGCCTTTATCCGAAAAAGAGGTATTTCGGAAAAAAAGGCTTCTTCTTCGTAGAAAGAGGTTTTCCAATGCTGGAAAAACCCTTCTGTTCTTTTGATTTTTTTCAAAAGAACGTGATTGCAGTGTGGACATAAATGAAGTTTTTCGGAAAAACAGCCTTTTTCCGAAAAAAAAACTTCTCTAGTGTAGACATACCCCCACTTTCTAACTCTGGAAAGTCTAACGCTCTCCCTCTATGCCTCTGTTTCCTCTCTCACATCTTTTGTCTCTCTTCTATTTAGACTATACATCATACAGGGAATGGACCATGCCTTATATGTATCTATAGAACGCCTAACACAATAAGGTCTAAGCCTCAGAGGAGGCCTTTATGTATTACAGAAATACAAGTAATGAAAAAACAGTATTAATGAATCCTTGTGACTTTCAAGAAGATAAGAAGTGAAGATTACAGCTGTAATCTAAACTATTAATATTAAAATATTAAATATTTAAAACTGCTATTTTTTGGTATACAAGCATATACACTTGTTATAAATATAAATATGGATAAACTTCACACAGTTTCTTTTCTTTTAGTTTTACTGTAGTTGCCCCAGAGAGAAGGTGAATAAATATGAATGCAGAAATGTTTATATACATTTTACCTTCTTCACAAAAAGCGTACCAGAGCTAAACTGCTGCACCATTTTAGGAAGAATGCATAAAATGTACAAACAGTGTACAAAGGCATTCTGTCTTGGAGAACAAGAAGTTATCTGGCTTATTTTCAGTTACATTCTTTTTCAATAAAAATATTTAGCTACAGTGATCGTACTGGCAAAATGCTGGAGTCACTCTAACAGTTATATGCATTAATAATCTACTTTAACAGAACTTTACCAGTGGCAATTTTTGTTTTCCATTGCAGCCAGTCTCCTTTTGACATTCCATTCTGGTTCAATCATTTCCCCTCTTTGTACAACATATAACATGAAACAGTTCTGATACTATGACTGACCTCTGCAAGTGTAGTCTGCTGTATTAAAAAAGAATTCCACAGACATTAAGAACAAAACACCAACTTGCTTGATTACAAAATTGTAAAGTTTTCTATTGAAATTTCAGGAGCTACTGAAGAGAAAAAAAAAAACCTCCATCAGGGGAAAAATTCTGTTGAGGAAAAAAAAGGGGGGAGACCAAAGTTGTTGAGGGGAAAAAAGGACCCCGAGGGTTGTTACGCAAAAAAAAAAAAAACCACAACCCCGGACTGTTCGGTTCAATACCGGACACCTGGCAACCCTATAAAGAAGAGCTCTGTGAAAACTCAAAAGCTTGTCTCTCTTTTATTTGACTGATTTCTGTGGATGAGACATATACAGCACCCATCTTTTGCCTCCAATAAGATTCTGCTCAATCTATTAAAACTGGGCAGTTATGTATGGCAGAGTTAAAATTAGGGGTGTCAATGGTTAACCAGTTGATGATTACTGATTACGGTTAACTGGCAGCCTGGGCGGGAGGGAGGGCCACTCCAGCCCTGCCAGCTCAGAGCATCCCCCTGCTCTCACCCATTAAAGCGCTTATTGGTTAAATTTATAATTCAACTGGTTAACTGATTTAACAGGATTTTACATCCCTAATTAAAACAGCCATTGTCACCATTCCAAACTTATTCTTCTTTGCTCATTCCTTTGGGACTTGAGTTTTCCTGCTAGGAACTACAAAGGGAATGGATTGGATTCTTGAGAATATCTATTAAATAGGAACCGGCTTGATTTTCCACAATTTGTAAATGATAAAATAGCCTCAGCCTCCTTTTCTGGAATCTTGGATGTTCCGGGTATGATGGAAAAAGGTTTCTGTGTCCTTGAAAACACTTATCTTTAACAAAAAAGTCCCCACCACTTTATACCATTCCTATACTTTGCTTGGTCATCATGAAGACTCAAATACTTCTTATCTCAATGGCTCAACAATCTTGTGTAGAGGAATCTGGCATGATGTTTGGACAGGTGCAAATAGTGTGGCTGTTGGAGACATACTGTGTAGAACAAAGGTTCTCAAACTTCATTGCACCATGGCCATGAGAGGGGATCGAAGCCTGAGTCTGTCCAAAATTCACTTCCCTCGATTGGGAGGGCCTAAGCTGGAGTTCAAGGGCTTCAGCCCCAAGCAGGGGACTTGCAACCTGAACCCTGCTATCTAGGGCTGAAGCCTCCAAGCTTTGGTCCTAGACAGTGGGGATCCAACTTCAGACCCAGACCCCAGCAAGTCTAACCTGTCCCTGAAAACGCCAAGGGGAGTTATGACCCACTTTGGGATCCTCACCCACAGTTTGAGAAATGCTGGCACAAAACATCCTTCCCTTAACTATTGGCATTTGCAGGATCTATCGAGGCTCTGCTTCCTCTGTACAGCTTCTAGTGATAGGCTTGCAAAAATACATACCCTGCCATGAAAGAGGGAATGGGAGAGTAGAGAGTCAGTGATGGTCACATCGACACCATGCAAGAAGCAACTGTGAATCATAGATTTTGGTTAGAAGAGACCAAAATAGTGAAATAGTTTTTCCCAGTATCCAAAATCTACTTCCTCCGCTGTGACTTGAGACCATTGCTTCTTGTTCTGTCATCTGTCATCACTGAGAGTAGCCTAGGTCCATCCTCTTTGTACCTCCCCTCCCCATACAGATAGTTGAAGGCTGCTATAAAATCCCCCCTCATTCTTCTCTTCTGCAGATTAAATAATCCCAGTTCCTTTCTAGCAGGCCTTGAAGATCACACTTTTCCATTTCAACACATTCAGCAACTGATTTTTCCAAATTTCTATTACTGTAGCACAAAGGGTCCTCCACATCAAGACCAGAAACCCTTTGTTCTGGGCACTGCATAAAACATTTCTTAAAGTCCCTTTCCACAGAGATCTTACAATTTTGAGTTATGACAAGACGCAAGAAGGTGTATGAAAAATAAGTGGCTGGAAGGGAAGGATAAATGAACAGTAAAACAAGAATGCTTTTGCATAACAAATAATAGATACCGTATTTTCCGGCGTATAAGATGACTTTTGATGTTAAAAAACATCCCCCAAAAATCGGGGGTCGTCTTATACGCCGGGTATGCGGCTTTGCAAAGCCTCGGGGGAAGCCGGCGGCGGGATAGCCCCGGTGCGCCTGGGCTGCCCCGCCGCCGGAGCCCCTCCGCAGCTTTGCAAAGCCTCGGGGGAAGCCAGCGGCGGGGCCCATCCGCGGCTTTGCAAAGCCTCAGGGGAAGCCGGTGGCGGGGCATCCCAGGCGCGCCGGCTTTGCTCCCGGTGCCTCTGGTCTGCTGGGGACCGTCTCCAGCAGACCAGGGACACCGGGAGCAAAGCCGGGGAGGCAGAGGGGCGCTGGGGTATAAGACGAAACCCTATCTTTTAACTAAAAAATTAGGGGGTTGTCTTATACGCCCAGTAGCCTTATACGCCGGAAAATACGGTAAAAGCTCACTACCTGTTCAACCACTGTTTGTGGCAGTAATTCTCAGACATCACAGTACTGAGGCAAGACACGAAGAAGGATAAAATAATGACTATGTGATTTTTGGGGAGTTCTGTCTTCCCTTGTATGCCTTCTACAATAGAAAAGTCATACTTTCAAATTTAGCATATTTTAAAATATGTTTCTCTTTTTAGATAGGAAAGGCAATTTAAAACACAGCACACACATTTTAAAAGTGTATCTAGTTGCTAATATGTTACGAAAGTTAGGATTCATAAATTAATGAGCTTCTTCAAAATCAGTACAAAAGTATAGAGAAAGCTTTATAGCAAGTTTATACAGTTGGCCTCATTTGGGAAGAATGTCTAAATCAGACTGCTTATGTCTTTTCCAAGGCAGATGGTAAGGTAGAACATATACAAGAGAAATGATGACTATGCAACAAAAGCAAAATGACACCTGCCACTTCAAATTAGGGTGGAGATGCCTGAAGGTATCTACTGAAGGTTTATTTTGTGGTTACGTATTTGGGGGAAAAACAGAAAATGTAACTCAAAACCATTTGTAGAAGATGATTTAGTTAGTTGCTGATACTTAGTAATCTTTTTAAAATGTAATGATTTATAAAATAATTTATAAATAGACTTAGTAAACCAGTAAATTGATTAGTCAATGTACTAGCTATAATTTGATCATGATCAAATATTCTGGCAAGAATTCCTTGATGTAAGTGCCGGCCTTGCTTCATGATGCAATGGGCTAGTAAACCTGTTTAAATACTATGATCACTCATTTTACTGCATATTAACAACATATGCTGAGAAAAAAAGTGAATTGAAAGTGGTATGTATGTATACCTTTATTTGTATATCTGGCCATCAATGTACACAGCAATTTAAAAAAAAAGAAGCAAATTAAAAGATATGGTCCCTGCCCCCAAGGGGTTACAATATAAACGGACTAGATTAAACGTGCAGAAATTCACTCAGAAGGGAATGGAAAAGAAGGCTTAGTCATTAAATCTCCTCCCCAAACATACAGAGAGAAGATGTACAGACATTAAGTTGCTTGAAGAGTTGGCTAGCTGCCTAGCTAACATAAGTGCACTTTAAAATGACATTTTCTTTTATAATTGC
Organism: Pelodiscus sinensis; assembly: GCF_052426305.1. Taxonomy (NCBI): domain Eukaryota; kingdom Metazoa; phylum Chordata; order Testudines; family Trionychidae; genus Pelodiscus; species Pelodiscus sinensis. The sequence continues at coordinate 31,061,621 of NC_143063.1, forward strand.
TATGTGTTTACTTTGTTTAATTTCATTTTTCTTTTGTAACCATTCAATTTTGAACATTCACATTTAAATGCTAATCTACCACTGCTAAAAAAGACAATTTTTTTTTGAATTTTATTTCATTAGGTTTCACATTTTTCTTAGTTAAAAATAACTCAGCTAAGTACATTTTTTATTACGCGCAAGTATCTAAGGCTAAATCAAATTAAGATCAAAGTCTATTTTGTTGTTGTTGTTATAGTTACTGTTGTAATACATTAGTGCTTTAAAAGAGTTGACATTTTGATATTATTTGACAATTTTTGACCAACTGACCAAGTATTTTTTGATCAAATTCTCAGTCCTACTTTAAAAAATCCAAAAGTTATGAATACGCAAGTAAATTGTAATGTAAAGAACTGAAATTAAAGATTATTGCATGAGCCAATGTCTCTGCATCAAGACTAAATTTTCTATTTAACAAAACAAAACAAAAAACAAAAAGACTAAATTTTCTATTTAACAAAACAAAACAAAAAACAAAAAGACTTCCCTGAACCATTAAAATTAGCTCTCTGTATGGGGGCATAGTGCTCATGTAGAAGTACATCAATTTAAGGCAACACTCTTTATTTTAATACCACATGAAGGCATACAATGTGTTTTCCATAATGCCATCTTACTGTTTTGCTTGGTGTACTACATATTAGTCTGTGACCCTTCAGGAAATCTTTGTATTGTTTTTTTCCCTCCAATATCTTAGGGGAAGAAAGCCATAAGATGTTTTGATCCTGAAGGTACAGTTTTGTAATTTGAGAAGTGGAACTGAACTATTTAAAGACAGTTCCAGCTTACTACTTTGAACAAACAGAATAATGGCATTTTCCAATCCAATCATTTTAACTATGTATTTTGGTTATTTAAAGGGGAGCTTAAGTGCTTCACTCAGATATAAAGGTCTGGCCTATACACTACATGATAAAGTCAAAGTAAGATACACAACTCCAGCTATATAAATTACATAGCTGAAGTCAACGTATCTTACATTTCCGTCCACACAGCGGGAGGTCATCAGGAGCAAACACTCCCATGGGCTTCTTGCGAGGAGTGGGACTACTGGTGCTGACAGGGGTGCCCTTTGAGTTTGATTTAGTGTGTCTATCTATACTACACCCACTACATCAAAACCCGGAAGATTGCCCACAGCAGCATCAATCTTCCATGTAGTGTAGATGTGCCCATAGTATCTACAGGGAAAAATGGGATGGTAACAGTGACTTCTAGCAATCAAGTAATCACTCTATTAATGTTGCACCAGACTCCATAACTGAGCTCAGAACCCCACTGTAGACCACTATACAAAACACACAGCAAAAGACAGTCCTCTGTCCTAAGAACCTTATAATGTAAATGAAGGAAGGCTATTAAACTGTGGGGAGGGTACAGATTAACACACAGATGAAGCGACTTCTCTAAAGTCATAGCACAGAACTGAGCCAGGCACTAAATTTAGGTCTTCAAATCCTAGTCCAGGTCCATATTCACTATGTCATATTGCTTTACATGCCAAAATGAAGCTTTACACAGAATTTTCACTTAGTATTTTGGAAGTGATAGCAGATGAGTTTTAACTGTTCAAAATCTTTGAGTTTTTAGAATTTCCTCATACCTCTGTTCTCCCTTTCAGACAGCTGTTCATATATATAGTGTTTTGGTTTTATTTTGCTGATTAAAATTATTTTCAGATGTAATTAAAGTCTGAAATTGATTGACTATTGTAGATTATAAAGTAACTTCATATACTTTAATGAACACTATATAATAATCCTTTCTATATGAGATTTTAGATAACACACAACTCAATGTAAAACTAGTTTGAACTCTACAGGATTTTCTCTGTATCATATTCCCAAGCGTCTTCTCACTGTGCTGCCCGGGACATCTGCTCACAATGGATGTTGTTGTACCAAGGCAGCAGTGTAACTAGCCTGATTTGTATGGTAAAGAAATCATTAGCAAAGTACTATTTTGCTACTGGAAGTTTAAAACACAGCAAGTGACTAAGTGAACCACATGTAATATTATAATTGTTCAACTGAATTATAATTTTGCTATAACAGACATTTAGGCTCACATCAGCTTTTTCATCAATGACTGTCAGCTAAAGCTAATGACTTACTAATATGCAAACTGAGAATGAGTACAGGTTGGACATCCCTGGTCAGGCACCTTTGGGACCTGACCGGTCTCAGATAAGGGATTTTGCCAGACCAGGGGAACTCATTTCTGGATCCCCTGCTACTGGCTTCCTAGCCATGGCCCACTTACTGGCCAGATTTTGCCACTGGCCCTGATGGGCAGTCCAGCTGCAATGTGCTAGGCTCTCAGCCCCACCAGGGAACACAACTGCTGGCAGCCTGCTGTCTTGTCAGCCTGCACGGGTCCCAGCCATCAGCCCTTCACTGGGACGCTCTGGTTAGCGAGGTTCAACCCGTAAAAGGATTTTCAACTAATTTGTGAGCATGGGGAAAAAGTATTAGCCATATTTACTGAAGAAGAATCACTGTAAAACTATAGGTTTGAATAAAAATCCAGAAACTGTGTGCTGACTACTAAGAACTATTCAAAATCCAATATCAAGAAACATTTTAATCTAATTTTTAGCATTTATAACATTATACACAAGAAAGGGCAACAACAACCATATTTCCAGGCTCAGGACAGTCATAAATTATTTAGAAACATGTCGCATTGGATAATAGGGTGTAAATGCAAGACTAAGATTTTTTCCCCACAAATCTTAGTTTACCAATCCCCTCCCCTGAATGGCTGTTCCCCCCCCCCCCTTTTTGTAATCTCTGAGATAAAGAACCATATTTCACAAAGTTAGTGTCTCTCTCAAATGTATGTAGTCTGCAAATATATGTAAAATCTCTATACAATATAAGGTGAAGTTTTACTCTTGAAAAGTGACTGAATATTGGCATAACGGGGTTAGATTTTTATTGTCTCTCAGAATCTAGACCAAATATACAGAATTTACAAATGAAAAGATGACTTTTGTTCTTGACCCCAAGTCCATATAAATACTTTCCTTCAAATGTATCACCACCAATAATTGATTCTAAAGCCCAAATAAGTCTCTTAATGTGTCTGCAACATCACTAGCCTTCAGGGACAATGAGTGGGTACAAGTGGCCTCATTTCACCTTCAAACTATTAGCAGTTATGTCTAAAGGAAACTAGAAATGCTATATTTACCTGTCAACTCAGGAGATTTGATATTGAATCAGTGAGACTGAAAATAAGCCTAGCAATGCCTTGTTCATGGCTGTTTTTGTTTTTTAAAAAAGTGTCCCTTTTCATAGTAGTAGTACATTAAATAATTTCAGTTATCTTCTTTGAAGCACTTCCTGAGATAAGAATCTTTTCTCTTACGATATCTTGTAGATGGGATCTTCACAAACAGATAGATCTAAAGGCTGAGTACTGGCTAAGTCTTGTGTTGTTTCTTTTTAAATTGCTGGCTCGTCCCTCGTTAGATTTTCCCATGTTGCCAAATAGAAGGGAATTAATTTATCAGGTAAGAGAGGAGTCATGTTAGGTCACTTTCCCTTTGTCACTCTGTGCAGTAAAGCCAATCTTGTGTGTTACATGTTAAACTTCCAGAAAATTAAGTTTTCCTCGCTCTTTGGATCCACGCAGCCTCAGCAAGCTGATTCTGTGTCTCCTCTCCTTCCAGAAAGTTTTGCATTTCCTATCCAGATCTTTCTTGAACTAATACAGTAGTAAGACTGGCAAGACCTGTAGCCATGTGGGGAGTAAATGCAGCTGTATATAAAGGTAACTCAATACTGAAAATAAAAGGTTGTTCTTTCTAGATCACGTTTTCTCAAACAGGGTCACAAGGCAACTACATGTGGGTTGCAAGCTGTCAGCTCCATGGGGCTGACAGCCCCAAGTCCTCAATAAATGACATGGTTCTCTGTAAATTATATATCCTTAATAACTTGTTAGAAATCAGTGAACTGGTCTTCCATTTCTACAATAAGAACTTGGCCCTCTACTACAACAGTAGTATTGGTAATAGTAATCATGTTTATTACAGCAGTGCCCAGGAACAAACCAGATTCAGGGCCCCCTTGCACTAGGCACTGCCCAAAAACAGTAGTAGGCTGTTCCTGCCCAAAGAGCTAACAAACCTATGGACAAGATAGGGACATAACATATAAGCAAAGTGATCAACATAAGAGCAAATGTCATGTTAGTTCCATGATATTTGGATGGATAATGTGGTTAGGAGGGGGATTAGCTAAATGGAAATAAAACAGAGGAAGATGAGAAAAGGGAAGGATATTTACAGCTGAAAGGGTGACATTTGATTTTAATAAATTCTCTCTCCATCACTAAATTTAAAATGAATTTATTTTACTAGTTTAGCTAGCACCCCACTGCTAAAATCCAAAAGATGAGCTCTTCAATACACTGTGACTGGTGTAGAGAAAAAAATAAAGATAATATTTGAAGATGTTGTTAATTTCAGAAACAATAGTATTAAGTGCCCTAAAGACAAAAATAATTTGAACTGCTCAACATAAAATTATTCTTAGATTTACCACCATACCAGAACAAAATTAAGTCAATGAGACTTCACTCATGTAAAGTAGGCTGCATATCTAGATAAAGCTGAACACAATAAAACAGAGATGATGCTGGTAGGCAGAAGAAAATATTTCCAAGAGTTTGCAGCCAAGCATGGGGTTTCTCCCTTTTTTGAAGATCAACACATGTAATTGGACATTTCAGTCTCTAATTCTGATGTATTCTTGGACTCCTCACTGACATTAAGCTCTGCAAAACCATATAAGAACATAAGAACGGCCGTACTGGGTCAGACCAAAGGTCCATCTAGCCCAGTATCCTGTCTACCAACAGTGGCCAGCACCAGGTGCCCCAGAGAGGTTGGACTGAAGACAATGATCAAGCGATTTGTCTCCTTCCATCCCTCTCCAGCCTCTGACAAACGGAGGCCAAGGACACCGTTTTATCCCCTGGCTAATAGCCTTTTATGGACCTAACCTCCATGAAATTATCTAGCTTCTCTTTAAACTCTATTATAGTCCTAGCCTTCACAGTCTCCTCAGGCAAGGAGTTCCACAGGTTGACTACGCGCTGTGTGAAGAAGAACTTTCTTTTATTAGTTTTAAACCTGCTACCCATTAATTTCATTTGGTGTCCTCTAGTTCTTCTATTTAGGGAACTAATAAATAACTTTTCTTTATCCACCCTCTCCACACCACTCATGATTTTATATACCTCTATCATATCCCCCCCTCAGTCTCCTCTTTTCTAAACTGAAAAGTCCCAGTTGCTTTAACCTCTCCTCATATAAGACCTGTTCCAAACCCCTAATCATTTTAGTTGCCCTTTTCTGAACCCTTTCCAAGGCCAAAATATCTTTTTTGAGGTGAGGAGACCACATCTGTACACAGTATTCAAGATGTGGGCGTACCATAGTTTTATACAGGGGCAGTAAGATATCTGTGTCTTATTTTCTATCCCTTTCCTAATAATTCCTAGCATCCTATTTGCCTTTTTGACCGCCGCTGCACACTGCGTGGAAGTTTTCAGAGAACTGTCCATGATAACTCCAAGATCTCTTTCCTGATTTGTCGTAGCCAAATTAGCCCCCATCATACTGTACGTATAGTTGGGGTTATTTTTCCCGATGTGCATTACTTTACACTTATCCACATTAAATTTAATTTGCCATTTTGTTGCCCAATCACTCAGTTTGGTGAGATCTTCTTGGAGTCCCTCACAATCTGCTTCTGTCTTGACTATCCTAAACAATTTTGTATATCTGCCAGTAATGCTTCCTGCCATCTCTGGTTGGCTAGGAGACTTCATCTTATCCTGGCAGATGACTTTGCCTTTGTTATGCATGTCTTTGTCAACTCTCGATTGAATTACAATATTATGCACCTAGGCTTGAAGCCTACAACACAAACTCCAACTAACACACAATACTGAAAAACATCTCTGCAGAAATGCAAGCACATGAATCCATCCACACTGGCTTATCACAGAATGCTAATCAACTTCAAAACATTGTATGGCCCCTTCTCCAGATAGCTAGAAGACTACATAAACTTTCAGGATAAAAACTGTGGGCAACAACTACACTCCTCTGTCTCAATGGCATTCTCTACAATAAGAGTACATCTTATCTGTATGGGAGACAGAACTTTTTGAGACTCTGGTCCAAGACTATGAAATAAACTCCCTCAAGAACTAAGGACCAACTTCCCAGCATTTTACCATCTTCCATTCCAAATGCAAGGCACATTTCTTTGACCTTGACTTCTCTAACAAACATACAGCAACATATATTAAAAATCATTACCAAAATCAAATCAACTATTGCACGCACTTCTCCCCTGGGGAGAGGATGCAAGAATACATAACACATGACAGCCATGTTGCTTAATGCATTACTGGACATAGCTCACACATTATGGTGATGAGTGTAGTATCAGAACTTAGGCAGTATAAAATATTTGCAGAATCGGGATTTTAGAATGGATTCCTTGGAATAAAGTATAAAAAGTTATCACTCCCAAATTCTGACTCAGATCTTCATAAGAAATTAGACATATTAAGGGCAATCAATGTATTCAAAAGCATTCTGAGATATTTACATTTTTAACAGAATATAATTAAAATTTTATTTAAATATTGCATAAAAAGGAGTAATCTTAATGTTACATTAAGAGTTGTATAGAATATAGATATTTCTACTTCACTCTACACAGTATATAAAAGTCATTCAATTGAGGTATCAGACTACCTGGAAAAGTATTATGCAGAATAACTATATAACCCTTCCACTATTTTTTTCTTAAGACTACATCCAAGAATTTAGACATACAAGCATCTTATAAAAGTTCAAACAAAGATCTAGCTATATAAAATAAACAATGTCACATTTTAAATTATAAACACAAAACACCTAATATGCGGTCTTACGCAGCAAAGGAATGTATGTTATTGAGCTCCATGTTTTTAGAATAGGAGTCAACAGAACTAAATTGATTGGGCATATTTATCCAATATCAGGCATAGCCCTAAGCAGAAAGATTTAGTGTGAGATCTTATTGCACAGGATCAGCTTCAATGATGACTGCAATTTCAAATCTAGCATTTCCCAAACTGCAAAAGACTTAAAGGTAGTGAGTGTACAATAATTGAATAAAATGTATAATTTCTTCCAAAAGGAAAAATTAATTTTATTCTACCCAATAATCCTGCACCTCAGCAATCTTTTTGAAGAATTAAAATCTCTCTCTGTAACACTTAAAATTTAGTGTCAGCTAGGGTCTACTCTTTCTTTCAGTACCGAAGAAAAAACTATCAAGAAACAGGAGTGTTGGCACAGTAACTTGCTTTTTTCACATAACTTCATTATTTGAGAGCAATCTTCAATTTAACCACACATGTCAACATTTACGTTAGTGAATTTAAAATAGAATAAATAGAAACAACAGCAAAACAGAATAGATGAGACTACCATTTTTGTTTAGAAAACAATCCAAGAAAAGTTTCCTTTGAATTTTCAAAGGGTTTCTACCCCCTTCAAATATTTCCATTTTTCTACATTGTTGTCTTGATATCTGTTTACACTGGAGCTAGTACCCTACTTGCTGACCCAAGTCTATTCTGTAATTATTGTTCAAAAGACAGCAATCACTGATTAGATAAAGTCATTTCAAAGAGACAAAAAGTGACCAGCAGACAAAGATCTATAACCAGAACAGTTTCTAGACACATAACATTAGATTTTGTTCTCTGTATTTCAGTCAAATATTTTTCTATCAAATATTTCACAAATAATTTGATAAAAATCCCACACATTTTGGTAGTGACTTACACAGACTGGATCACAGTCTATTTGTTTTGTCTGATGCTCACAGAAATAATGTCTCCCTTAAAGCTGCATCTGTCTTGACGCCTGGAGGCCTCAAACAGAAGAACTACTGATTTGGAAAACTATAAAGATGGCTCAAAAAAAATCTGTGGCTTATTTCATAATAAGGTTCACAACAGCAACAAAAAGAGCAGTGAGAAAGAACAATTCACAAAGCAAATTCTAGTTACCCCAATTAAGAGAAAAAATCCAATAAGATTATTTCCCTAAATGTTCAAGAGTAGATCATAACCATAATATTTAGCTAAATATCTGCTCTGAAATTGCAGAACTTTTACTAACATGGCTTTTATTTTAATGTTAGACACTGACATTGGTGGTTTCCTCATGTAAGATATCAACACAGAGTCATTCCCAAGAAAGGTTAAAAAAAAAAAATCACTGAGCAGCAGACTAACTGCCCAGAAGCTCTTACCTTTATTCATTTAAGAGAGATTGAGAATTGAGCCAAAATAAAAGCCAGCGACAAAAACTACAGAAGCTAAAGTGGAAAGATTCTCACCTAGTAACTACTAGCAAAAATTAACATTTTTTCTGATAAAAAAACTCTCTCATCAATACTACTAATGATGACTATATTAAGACTATTAACCTAATATGAACAAAAAAGGAATGACACTGACGTTGCACCAATATATATAACTGATATACCCAAGTACTATTTCCTTATTTCATCTGCTAGTGAGTAGTGTAACCCAAGGTTTGGATTACATGGGAACACAGAATAACTAAAGGGACAGAAATTATCCTAAACAACCCTTATGTCTTACATTTGACATGGTTTGACCAAGTTAGACAAGGCCAAGACACTTATCCAATCACACTAGTGCAATAAAACAGAATAGTACAAGTGCTAAAAATAAAATTGGTGCAAGATACAGGACTCGCCATCCTCAATCTTAAAGAAATGTAAAGCAGCACTTTTAGAATGAGGGACTAGTTTTAAATTCTGATATTTTATGAAATGCTAAGATTAGAATCATATGCTTTATGCCATATGTGGCATAACTAAACCAAAGCCACTCAGAAAGCATGCTAGTATGGTGCTGGACCATTACAAATAAAGAATGGCAAAATATGCAGGTCTTGAGTGCCACCTACTAGATACTGCAAAGTAAGGTAATATTATTAAAGTTGATGACAGTAACTGACAAAACTGATGTGGAACTAAAGCAATTTCCTCTAATTAAAAATAGATGGTTTGGGATTGTGTGGAACCACAATACATTTTGCATACTCAATGCGATGCAACAGATCAGTCACCAGGGTTACATTTTACCACTCTAACCTCACCCTTTCCTGAAGTGTTATCTTTATGGGGTCACACAGTTGCCCATTTCACAACTCCATGCTAAACTATGTGCACTGAAAAACATTATATACATTTCATTGTTAATAAGTGATTCTGTGCAGATTTCCAGACCATGGAATTGTAGGGGAAGGGGGTTTCCTGTATAATGTGAATGAGCAATTAATCATAATTTGCAATTTAGCACAATGTGTCACAAAAGCTTTAGCACCCATTTCTGAAGCAAGGTCATAAGTTATTCCTGAATTCAGAGCTCCCCCTTTATAAGATGACAATTTTCTCTTAAAAAAAAATTAACTCACTGGAGTCTACGTTCTGACTTCCAACTACCTTTATTTCTTCACAACATTTATTCTCTTCTTCAGCACATTTGATAATGGGTTTGGGGTTGATCAAACTGTGTATAGGCTCTTTGTCAATTTGAGTGGCCAGATAGGAATTGCTAATACAATATTCAGATATTGCTCAATTGGAGGACAAAGATTATATGATAACATTCTTTCCCACAGGCATTGTGCAAGGTGAACATGTTCCTCAGTTTTACAATGCACAGTACCTTCCATGCAATATGACTAATTTAAAAGGTGACCTTACAACATCCCAAGTAGACAGACATTTGTAGCAAAACATTCTGTTCTTCCTGAACAAGAAATTGCCTTTCCTTTCTTTAGATACACAGCAAGATTTATTAGATTCCAGTTTAAGCCATGATAGTGATCACAGTATCAGGGGAGAGAAGAAATAGTCATGCATGCTAATAGTCAAAGACCCACAGAAGTAAAAATACAGCCAGCCAGAGTTAGCACAATATTTATTGCTATTAAAATGTTAATTGTTCTTACAATTAACTTTTTTATTTAGTGTTTGGACGTATGAATTGCTTTTAAGACAATAGTACTTTCTAAAACTTATAATGTATATGACAGTCAAAAGATATTTTAAAAATTGGTAGACTATGAGATAATAGAGATCATGCAATATAAGAATGCCAAGTAATATCAAGCTCCATAGAATATTTTGTACAGTGGGCCAGCAACATTTTTCTACTAGCAGAGTCTCATCTGAATAAAGTCAGAAACTAAATCTGAAAGACATACAACAAGGTGGCCAAAAAGACTGAAACTGGGCTTTATTTCTAAGGGAAACACATACCCATTAATTTTAAAGCAAATAAATGCTGACGAACAGAATTTTTATTCAGACATCCTTCTGTTCTATGAACCCTTTAATAGAACACAAATCTTAAGTACTTTTAATATACAGAAGCAGAAAAAAATCCTACTAGTTTTACACTGCAGCTCAATTTTAGATCTAATTATTTTGCACCCTAACTCTGGTTTTCGACCAAGATGAACATATGGCCTGCCATACCAAGAGACAGTACAGTAACTCAATGTATTAGCTCCATGCATAGCTAAGACAAGATTTAGACTGCATACTTCAGAGTAGTTTGCAGTTTTCATATTAGTTTAACCTTTACTCCCCCCTCCCATTTTATAATACTATATATCGACCTCTCATTATATGGAGGAATGTTCAAATATTTATCAATATAAAAATCCAGCTTTAACATACATTTTATATTTATTCTGACAACCAACAAAAGTCCAACTATATCACACTCTTCCATACTACTAGGATTTAAAGAACATAAATATATACAGTATTTCCACTTGATTTCCCTCCCTCTTTCAAAGTGTCTCGCTAATACCCATTGCCTTTTCTTGTCCCTCCCCCTCCTCCCAATTTTTCCTTCTTCCACCTCTCTCCCGTCTCCTGTATTTATTTTGGTCCTAGACATCCAACACTCCGGTCACCTGAAGAAGTGGGCTGTGCCCATGAAAGCTCATACCACCATCTACATGTTTTGTTAGTCTATAAAGTGTTACCAGACTATTTGTTGTTTTTTCAGTTTACATGTACAGACTAACTCAGCTACCCCCTGAAGAAGGGAGAAATTATCCCTTTTTATACACTGGTAAATAACTCATCATGACTACGCAATCTGAGTTCTGACGAATAATTTATTACAGTGGGAGTGGCGAAATGACTGCTACATTTGTTTTCATTCCAACTCAAATCAGCTGATGTTAATCAGGACCTGAAAAGTGACCTCAACACCTGCTATTCTGAGCTCAAAACATACCAGCCCAGATAAAAATACACCAAGGCTATTATCCCTTCCACGAAAGCCAGGACAATTCAACTTGCATTGCTTTTAGTGATGCTAATGAGTACTTGACTACTCAACTATTCGCTTCCCCCCTTGCTATCTCTATTAGAGGCAGTGGGGGGGAGGGAGGTAGGGAGGCTATGGAGAAGCAGCCTCTGCCTGCAGCGGGTGGAGGCTGGCAGCAGGCAGAGGCTGCTGCTGGAATGCTCTTCTCTTTATTACTCCCTTATATCTGGGAAAAGCAGTACTGTATTCTTAAAACACCATGCACCACTCTCCCACTCCTTGAGGGAAGTGGTGCCTGTCATGCTCTGCTCCTTCCTTCCCCCTTTCTTTTAAAGAGGTAGCTAGTGAATCATCAGCAGGACTCAGGCAGCTAGCTCAGCGAGTTTTTCTACTTGGTGCCCTGTCCTCCCCCAGGGAGCGGGAGAGAACAGGACAAAAGAGTGGGGTTTCAAATCCTGAAAATAATTTTGAAAATAAAACTGCTGCCGTGCCAGACTTTGTGTGGCCCACCTGCCGCAGAGCAAACCTGCTCTTCAGTGTCCGAGAAGATATCCTGCCTGGCACTGTTTGGCTGAAGTGCAGGGTAGGACATGCCTCTCCCAACAGTCGCAGCAGGAGAGGAGGCACTGGGCCATGTAGCCTAGCCCTGGCCTCCAAAGCTGCCGTTTCCTGGCAGCCAGCAGTTTGTGGCAGCCAGTAGTTCGTGGCCCAGCAGTTGGGAAATGCTGGCCTAGGGTATGAGTACTAATTTAGCTACGTAACAGTGTAATGCAGGTGACATGTAGCTAAAGCACGAGCAAAACTTCTGATGACCTTTTAAGGTACAGGTTGTATCTCCCTGGTCCAACACCCTTGGCACATATCCGGTCCCAAACCAGGGAGTTTGCAGGACAAGGGAAGGTTAACACCGGCCCCTCTGCTGCAGTTGGAGCCCCGCAGCACTCCTACCCTCCCACCCTACCCCAGCTACAGGGCTCCACTCGAGTGGCAGCAGAAGGCCCAGCGTTAACCTGGGGACCAAACAAGGACTAGGGGTAATTGGGGAAAGGCAGGGTGGCTGTGGAGCCTCATGGAAGGGGCCAGAAGCACAGTATGACTAGTGCACACCTGACTCTGCGGACACTAGGCTGCCCTCCCAGTCCCCAATGCAGGGTTGTGCTTCTGACTGCAGGCTGTGGAGTTCTGTGGCCACTCTGTCTTTCCCCCCAGGGTCCCTCCCCCTCCCTCTTCCTCCGTAAGCTATTTGCAGCGCTCCAAAAGCTCTGGATAGGGTGGAGCTGCTGAGCACGAAGCCCAGGTTTTCCCCATGAGTGCTCCAGCCCAGCCCAAGAGTACCCACCAGGATGCCAGATCACAGATGTTGCTGCACAATGGAAGTCCAGTCTATAGAGGTCCAATGTAAACAAGTAGCTAAGAGCTGGTGACCACTGTGCAAGGTGAGCAAGAGGGAGTCCTGCTTTAGTACAATTCAGAAGCATTGCAAAGATTGAGGCTCACAAATCAGGAATTCTCCCCAAATGACTTCTAAAGTCTGTAGGACAGGGTGTTCAGGTAGCGACTGGAATTGTTTGTTTAGATTATGGAATTTTCTCACTTACTGCCAATTTTTTTTGCAGGATCACAGAATGAAGAGCGGAAGTCTGGAAGAGTGAAGCTTCTCTTTGTTTTATCTTTTAGAAAACTTGCCCAATTTTGCAATAGCTTTGAGGTAGTCTTTAATTACATGATCACAATACTATTCCTCAAAAAGTACAAAAGAACATAAGATTGTGGAAAATACTAGACAGACATGTGCAACAGTGTGTTCTACTGTGTGACAGGAAAACCTGAGTCCATGAAAACAGTTTATATGACAAGTGCATAGTAAACCAATCTTAGATTGTACAATAAACTATATAAACCATAGTAGCAGTGAAAGTTTGCTGAAATATTACATGCAAGATTTCTCAGCTCAATTAGCTTTACTGTTAACTGCTTCATCTCCTAATATGTACTTACAGAAGGCTATGTCAAAAGGTAATGTATAGTACTATGTAGCTTACAATATTTTTGAGTTATTAAAGCTCTAGAGTAGACCATGGGTGAGCAAGATCAGTTCCGTGGCTGCCCCACCAAACTCACAAAGGGAGCAGCCTGAGGGCTCAGAGTGGCTGGTTGCTCCATCTGCCTCTCTGTGCTGGGTGGGAGGAGAAAAAGAGGAAAGCTTCACATGCTGCCCCCACCCCCAGCACAATATTTCAGCTCCCATTCGCCAGTTCTCATTGGCTCTCCCTGTCCCCAGCACAATTTCTCAGCTCCCACTGGCTTGTTCCAGCCAATGCGAGCTAAGAGATTGTGCTGGGGACAGGGGCAGTGAGTGAAGTCTCCCTCTGCTTCAGAGAGGCACATGGAGCAGCCAACCACTCTGAGCCTAGGGGCTGTAGCAGACAAGGAGCTTGCCTGAGATTCCCACTGGGCTGCTGGCCGGCAGCCATTTAGGTAAGCACCTCCCGGCCAGAGCCTTCCACTAGCACCCCTGCCCCTCCCACACTCCAACTCCCTGCCCCAGGTCACCACCAAAACACTCCACACACCCCTCCACCCCATCTCAACTCCCTCCCAGACCCTTCCCCGAGAAAAGAATCCTCTCCTGTACTCATACCCCTTCCTGGAACCTGCACCCCAATCCTCTGTCCCAGGTCACAACTCTCTTCTTTACCCAAACTCCCTCTAAGATCCCACATCTTCTCCTGCACCACAGTCCCATACCCCACACTCCCTTCTGCACCCAATGCCTGTCCCAGGCCCCATACCTCCTTTATAGACAATTGTGGCCCTTGACCACTTACCAAAATCTTGGAGTGGCTCCCCCATCAAAAATTATTGCCCACTCCTGATCTAACCCAATGGGTCTCCAACTTCATTGCACCACAACTCGCTTCTGACAAAAAATTATTACATAGCTGTAACACACATATACCCCCACATGGCTGAATCCACAGCCCAAGTGTTTCAGCCCTGGGCAACAGAGAGGTACATTGAACTCTGCGGTGAAGGGCTGAAGCCGCAGCCTTACTCCCCACATCTAATGCCAGCCCTGGGCAGCAGGATTTGGGCTTCAGCTTCCGCCCTTAGCCTACATTTTCAGGACTGTTGCCCTAGACAATGACTATAATGAAATAAATACAAGCATAAAATTAAATTAAAATGTTGTATGCTAAGATTAAAGAGACAATTGTGTGTACAACATTTTTTAAAAAGTAACAATCATGTCAATTAATACTGTGTTACAATGCATACAAGTTATGGTGGAACATTCCATTCTTCAACAATTCTAACTTTTGGCTGCAATACACCCAAATTTAGCACAACTTTTTGATCTAATTTGTATCAACACAACTGCATGTTTTGTAATACAAAACTCATACAAGCATTAAGGCTTCTTTTTAGCCTAAGTTGGTTCATCCAAATACTATAATAGACGGTTAATAAACACTAACAATTGTATATACTGTTAAACTACATAGTGTAGACAAACAGCTCTAATATAGATAACAAATTTTCAATACTTCATATGCCAGTGCCCCAAACTTTGTCTTCAATTAGTTCAGATCGCTGTTACTAAAGGCTAATTTGTATACATTATAATTTAAGTCAAGCACCTATGAAAAATACTTTTTCATATTCCTACCAACCATCCATGGCAATAAGAAACAGTAAATAAAATGCGATGTAATTTATATAATACTGTCTCTGAGATTATGTAATTAGAAATATTGGTTTACACTTTTTCTACTTTCTAGGATTAATTTTAAGGATGGTTATTTTAAAAATACACTGTTTTAAGTTAAGGCACCTTATATAGTTAATTTTTTTTCTTAAATCACAAATTATTTTCTCCATTTAATGACGACTACAGATCAAAATTCTATTTTTACAAAATCTTCTTACTTTTTTCTGTCCGTTTTTGGAGAAGATTATGGGTATGCTTCCCAAGGAGAAGAAGGGAGCAGAAGCCATTTTTTTCTAGGTGGCTGGCTGGCTAGATAAATTCCTGTTTGACTTATTTGTAGACTTCTGGTATTTTTTGCTTTATTACTGATTATGTGTTAGGAAACCAAGAGACTTGCATAGGGATATTCATTATTTAAAACTAAATAATGAATAAGCATCTCTGTGTGTCATTGAAGTTCCTTAAACCTCTCAGGAACTGAAAAGTCATGCATGTGAACAGTTTGTCAAAAGTCACAAATCTCCATGAATAAATCACAGTTTGTTATTCCTGACAGAATAATGTTGGGGAAATAAAGCATGCAGTCATATATTTTCTTAAATTACTTTAACGCAGTTCATGTACAGCTCAAAATTAGTGTAACTGAACAGACAAAGTTTACTTTTTCTAGTTGGTAAACATCTTATACCTGTAATGCAATTCTTTTTTTAAATGTACGCCTGGCACAGGAAAAAATATTATTCAATATGCAATTATATGTACCACAAAATTATGCATTGCAAATCTCTTTACTATGTTTTCCTCCTTTGACATTTTGAAAATAAAAATGCTTATAAATTTCCTCTTTGTTTTAGAAAGCATTCTCTAGAAAAATAAAAAGTAGAAG
The DNA here is from genome assembly GCF_052426305.1 of Pelodiscus sinensis. Classification (NCBI taxonomy): domain Eukaryota; kingdom Metazoa; phylum Chordata; order Testudines; family Trionychidae; genus Pelodiscus; species Pelodiscus sinensis. The sequence goes on from NC_143063.1 coordinate 31,077,670, forward strand.
ATGGTACACCTTTGGTACAGTGATGGGAGGGACAGTCTTATAATAAGTGCAAAATAGACGGGGTGAAGGAACTTCACATGCAAAATATCATCATCCATGGTAACTTACCTCTATGTCCTGTAGGCTGAATTCCTTTTGATCTTTGAAGTTTGCAGCTCCAGTACTCAGTTCCATCAGCATTTTTGCTATTTCTGGTTTTATTGCTGCCGTGAGTCGACTCGCTGCTTCCATGACATGTTCCTGCACGTCTTTCAGTTGCATAGCTGCCTTTGAATAGTGTGAGTTCCTAAATACACTGCTGAAAAGGTCTGTAAGGAAAGTGCTCGCACGGCAAAACACATTGAGTGCATCCAGATATTTGGAGATTCCCTGCTGGATGTCTGCAATCGGAGTAGTATGGGACACAGGGTGGTTGCAGCTGCCTGCAGCAGCTGAGGAGACCAAAGGGGAAGTTGGGGTAGTGGATGCCAACGGTGCGCTCAGGGTCCTGCCTAGCTCAGGCATTTGATACTGCTGGTGTTGCTGCACTTTTTGCTTGGACCCGCCAAGCAAAAAGCGCCGCTTGTAGTCCATTTTACTTTCCTGTGCACTACAGCAATACATAAGTGAGTAGTTGTCCAAAAATTCCTTGGATTAGTAATCAGTTGTCAAATTCCTTCCTCAGAAATGTAGTTATGTATAGTAACAGTGGAGGACTGTGTACATACGTTTCAGAAAAGGCATTTCAAAAGGGCAGACGTCTGTATAATCTGTATCAGCAGAGAAAAAAGGCAGCAGATTTGCTGACTTAGTATTTTCAATGTTCAGTGCAGCCCTGCTGCAGTTACAAAGTGTACTCAAAAAGCAAGCTGAAGTAACTCAAAAAATATGCTTTCATTTAATATTCCACTCTGTACATAAGATGCACTATGAAGGGAAGAAAGCTAACTCCTACCATTTTCTTGCCAGGACTTTTTGACACCTGATGGTAAAGTTCATAATACGTAAATCATCTTTTAGAAGTAATACCTTAATGGAGATTTCCAACTAGTAATACCAGGAAAAGTGGAACCAAAAAAAAAAAAAAATCACCGGTCAACAGTGATTGTAAAAGAAGTGCAGAGACTTTTTCCTTGAAAAACCAAGTCCTTATGTCAGCAGATCAAATATCTTCCATGTCTTGACAGATCCAGTCTGTCAAATCAGTTTGTTTGTAGTGTCTCTTCTCAATACTGAAAAGAAAGGGTTTGTTTTCTGAAGACTTTGCAAGTGTATGTTATTAAAAACTAGAGTGTTTATTATTGCAAGCCTTCTCTTCTCCTTCTGTTTGATGAGGTAGTAGTTTCCAATGTAACACTAATAAGTGGTGCTCCAGATTGAGTTTGCCTTCAACTGTAGAGTCTGCAGCAAAAATGCACAAATGTATATATAAGGCCTCTAGGTCATTTCCTGTAAAGGGAAGGGGAAAAAAAAGTTTAAAGGTTAGGAACAATGAGAGGTTTTGTTAAGATGTTAACTCCTACAGTATCCTTGTGCATCAGTACATCTGATTAAAAGGGGGGAGAACCATTTATATTAATTTTTTAAAAAGAGTAACAGTTTAACAAAATTAAATTAAATCCAGAACTACTGCATATTTCTTCATGAACGGTCTCACACTGAGTAGATTTATCTAAACTGCCAAATGTAGGACCTGCCGATCAACAGTAGTACAACTCTACCACTGACAGTTACAGGGGAGAGCTGTAGCATAGGCAAGGCCCAACAGGTTTAGTCACTGTGGATATGTCTACACTGCAATATAAACCCAGAACATGAATTAACAGACACTGGCTTTATTATCTAGGGCTTGTGTATTTATTATCATTTGCAACCCCTAAATAGGAATTGTTGAACCCTGGATCCCAACCTAGGGCTCCAGCATCTACATTGATTGCATTATGCAGGTCCAAGTCCAATCATCCATCCCAGGATTCCTAGAGCCCTTCCAAAATGTGGCAACTTTAGATAGTTCTTTGTGGTACTGCATGGGAAAACTTGACTATCCAGGGGCAGAGAAAGTCAACCAGAAGGACACTTTTGGATGACTCCCAGAGCATAAATCCAGTGGAGCTGTGTCTATCTCCAAAGCAGTAGGCCTCAAACCACTGGTCCTGACTTGACTCAGGCTCAGACTCTCCACCCTTGTGGGATCCTGGGTCAGCAGTTTGTATGTACACAGAAGGAAATTAAGATTGAACCTGAATTCACATGCTGGATTTACACTGCAATGTAGCAGTTGCTCCCACATGCATTTAAGGAAAAGAAGAGGCTGTGTTCCTCACAGTGCCCTGCCTGTGAGGCCAGGTTAGGAGGCATGGAACATGGGGGGGACAGTGTGGGGTACATTGGGCTGCTGGGGGAGATCACAGACGAGGGTTAAGAAGAGCTAGTGAGGGGATAGACTGGGGCAAGGGATGAACTGGGAATGGAGCTGCAGAGCCACATGAGGAAAGGGGGAAGAGTGCAGGGACACATGGGGATAGGGCAGGGGTGACAGAGGGGGGTGCAGGGACATATAGCAGGAAGAAATGGGTAAGTGAGGGCACAGAGAGTGCATGAACAAATGGAGACAGGAGAAGACTGAGTGAAGGTGAAGGGACACATAAGGGTGGGGCAGATGTTCCTAACAGAAAGTTGTTGGGGTTTTTTTTTTGGGGGGGGGGGGCATCAGCCAGGTTTGCATGGGAGGGAGCTCCTTAGCAATCCTGCCACCATAAAAATAACCCTCCAAGTTCACACTCAGGTTTACCACCACCAATTTACTGCCCACTCCCACAGTTCCTCCATTACTCCTGACTTCCCCAGCCCTTTGCACTGCTTCTCAGGAGGGCAAGATACAAGTTTCTGTGCTGTAGTTTCAATGACTCATTATTCAAAGTTCTCTATAAATATGCCTATTTGTCAAAAAGCATTTCGTGGATCTTTTTTGTTGTCTGTAACAATACAGACACATTTGCTAACATGTATTCTGAAATAAATTACCATAATAATTGAAATTGCATGATTCAATTGTTATTTTCACAAATAAAATATGCAGAATTTTAAAATATTGCATCCAGAAATTTTAAAATGTTGGCCCAAAATTCCCCCAGGAATATAAAATAAAGATATAAGATAGGGGTGGAAGTGTCTTAAATTTCTTACAGGTACTGTTGTATTGCCACCATCCTGGGGAGGTCTCAGTGCAGGGTGTTAGGGGATGCAATGACAGTACCTGAATAAAATATTAAGTGTGGGGTGGAATGCAAAGGGCTCAGGGCAGGAGGAGGGTGAAGGAGTCAGGATTGGGGTGTGTGATGAGGGGTAAGGGCAGAGGGTTGGGTGTGTGTGTCAAGACAGGGTACAATGCCAGGCATGATCATTGGGTCAAACAATAGCTAAACTATTGATAGTTATTAGCCACACTTTTGTTTCTATATAAATAATCAACTTGATAGTGCAAGGACAATATGCTTGCAGCTGCTTTCCTGGAAGCTATAATAGTTATGATTTATAAATGAGAGTCTATGTTTGATTTTATTTAAAATGTTTTTAAACAATTCTGATGTTCTAGTGAATAGCATTTGCATTCTTGAACACATGTTCCTTTTTTCTGTTGGTTCAACTTATATGAAAGCTATATTTCACAAATGTTGCAAAAATATATTTTAGCATTCGTTATAATTTTAAGTTTCCAATATTACTTGTACACAAGATTTTTATTTCTTCATGTGCATATATTAAATTTTTGTGATATACACACCTAACTTGACTGTCAAGAAGTAACTATTCATACACAGAGTAGGATGTCTCCTACCTGAGGAGGAAGAATAGTTCCAAGGACAGTGGGAAGGATAACCTGGTATTAATATAATGATCAAAAAGTATAGTTGTCACCCAAAAGATAGTATTTGTAGAACCATAACCAGCAGTGGCTATCTCTGTGATCCTGAACAATAATCAAGAGGCCACTTTTAAAAACATACATGATGCTAACTTTTTCCATATGTACATTTATTACTGCTTTATGATTCAAATGTTACATTGAAGTATTCATGTGTGTTTTCTGGGATTGTTTTTTAATGTCTTCCAATTCAACATTTCAAAATGCAGCAATTTTTTTTTCTCCTTGTTAGACAAGTCTCAGTGCCCTGGGGAAAACTTGATTAAAATGTCAGTTTTCCTAATAGCATGCAAATGTATTGAGAACGAGTGAGTGGGTTATCAATTTGTACACATACTGGATATTTATGTTACTCTGAAAAGTAACATGGTAACATACGATTTGGCCAAAATCTTGGGATTTTTAAGTATTTTGATTTTTGGAACATTTCTCTGCTTTAAGAAATTAGACTAAATCACTTCCACTGTCACATTCCCATGTGCTAGTTCAATGCTTTGAATATGACATATGTAGATTTTACTTTTCAGAAAGTTTTGTTGAAGGAGAGGTTAACACTTATATGTTCAGAAAATAAACTGCTTCCTAGCAGAGAATTTAATACTCGTTTCACAAAATAACTTTCATTCTTATTGAATTTTTAAATAGTGCCATCATAGGCATATCCATATGTAAAACCAACATAAGACCTTTAGGACATCTGGAAGTCTTTAATACTCTAAAATAATCTAATCTTAATTATCAAGAATGCTCCTTATAGTTATTCTTGATTTTGAGCATGTGTGTCAATACAACACATATATATTACACATACCACAATGAAATTTGCAACATATATTGCACAAAATAAAATGGTCTTTCTTCTCAGCCTTTTCCTTCTATCTATAACATTGTTTTCACTTATTTTTCATGCTATTGTTTGTCTGTGAATCCAGTATAACTCTGTAAATCTGTAGGCTCCATATTACAATAGTTTGCACTTTATATCTAGCCAACTCCTTCCATTTAAGAGAGAACTCAAAGGATTTCATTATGACTGTGCAAGAACAGCATTTTAACAGTCAAAAATGTAAATATGCAGTTTGTACTACACTTTGAAGACAATGGTGATATTCATAAAAATGAGCTGGTGGAAGTTAGTCCAGAAAAACCTATTTAACTGCAAATCAAAGTGGAATTTCTTGATGGATGTACTCCCCATGTACCATTACCATAAAAAATAGATTTATAGGTATGGAAATCTATGAGTACAAAAATAAATAAGGCTAAGCATGGATATTGATTGAAGAAGATAGATTTCCATTTAGTCACTTCAATTTAGTACCTAAGCGGTTGTAGACAATTCTAGTGATACTTTAAAAAAGGCTCTGAGTAGTGTTCTGAAACTGATGTGATAGTATTCTCAATGGAGTCTTTTATCTCCTGAATGTGTGGGTCATTATGGTCGTAACTCATAAATAAGCATGAGATGATATGAGAGTCTGGCAATTCATGCACATTTGTTGTAAGTCTCCTAAGAAGCCCACATTTCTAAATGGTGTACTAGAATTTTATTTTACTTTATTTTAGATTTGGAAGACACGTATACCTAGAGACTAAAGGACATTCACCATAGTTTGAAAAATCAAATATGAATGTAACTAAGTTCAACTAACTCCTCAAAAAAGAACACCAAACCAAAAAGAAGGAGGGGGGGGGAAAAACACGTACACATCCTGGACCCCATCAGACTACTTAACTCAGGAAAAGCCTGAGCAAACAAAGCCTGCAGCAAGGCCTAAAGGTCAACAAACTGCAGGGTCCAGAGCCTCCCAACGAGCATACCAAGCCAAATTCCGCAATATCTATCCTGTGAGAGCCCAATCAGCCCGATGCTAGTAGACTTATTCGTTTCACAATGATGAAAAAGGAAAATTTGCACACCAATCCCTGCTCCTTCACTCCCAGAACTCAAAATGTGGAAACTATTATGAATGAGCATCTCAGGTGATAGAGTTATTAATGTGAATGACTGGCAAGGCAGAGTAGGAAGAAAAGGTCTTTGGATCAGATCTAAAACAAGTAGCAGCCAGGATCCAAACCTTAAGGCTTCTTAGATTAACACCTAGAATTCTTATTAAAAACAAGTTGGTGGCTCTGGAAATCTATGGTGTCTACAGCACTAGTGTAATAAATTCAACATGAGAAGAAACAGTTACTAACCTGTTTCGTAACACTTGTTCAACATGTGTTGAAGTGGAATGGACATGTATATGTTTGTGTATGTCCAGTGCACTGTTGGGAGATTTTTCCCTTAACTGTACCTGGTGGGGAATTGCATACACCCTCGGTGGTCTTTCACTACTAAAAGTGCAGAGCCATAACCAACCCACTCAATTCCTTTGTACTGGACAGACTCTGGCAACATATATTTAAGAACAACAGTTATGGACTAGGTTAGTAACCATTCCTTCTTTAAATGACTGCACATGTCCATTCCACTTCAGTTAATTCACAAGCAGTTTGATCTGGAGGTGGATCGGAATCTACCTCAGTAATGACTAATGGACTACCTGCCTAAATCTGGTATCTTCTCTAGATTTCCAAGAGAATAATGGGAGGAAAGGTATGCAGTGAAGACGAACTTACAATTCTACAAATGTCCAAAAACATCACTAGAATAAAAGCTTCAGAGGAGTAGCAGAGTTAGTCTGTAACAGGAAAAACTTAAAAAATAATAAATAGTCTGGTAGCACTGTTTTTAAAGCCTTTAAAGTGCTACCAGGCTAGTTGTTGTTTTTTAAGTTTATCACTAGAATAGAAAGGCAGCAGAGGCTGAGCGAGAGCCAACTGAATGCGCTAGGCTCCCTGTTCAGAGAAGTTACATTGGTTATTTCATAGAACAAATGTACACAAGGAGAGCGCCATCATGAGATTCTTTGCAAAAAGACCAGAAGTCCCTTCAAGTTGTCTGCAATTGCCACAAACAGTTGCAAGGACGAATAAGTCCTATCCAAGTGATACACTAACACTCTCCTTTATGAGCATTAGGTTTAGGGAAGAAAGTTGGTATCTCTCTCACATGACAGATGTGGCAGTCAGACACTGTTTTATGACTGTCAGGTGAAGGACCTCTGTGTTGAGAAAAGGTTGCAACTGTAGTCCTGTGAGATCATGAAAAAGGAGCCTCTTTTTGCTAGAATCTGGGAATGGGTGACAGGGGATTGATCACTTGATGATTGCCTGTTGTATTCATTTCCTCTGGCATTGGTCATTGGACCAGGATATTGGACTAGATGGACCTTTGCGCTGACCCATTATGGCTGTACTTATGAGCAGGGCTCGACAAATAATGCCTGTGGCGAGTAGATTGCAACCCGGAAGAGCCAGGATCGAGCGATCTGCATGTGCGCAGAACCATCTGCACATGCGCAGATCGACGGACAGCGCGGCTGGCGAGCGGGGCTCACCGCGGTTTGGCGAGCCCTGCTTATGAGCCTTTTCTGAGAGGATCAAACAAGAAAAACCAGGTTGGCAAGGCCACATTAATGCTAGGTATATCACTCTGATGTGGTCTTGCTTGATTTTTAACAACTCTCTGGATAGGAGTAGAACAGAAGGAAATGAGTACAGAAGCTTGTCTATCCAGGACAACAGGAGAGAGATCCTTGACCCTGACCTACTTGTGAGGAAAACCGATGACACTTCCTGTTGATTGTGGTTGCAAATTTCCCCATAGATGGAAAATGAACCTAGCTACATCTGAGCAGAGACATGACTTGTGGTGGTTGGTGACCTGTTCAAACAGTCTGCCACACTGTTTTGAACATCTGGAAGGTGGGACATTTTGGGGGGGGGGGGTTGAGTTGGTGATACAAAAGTCTCACAGCAGCACTCCCTGCTGGCATAGCAGAGACAATCTCCCTCTCCTTTCCCAGTCACATAGAATTTGTTGTTTCCATTGCCTGTAAGCATTAGCAAACTCCTTTCATTGACATGGGAATGGACGTGTGATAAGTGACCCGAAGAGGTGGCGTGAGTTTGTCCCCAGGATTGCCCCCTTACACTTACACTGAAGTTTGAACAGGGGAAACATCCCTATCATCCCATATCTCTGCCCATGGGCTCAGGGGCTTCTGCTTCATGGAGAGCACCAGGGACCCAGGAGTCAGCCCTGCCTCTCCAGGCTTCAGTTTGAGGGAGAGGGTGGACCCAGGACTTCAACCCCGCAGCTCCTGCTTTTAGCCCCAGAGAAGTCCCCAGGGCTTGGGCTTTCAGCTCTGCAGCTCCCCACTTCATTGGCAGGACAGAGGGGGAATACCAGATATCAGAGCTTCAGCCCAGGCGGTGGAGGGATGTGCCAACATCAGGACTTCATCAAACATCTTAATGATGGTGCTGTGTCCCTTCTAAGGTCAAAATATGACAAAGCAAACAATATCAAAGCCTCAACTTTTTCTCTTATTTTCTTGATTATGGAGACCTCTTTTTGGTTCAAAGGCTGCAGGAAATAAAGGCAGGAAAAGGAGGGGGTAGGTGGAATCAAACAGTCCAATTTCAAGTACTATAATTAGTCAAGTTGCCTTGTATAAAGATAGGAAAATCTGAGAAAGCACTTAGGCCATCTACACTCCATCCCCTTGCCCTTCCCTCTATTATGCAGATAAAGTGACTTTTTGCATAAGAGTCTGGTTCCAAAGTCTCCAGCAAATGAATTTAGTGTTAATAATATCTGGAAAGTGATTATATGGATAGTGACATTATAGCCTTAATTTGTAATTTATATCAAAAGCAGAAAGTTCCAATTCTGAATTTTGGGAATCATGGTAGAGTTGAGCTAGCATTTCACTGTTTAGTCAGACTCATGGAATTAGAAGACTAGTCTTGTAAATTTTTTCCCTCCAAAACACAAGAGATACTTTGCTGGGCATTTTCTTCAGATGACATGTGCCTTATAGCCTTATTTTAAAACCTTGTCGAAACAATTTCTATTTGATAGTATTAAAAACCATACATCACAATGATATGTTTATAACCAGCCAAAACAGAAGACTTTTCTTAATGGTTAATCAGTTATTTGACTACTAGCTGGAGTTACCCAGCATTGCTCGGGGCGGGCAGTGGGTTCCTGCCAGGGGTGCCCCGTGTGAGGCGCAGGAGGGGGCGAGAACGGGACTTAGGATGGATGGGCAGCCCAGCTCGTGCCCGGAGCTGCAGGTGCCGAGGGGGTGGGGGGAGCAACAACCCCACCGCCCGCCCCGAAACTTTTGCCCCACTACCTGCCGTACCATGGGGCCACACCGGGGCTCCCCTTTCCCACGGTCCGCGGCAAGCAGGTGCCGGGCTCCCCGCCACGCGACCAGGAAACTGCACCGGATCCCAGGCTGCTCCCAGCACCACCGCTGCCTCCCTGCTGGGCTCAGCCCTCTGCACCCGCAACCGCCCTCTAGCAGCGGCCACAAGCTCTAGCCTACCACTCGGCAACCCTCAGCTGCCGTCAGAGGGGAGGGGCCCTGGGCGAGTGACATCATGGGTGGGAGGGAGAAGGGGGCTCCCCAGTCCTGGAGGCGCCTGCGCAGTGGAATGATCTGGTAGAGGTGAGTGGGGCAGCTGCTGCTCACAGCACCGCCCCTACCCTCGTGCCTCCGCCACTGACCTTAGTGAGTGACTGTCCCTGCCACTTCCCCCGGGAAGTCGCTTCTCCCCACACTGCCAAAAGTACCTTAAAACCTTCTGGAGGAAAGGTTACCCCATGCAAAGTTTGGGTGCGGTAGCTCTTATAATGTCCAAGTTATTAGCACACAAACATTCTCCTTTATATATTAGATAAGAAAAATACTGCAGAAGTTTCCTAAATAGCATAGAAATTAATTTTTATAAATATAGATTAAAGTTATTTACATATTTTATATTATTTTTATGTGAGCGTACACATCTGAGTGAGCATTTCCACTAAAAGGGCTGCTAAATCTCTAAGCCATATTTTTAGTCAGACTGTTAGTTAGTGCATTCCCATGGCATGTTTTATAATAGACATGACCTTTAGAAGTTAGGCTCTCCTTTAAAGAGTTCAGTATTGTTACACATTTTAGCTCTTACTTCTGTAATGTAAAAGGATTAATTGACAAGACTGTAGTCTAATATATTGAAACAATGAACTGAATATAAATTTTCTTGAGTCAGTCATTTAAAACTCTTCAGTGAATGACTAGAGATATTTTATGTAGCTTATGAGCACAACAAGAATGGTAGATAAAAGGCACACAGCAAGCCCTGAATATTAAGGTAAGCACATGACTAATAAGAGGAATGTCATTCTTACATGTGAGTAACAGTAAGAGTAGCAGTGAAGAATCTCTCTCAACATATAAGTGCAACTCAATACCTTTTCCCCCACAAAATGAATGCTTCTTCTGTGATTTCATTGTAATGCTACTTAAGATTATATCTTCCACTTTCTCTTTAGACTGCACTGCATCCCAGTGAAAAATTACAAAACAGTGTTATTTCTAATGTGTGTATGTATAACAGAAATAGTTATAGCTGCCAAATATTTCTATGTACAGTAATTCCTCATTTAACACTACAGATATGTTTCAAAAAATGATCGTGTTAAGTGAAAACTTGTTATGCGGGGTCCATTTTCCTATTGAAAATAATGGAAAAGATAGGGGTTGCATTTCAAGCGGTGGTGTCTGTTGGGACCAGGACATAAGGTTGGGGGAGAAAGGGAACTGGGTTACAGCAGGGAGGGGAGGTGTTTGGCTCTGGAGAAGAAAAGTGGAAGAGAGGGGAGGGGGATTGGGTTGGGAGTATGCCTCTGTGATGGGTCTGCTGGGACCTGCACTGCGTCTGGCGAGGGGGGGGTGTCACTGGGGAATGGCAAAGCGAGCGGCAAACCCTCCACCGCTTTGCAGGGAGATGGGGGAAGCCCCGTGCAGCCGCCACCAACGGGCCGGCTAGGGAAACCCAGTCGCCGGCCTGCAAGCGAGGGCGGAGGAGAGGGGGCAAGGCGTCTGGCGAGGGGGAGTCAGCGGGGAACGGCACAGCGAGCAGCGAACCCTCTGCCGCTTTGCAGGGAGGCGGGGGAAGCCCCATGCAGCTGCCTGCATCAGGCCGGCTGGGGAAATTGTGTTATTCCAGGGACAGTCGTGTAATTCAAAAAACGTTCCCTAAAAAAAAAATCGTGCTATCATGAAAACGTGTTAAGCGGGCACATGTTAAATGAGGAATTGCTGTATAAATTATTCACTCTACTTTTGGATATTAAAATTAAATAACACTAGTGCACCAGAAAAATACTAAGCTGAATCCAGAATTCTCATTCTTCATAACAGTTTAGAGTATCTGCTTACTTTGATGTAATCACCTCCCCACTATTTCCCCTTTAAAAAACAAAACAAAAAATCCAGCATCTAGGTTCTCCTTTCCAAGAGATATTTATTATCATTACCTAAATAAGAGTTCTATAATTCTGAGATAACATGTATTCTTTTGAGTTCTAAAAATAAAAAAGGAAAACATCTTATCAGGAAAATGCTGACCTCGGCACATACCTTGGCCGAAGGCCTCATGACAGTTGTGAAACATGAGCTTTTTCTCATCCAGCTAATATAGAAATTCATGTCACCATGCCACAATTCTTGTGTTTTGACAAGCAGACTTTCCAAATGGTTTATAGGCTTACTTGATTTGAATAGCAATAGATTCTCCAGTGAACTGTTGGAGCTTTACCTAGGAAATCAAGTCATGTTTTGTGTCGGAAAGATAGGGATATGGTGATTAGGCCCTTCACATCTTATGCTGAAAATTATGGAATTATCAGAAAGCTGTTTTAATGAAAAATTAAAATGAATGAGAAGTGTATTTTGACACATTACATTTACTAACTTTGGGCCCTGAAATTCTCTGATTGCAAGGATGACTGTATTGATTCATAGTCATTACAATATATGAATAAACACAAAACAGTCTAATGCAAATGTGAGCTGATTTTGATATAAAAGGAGCAAACACAATAGTTTCCATAGGCACCTAAAACTCAGGACATAAAATTACTGCAAATCGCAAATTCATAAAGATTGGTAATTGACAGGTTACTCTGTAATTTAGTTAATTACGATTTCAAACAATTTTTGAGCTAAGTTTTTTATGATAAGCCTTATTTTAGATCAATAGTGTTTTATTACTATCCTTATATTCAGGGCATGGCTAGTTTCATTATGTTAATGAAGTATCTAGAATGGACTTCAACAGCTGATGGAGGTACTATCGGGTGACACAAAAGCCTGAGATTTCAGAGACTAAACCCCTTAAAATAGTAGTTTGCATACCTGACAAGCATGCCTCATTGTTCATTACAAAAAAGCTCCTTATTCCTCATCAGCATAGCACTGTTCTCCTCATTAAAAGATAGGATTTAAAAATTGACACAAACAGTGGAGATTTTAAAAAGCAAGTATTATTTAAGCCCACATAAAACCACTCCAGTACTTTGGAGGACATTGCTCATTAATTTATAATGTTTAAATCAAATTTTGAGCCCAGATTCTAACTATTTAAGAACGAAACAAAAATGAGAAGTGCTCAGTCAGCAGTGTATCACTATTTTGCAAGACCATAATCCCTTCCCCACCCCCCAAACCAAAAAAAAAAAAAAAGATTTTTGTGTTCATTTGATCTTTGATTTCCTGCAGATGACTAAAATATCCTTGTTAGAGAAGCTCAAATTCTTGCAAACATAATTAATGAAATAATGAACAACAGGGAATAAAAGCTAAGCATTGTAGATCAAGAGGCTTCCTACCTTTTTTTGGCAAGACTATTTTCCAATAAGCTTCACTTCATGTTTCCCAGAACTGTAATAGACAAATCTGTGAGACTTCAATACCAGTCATCGTCATCAACAACCATGGACTCAACGCCCGTTGGTGTCCAATCCCTCCCTCACTATTTCTTTCCATCTTTCCCTGTCCAGTGCAGAGTGGCTTAGTTTCTGTAGACTAGCTCCGCACCAATCTACTATATCATCTACCCATTTTCTGTGGGGTCTGCCTCTCCTATTTGGACCTTCCATTATGCCGAATATCAAGGTCTTAACTTTTCGCTCATTGTTCATTCTGCAGATATACCCGTATAGCTGTAACTTCCATTGCATAACCTTCTGCAGTAGGTTCTCTTTCGGCTGCATTTTCCTATAAAATTCCTCGTTGATGACCTTCTGCATCCACCCTATTCTCAGGATCTTTCTATAACAACTCCTCTCGAACACCAATATCGTTCTCTTCAAATCTTTCGTTATCACCCATGTCTCACATCCGTACAACATTCTGCTAAATACACACATTTTCAAGACGCTCAAGCTTTATTCCTAAGATAATTGCTTTACTTTTCCAGATCTTATCCATCGCCTTCAAACTCACTCTTGCTTTCGCTATTCTAGTCTCTATTTCCTTCTAATAGTGCCTTTTATTAATAGCTTCAGTAATACTGTTTCCTATTTTTACACCAGGGCATTAAATTGTTTTCCTGTGTTCACCCAGTACGTGCACCAAATTGCCCCAAATGTCAAATTTAAACAAAAATATACAAATATGAGGTTGCACTACATGAATTATGAGTGTTGAGGTTATGGTTGCGAACCCCTCCAGAATGACCATGAGTCTCCCGGAATTGGGCTTGATCTTCCAAAAGCTACTGAAGCCAATTCAGGAGATTTTAGGCAGCTAAAAGTCCAGGGCACAGAGAGAATAAGGCAAGCTCCCTACCTACCCTGGCTCTGCCCAGCTTCCGGCATGTCCAGTGCAAAGGCAGCCAGGAGGTCTCTATGAGCTGCCCCCAACTCAAATGCCAACTTTATAGGTCTCATTGGCTTGGAACCATGGCCAATGGGAGTTGCAGGGGTGATGCCGGCAGGCAGGGCACGGAGAGCCAGCTGGCCGCCCCGCGCCTAGGAGCTGGACATACCAGCCACTTTCCATGAACTGCCCAAAACCTCACCCCTTCCCACCTGTACCCTAGTCCCGAGCCCCCTTCTGCAACTAAATTCCCTTCCAGGGCTCAGACCTCTGATATACTCTCCAACCCTCTGCTCCAGCCCTGAACCCCCTCCTACACTCAAACTCTATCCCAGAGCAAGGACGCCAAATCCCCTCCTTCATCCCAACCCCTGTCCCAGGTTCAGCCTGGAGTTCCCTCCTACACTGCAAATCCTTGGTTCCACCCCATTTCCCAGTCCAGAGCCTACGCCCTAACCCTCTGCCCCAGCCCAGTGAAAGTGAATGAGGATAGGGGGCAGCAACCAATGCAGAAGGGAGATGGAAGGAGCAGTGGCAAAGCGCAGAGAAGGGGCGGGGCAAGGCAAAGGTGTTTTGGTTTGTACAACTAGACAGCTGGCAAGTCTAGCTGAGAGAGTCATTTACATTTATTTCTATATTTACATAATTACAGTACAGGCAGTCCCCGGGTTACATACAAGATAGGGACTGTAGGTTTGTTCTTAAGTTGAATCTGTATGTAAGTCGGAACTGGTGTCCAGATTCAGCCGCTGCTGAAACTGATCAGTTTCAACCGCGGCTGAATCTGGACGCCAGTTCTGACTTACATACAGATTCAACTTAAGAAACCCAGGCGTCTCCAAGTCAGCTGCTGCTGAAACTGATCAGCGGCTGATTCCAGGAAGCCTGGGGCAGAGCAACTCTGCCTCGGGCTTCCTGTAGTCAGCCGCTGGTCAGTTTCAGCAGCGGCTGGCTTGGGGACGCCTGGGGCAGAGCAGCTGGGGTGCTGCTGGGTTGCTCCAGTAGCGCGGCTCCTCGGCGCTACTGGAGCAACCCAGCAGCACCCCAGCTGCTCTGCCCCAGGCATCCTGATTTAGCCGCTGCTGAAACTGACCAGCAGCGGCTGAATCAGGACACCTGGGGCAGAGCAGCTGGGGTTCTGCCGGGTTGGTCCGGAGCGGCGCTGCGGGACCAACCCGGCAGCCCCCAGCTGCTCTACCCCAGGGGTAGGCAAGAAAAGCCTGGTCTGCTGGTCAGCAGACCAGGGAGACGGGGGTGGCGGGACCGCCCAAGTCCTCCACGGCTTTGCTCCGTCTCCCTGGTCTGCTGACCAGGGAGACGGGGAGCAAAGCCTTGGAGCACGCCCGCAGCGGGACAGCCCAGGCACGCTTGAGCTGTCCCCCTGCGGGCGTGCTCCACGGCTTTGCTCCCCGTCTCCCTGGTCTGCTGGCTGGGAGACGGGGAGCAAAGACGCGGAGCACGCCCGCAGGGGGACAGCTCAAGCGCGCCCGGGCTGTCCCGCTGCGGGCGTGCTCCAAGGCTTTGCTCCCCGTCTCCCTGCAGATCAGGGAGACAGGGAGCAGCTTTTCTCGCCCCGGAGGATAGGGGTAACGGACCGTGGCGCATCTGGGCGTCCCACCGCTCCCGGGCGAGAAAAGCCCCATTCGTAACTGCGGATCCGACATAAGTCGGATCCGCGTAACTCGGGGACTGCCTGTACACCCATTGTGTTTTTAGGAATTTAGCATATGCATTTGTATTTTGCTTATTTTCTTCTTTGGGTGGACTTTGTTTACATGTTCTTTATATTTTCATTTAACTTACTTTGTGATTAAAAACAAGTTAAACATTGTTAATATTAAAAAAGATAATGACGTGTTTAAGAGACCACTGCAATTTTCAGAGCAGCAGCAAAATACTTTCATTTCTCAACAAAAACATAGAGCTTCTTATAAAACTAAAGATATACTTTTTAGAAAACATTCTCATTTTCCATAATTAGCAAAGTGCCCAGTAAAGAATATGAAGGATTTGAAAGTACAGTCATTATAACAGTTGTTTCCTTACAAAAGTATACATGGAATTCAGCTGACATGTTTAAGCAGTAGCATAACTTTTTTAGATCAAGGTGTTAAGCTGATGGTTACAGTACTAGGTATGGAAAGACATAAAGCAATCACTAAAATGTCATTTGTATAAGTGCTAATGTGTTGGGGATGGTTTGTTTAAGAGAGATTAAATGTATTTTGAGTAAAAATCATCATTCTTGAAACTAATTTTTGTTTGCTCCCTCCCCCCCAAAAAAAATCTATAAATATTTACTATTACATTACGAAATATCAAAACCTACATTCATTTACAGAAGTAACAGTATGCTGTATCTGAAAATGCTAACAGTTTGTTAATAAATGTTATTAACTTCACAAAGAAAAAATAACAGTTGATATATGTATGGAAAATGAGTATATAAGAAGGCTTTATCTATATAATCAGAAGTGAATTGATGGTTATACTCTGAAAAGTGATTTAAGTGCCATTATCTTGATCTACAGATCTGCTTTCACTGCATATTCAGATAGCTAACTTTAGTGACACATCTAAAGTTGTACTGTTTTTTTATTCCTGTTCGTCAGTCAACAAGGCCATAAGAGAACATGCTCAATTTCATTATCTTGATTGGTTGATGTAATTGCTATCAAGTTCCCATTAGCACACTCCTGCAAAATAACAAGATTACATAGTTGTAAATGAGGGTCTAACATAGCATTTTGAAAATTTATAATGGTATTTTAATGTAGGGTTGCTAGACCTCTTGGATTGGCCTGGAATCTCCCGAAATCAACCTTGATCTCCAGATGACTACTGACAGAAATCTGGAAGATTACAATATGCCGCTAAAAGTCCAGTTGGTGGTGCAGCAGGGCTAAAGCAGGCTCCCTACCCACCCTGGCTCCGTGACACTCCAGGAAGCAGCCAACATGTCTAGCTCCTACGTGCAGGAGTGCCCAGTGACTCTCCATGCTCTGCACCCACACCCGAGCCCAACCAATGGGAGCTGCGGGAGCAACGCAGGCAGGCAGGCATAGCACATACAGAGCCACCTGAGCCTAGGAACCAGAGGGACAAACCAGTTGCTCTTAAGAGCCACACAAAGTAAGCACTGCCTGGCTGCAGCCTGCATCCTTCCCTCCTGCACCCCAACAACCTACCCCAGTCCTGAGCCTGCACCCCCTCCCACACTCCAAACCCTTGGCCTCAGCTGGAAGCCCACCTGGACCCCAAAACCCTCATCCCCACAGTTCCACCCCAGAACCCACACTCCCAGCCAGAGCTTTCACCCCCTCCCTGCACTCCAACTCCCTGCCCCAGCCTAGTAAAAATGACTGAGGGTGGGGGAGAGCAAGTGACAGAGGGAGGTGGGATGGAGTGAACATGGGGCAGGGTCTTGGAGAAAGGGTGGGGCAGGGCAAAGGTGTACCACAGGCTGAATATTCTTTAAGCTTAAATTATTATTTATTGAGTTTGCTGAAAACTAATATCTATAGCAGTGGTCACCAACCAGTAGATCGGGATCTACTGGTAGATCTTGGAGACTGACAGGTGATCCTGACAGGTATGGCCAGGAGGCTATCTAGTGCCAGCATTTAGCTGCCTCTCCCCACACTGCTGCGCAGCTCCTGCCCTCTGCTTGGAGCTGTCCCCTCAAGAGCCTTCTACTTGCTGGGCAGGGGAGGGAGAGGAGAGTGCTGATGTCAGAGTGCCCCCCCCCCCACTATGTATCCCATCTCCACAGAGCAGAGAAGGGACACAATAGGGCTTGGGATGGAGGGAGTTTGCTGGCTGCTTTGGGGAGTGATGCAGGGCCAGGGCAGTGGTGAGCCTAACCTTAGCCCCACTGCACCATCACCCAAGAGCCACCTGAGGTCAGCAGGGCCCAGCCGGAGCCCACATTCCAAAACCCTACCCCAGTCATGAACCCCCTCCAGCATCCCAAGCCCCTGCCTTAGCTCTGAGCACCCCTGCATCCCAACACCATCCCAGAGCCTGCACCTAGAATATCCTCCAACACCCCAACTGCCTGCCCCAAGCTCAGCTCAGAGCCCCTATCACACTCCAGATGCCTTAATCCAAGACCAGAGTCTGCACCCCAACCCACAGCCCCAGCCTGGTGAAAGTGGGGGAGGGAGGGAGGATGGAGTGAGCAGGAGTGGGGCCCCGGAGAAGGGGCACAAAGGAGGCGGGGCAAGGGTATTTGGGTGTGAGGTAGATCTTTGATTGCACTTAAATTCAAAAAGTGATCTCATGCTTAAAAAGGTTGGAGACCACTGATCTATAGACACAACTTCAATGTTACTAGAACGATACATGTACACCAGATGGGGAACCTTTTTTGGGTCAGGAGCCACTAACCAACAGAAAATCAGTTGGGGGCCACACACAGATGAGAAGCTGAAGGGGGGTTGAAAAGCTAGCATGGACTCCCCAATGGTGGGGGGAGCACTGAGTCTTAGGGCCAAACAGAGGTAAGCTGAGGGCTGCATCCGGCCCCCAGACCTTATGTTCCCCACAACTGATATACACCAACAAAAGAATACATCTGTATATCTAATCAGTTAAAGTTTTATGGTAGCTCTGTTAACATTCCAATATTCATTAACAAGGTTTTTATATTTTTTCTTCGTCTCCTTTTATCTGATACCAGTTGACATATCAAGTACAGTTTAAATACAATACTTTGTCAGCATTTAAGGCCAGGTCTAGACTAGAAAATGTTTGCTGATATAGATATTCCAGCAAATCCTCCTCATGAAGACACCATTTATACTGGCCAAAATAAGCCTCTATTGCAACATCTTATACCAATTCCCTCTAATGAAATATGCTATAGGGCCTACAGGGTCTACAGTAAAAAAGGGTCAACAGTAGAGCTTTACCAGTTTAAAAAAGTCAGACACACACACCACAACTAAAATGACATTATGATACTAACACAAGTGTCAAGTATGCAGATCTGGCCTAAACTGTATTTTTAAATTGTTAAATAAAACTGGATATCACTTTAATTGTTAAATACAACTAAAAATAACCTTTTAGCCACAAGGATTATTAGTTTTGCACCAAAAGCGCCAAATCACAACTGCAGTCACCATACAAATGCATAGACAGGTTTCTTCTCTCTAGAGAGAGCTTACAACAGTAACAAATGATCAGAGGAAAGAGGATACAACACACAAGAAGAGTAATCAAAAAAATTTTAATTCCCTAACTACTCTTCATCTTTGCCCTTATTAGTGCCTTTTCCCCCTTCCTCCCACAGGCTACAGACCTTGAGGCAACCTTGTTCTATTTTTTTCCCCCCAGAGACCAGAGAAGGCTCCATGTCTGAAACATAAGCTCTAATCTTATTTTCTATTTCTAGCACACATTTCACAAACCTTCTCCCATTTTTTAAAACTAAATATTCTCCTGTGCTGTGGACTGTGATTCCTACAGCAGACTTAACTAAATATTTTATAATTTGTGACTTTACACGAACATCTGAGGAAGATTTTATTTTAATTTTGAATTAAGTTTGAGTTTGATTATTTTATTCTGTTTTTAGAATTATTTGAAAGATTTCACTGCAAAGAGGTTTTCCAATATTATGGAAAGCATTCCACTCCAAAAGTACATACAGTTTTACTTGTTTGGGTGTTTGATAAAACACACCATTTAATATACAAACATTTAGAACGGTATGTACAGCAATTTGGTTTTGAAAAGCAAAACAATTCACAAAGATTTAAATATACTTAGTGCATATTTGTAGCCATTAATCCTATAGTCTTGTTAGTTGTAGGCATTTCCATTATACAGCGGAATTCCTCTCCTGGCCATCTCCAATGGATTCTCAATGGGGGGGGGGGAGGGGGCACTTATAGCAAGTCTTTATGCAAACCCATTAGAAATCTTCTTTTTTACTACTTTGTCCACTGATATCTGGTTTAGTAGCATGGAATTTCTTGCATTAATTGGATTAAGGTCCTTGGTTGGAACTGTATGTATCAATAGGAATTCTCTCTTGAACCTTTATCAGTAATACTTAATTTGAGTTGTTAAAATAGTAAAGAAATTCTTACGGCAAAATCTTGTATTCTGCTACTCAAACCCAAGCAATATGATGTGGCACAATATTCTCTCCCCAGGTTACAGAAACACCAAAAGAGCTGTCCCCATTATTTATGTACCCTCAAGGCTATGCCGGTGTCGCTATTGCCATGCCCTCCGTTCACAACAGTATCATTTGGAGGGTTTACATTGTTGCAGGTTTACCAACCATATGCCAGTCCTTCACCTCATACCCTGCTGTGGATGAAGACTCAGAGCACAACTCCACAGGGAACCTGTGAAGCTACAGATCTCCATTATGTTTGAATGCCTATCTATTGTGTCCAAACGTGACAGGCCCAGTAATCTCACTCACCTATTGTGCAATACAAGCGACTTCCACTGCCCTCATACTACATTAACGGAATTCAGAAACTATGCACTAATTATCTTGACTTGGAGGGGTAGCTGTGTTAATCTCTGAACTTAAACAACAAGTTTGTTTGTGGCACCTTAAAGACTAACAAGGATATAGGATCATGAGCTTTTGTGGGTAAAACTCACTTCAACAACTTCAAAAGGCATGGGAAATTGCTGTTGTATTGGGTAAAGCCAGTTAATATCTTTATTCAGGCCCAGAAAGACAATATCAAAGATGCAAATGAACTCCAATTCAGCAGTCTCTCTCTGTAATTGGATGATGAAATTTCTCTGTAGAAAAATGGCTACTTTTAAGTCCAATATAGAAAGGCCAGGGAAGTTAAAATGTTCCCTTACAGTTTTGTGTAATTCACATACCAACATGCTAAGAGGATGCAAAAAATGTTTAATGTTTACATAGTATATTTGACAATATTCTATATTTGCAGCTCTAATGTCTCATAAAATATCACTGATTGTTCCCTGCACTCAGTCTACAATTTCATTCTACCATCCCACTCTGGGCATAGGGTTGCCAAATGGTTTCAACAAAAATACTGGACACACTTGACATTACATCGTATTTAGAAAATACAAGACATTTATATTTTCTCAATTTGTTTCCTGAACAGAAACCTCAAAAACTGGACTGTAAGGTTCAAAACTGGACACCTGGCAACCCTTTCTGGGCATAGCATCCTAGGTCAAATACAGCAGTGACTTTTAAAACTGGTATTTCAGCTTCCATTTTCCATCTAAGACAGGAGAAAACCTTCAAATGTCAGCTTTTAGGAAACCAAGTTTAAGTTTAGAACTTAATTTACCCCACCAGCTTTTCAATTATCATTTTGTTTTTAGTTTTTTACTTTCTGAACTAAAGAATTAGGACAAGATTTGAGAAGGTTGAAACTTCCTTATAAAACTAGTAACTATTAGTATGGGAGAACAGCCTCCTGCAGTGAAAGACCAAGACAAGAAGAGTAGATTGATTTAAACAAGCTGAAGAGTTTAGGTAATATAATTTTGGAGAGGAATGAGTCCATGAGGTATTTTGAAAAATGCACAGCAGCATGCCTGGGTTGAATTTAGAAATAGATTGGAAACAATATGTTAATATTTTGTTTCTGCATTTTTAAATATAGCATTGTCAATCTCAAGTGTTCACATATTTTAACTGAGATTCATATATATCATGAGATAATATTACAAAATACCTTTGGAATTCTTTTTATTTGCTTAATGGTTTTTAAGTCTTTAAAGGTCCACTCTCAAAGCTTTTTTCCTCTGCAAACATGAGGCTAGAAACTTTTTTTTTTTAATAAAAAGCTGTGATTCTCATATAATTACGTAACTGCAAGAACTGAGGCTATAAAACAAAACACCAAATATCTCTAGACCCATGATAAAATTATGATGTTTTTTAATCAAGTTAAGAAAATAATCTGCCAAATGAAAAAAGAAAACTTTAGGGAAGGAAAGCTTTAGACTTCTAAAAAGGATATTAAAGGCAAAAACAAAACTTCCTTTTTCCAGTGGTCCTTCAATAACTGCTATTTAAAAAGTCTCAAATTATACAGTGTTATCTCACTATCCTACTCTCCAACAAATTGTTCAATTAAAAAAAACTAATACAAAATGATTAATCAAGTGCAGCTCTTAATAATTTGAAATATGGTGTCATAATATTCCAAGCTTTTATACGAAAGAACAGTAATGAGGGGAATAGCTTCTGAAGTCCTGTTTGAAACACCCAAACATGTTTTTACTCCAGATCATCCCAGACTTAAAATGAACTAAGCTTATACAGTTTTAAATTGTGTAACAATTATTTCTTTCATTTGTGTAAAGAATGAATTTCCAAGTATAATTCTACAATTTCTTATATTAATAACTTGCTGTAGCTCTTTAAAATGTGTTTGAGTTCTTTTCTACATACACTATACAGGCAGTCCCCGGGTTACGTACAAGATAGGGACTGTAGGTTTGTTCTTAAGTTGAATTTGTATGTAAGTCGGAACTGGCGTCCAGATTCAGCCGCTGTTGAAACTGACCAGCAGCGGCTGAATCGGACACGCCTGGGGCAGAGCAGCTGGGGTGCTGCTGGGTTGGTCCCGCAGCGCCACTCCTTGGCACTACTGGACCAACCTGGCAGCACCCCAGATGCTCTGCTCCAGGTGTTCCCAAGTCAGCCGCTGCTGAAACTGACCAGCGGCTGACTACAGGAAGCCTGAGGCAGAGCTGCTCTGCCCCAGATTCAGCCACTGTCCAGATTCAGCTGCTGTTGAAACTGATCAGCGGCTGATTCCAGGAAGCCCGGGGCAGAGCAGCTCTGCCTCGGGCTTCCTGTAGTCATCCACTGATCAGTTTCAGCAGCGGCTGACTTGGGGACGCCTGGGGCAGAGCAGCTGGGGTGCTGCTGGGTTGGTCCAGTAGCACCGCACCTCGGCGCTGTGGGACCAACCCGGCAGCCCCCCAGCTGCTCTACCCCAGGTGTCGGCGAGAAAAGCCTGGTCTGCTGGGGGGGGGGGAGGGCGCACTAGCTGCGCTCTCCCCTCCCCCAGCAGACCAGGGAGACGTGGAGCGGCTTTTCTCACCGCAGAGGACACGGGCAGCGGGACCGCGGCGCGTCTCGGCGGTCCCGCCGCCCGCGTCCTCCGCGGCGAGAAAAGCCGCTCCGTGTCTCCCTGGTCTGCTGGGGGGGGGGCCGCTAGCTCCTGGTCTGCTGGGGGGAAGTGCCCCCCGCGCCGCCAGAGGCGGCGACAGAGGGGGAGGCACCCCGCACTAGCAGGGCCCCCTCCGGTTCGTAACTAGGGGTCTGACTTAAGTCGGATTGACGTAACCCGGGGACTGCCTGTATTGCAAGTTTACATCAATTTTATGTCATTTCACAGAAATACTGTGCATTTCTGCATATCCTGTATTGGGGGATGTATCTCACTGTCCTTTGAGGTGTTATAAGTAAGTAAGTAGAACAAAACATAGGCTAGAAGATTAAAAGATGAAGATTTTGAGGCATTAACTGAACTAAGCCTTCCATAATGAAAGGTGTACACCTATAATTACATAATAATTAAAAAACATTTAAGAGGTTGCTGGTATAACTTAACTGTTACTACATAACATCTCTATGTGAGAAAACCTAAAAATTCAAGGCTACTATATATAGTTCAGTCAAAGAAAAAAGAAAAATAATTGGAATAATGATGGTGGAGAAATGCTCTACCTTTATGGGGGAAGATATCTATCTGCTACTATACATTGCTTGAAACCTTTCCTAATGACTGACTGGCAAAGCATTCCCTGAAGTGTTAGCTGGTTCAATTGGTCTTCTACTAGGGTAGTGATATGAAGAAAAGTGGTGGGGGAGGGACAGACTGACCAGCCAAAACAATGATCCATTTAAAATTCTAAGCATAGCATGATGGGATAGGGTAATAATAGGATAATAATTTGTGTCTTACTTTTGACTAAAAAGAAAATAAAGGCTTGAAACAAAGCATTCTCTTAAATCATAAAGTAGTGATTGCAACAATGTTTATACAAATATGAAATATCAAGCAGCAGGACGAATATTTTTGCTCTTTTTTTTCAATTCAGAAGTACAGTTACTATATCCACCAAAAAGGGTAGCTTTTAGAAATTTTTCCACAATGGAGTGGTCAGTTTTAGAACTTAGATACTTGAAATTTTGTATATATGAACTAGATGATTAGAGTTTGAAGGTCAAGTTTGCAACCAAAATAAATGCTACAACTTTAATATACAATATCTTCAAAAAGACTTTTTAATACTAGGGGGCTGCGCCACCTACTTGGCATGCTTGCCAACCCCCCTCTCTGTGGTCAGACTTGGTCACCCCATTCATACCAGTCTGCATGGATATTCCTCGGCTGGCGAGCTGCACGTGTTGGTGGCCACCACGGTCATGCTGAAGGCGGCATTCATGAACTCAGGCATGCAGTGCTGTGGCCATCCACTGGACTTGCAGGAGCCATGCTGAGGTGGGAGCAGTGCAGGGGGTGCAGCCTATGGAGCCCACACAACAGCCTGGGGTGATGCCCCTCCCACCCCAGCCTGTGGCAAGGCCGCCCCAGCAGCGTTACCACCCAGGCTCTGGCACCACGGCTGTACTTCCCCCGAATGTGGGTTGGGCACAATCGTTATTCACTGGCTGGTGGCTTCCTGGGTGGGATACTATGGGGCGAGGGGGAAGGGGGAGATGTTGGATGCAGCCTTCTCCCCACCACACAGCCAGAGAGAGTGAGTGGGGAGCGGGCAAAGCATGGAGAGGGCTTAGCAGAGCAGAAGATGTGGGGTGCTGCCAGAGCTGGGCACAGGAAGTGGCTGGTGCAGCACAGGAGGCGGGGAATGTAGCAGGGACAGGGTAAGCACAGGATGGGGCTGGCAAGGTGCAACAAGTGGGGGGAGCTGCAGGGCCTAGGCATGGGGAGGGACAGAGAACAAAGCAGTTGGGGGGCACTGCAGGAACCTGACATGGGGAGGGGCTGGTGAGAGTCAGAGGGCCCTCCCTATGCCCAACCCCTGCTGTGCTCACTGCCCACTGTGCCCCAACAATGACTCCTCGTGCCTGGCCCCTGCAGCACCTTTCCCATCCACTGCACCCCGCCGGCCCCTCCCCATGCCCACTTAGCCCATGCAATGCCCCCTCACCTGCTGTGCCTTCCCAGCCCATTTAGTGCCTCCCGCCCGCTGTGCTGTCTTTCCCTCCCCATATCCATCCAGTCCCTGCAGAACACCTGGCCTGCTGCACCCTGACAACCTCTTCCCATGCCCAGCTCATGCCAAGTCTCTGCAGTGCCCTCCGACTGATCTGGCCCGTTTATGCCTGGTCCCTGCAGCACCCCCAACTTGCTGCACCCTGCCAGCCTTACCCCATGCCTGCCACACTAACTCCCTAAGGTGGCCAACCACTTAGAGATGAAGAGCCAAAATAGCTGTGGATAGAGTGCGAAGAGCCATGTATTATTTAATTTAATTTAATTTAATTTAATTGATAGATAGACAGATAGATAGACAGAGTACACAAAATGTAGCAATAAAAAAACATTACAGAACATTTCAGACAAAAATCAATAAAAAAAGTCTCTAGTCACTTAAAAAATTAACAGCCAGTCCATATATCTTTAGAGAACTTGACATGGAACAAACATCAATTAAAAAAAAAAAAGCAACCCTTGAAAAATACAATAATATTCACACACACACACACACACACACACACAAGCATCCCCACCATGTATTTTAAATTTAACACTTCTGCCCCATTATGTCCTGAGTCTTTTAAAATTAAACTGAACAGAGAAGTAAATTAGTGAAATTTGAAGTGCCTGTTTCACTCCAGCTTGTTGATTTTTGGTATGGTTTCCTTGTTTTGTTTTTGTTTTTTTGACTTATGAAGATTATGGCATTTTTATAGTTCTAAAAATTCAGGTCTGTCCCAAACTGCAAATATGAGAGGTTCAAAAACAATAAGGGAGAGACTCATATCTCAGAATAATAGCTTCAGCTTGGCAAACAATAGCCATTGAATTTTCTTTAAAAGAAACACAGTGTAAACCTGGTACATGCTAATTCTATTTTTGCCCTGGAATTAAAATATGACATCTGTGTTGGCTACCTTATTCTGCATCTATGAAGACTGAGTTTAAGGGGCTTCAGCCCCCCGCTCTAACCCAATCCCCCTCCTCTCCCCAGAGCCAGGCATTCCCAGCCTCCCCCCCCAACCCAATATCCTCTCCCAGAGCCAGGCACCCCTACCCCCTCCATTCTAACCCAATCCCCTCCCTCCCCCACAGTCCGGTACTCTCAGCGCCCTCCCCACCCCCAGAGTCAGGCTCCCCCAGAGCCAGGCATCCCCAGCCCTCCTCCTCCCCCGGCTCTAACTCAATGCCTGGGTCCCGGAGCCACTGCCACCATGCACTTCTCCCTCCAGACGCTGGGGCGTAGAGCAGTCAACCATGAGCAGGAGTTGGAGCACATATGCAGAACAGCTGATTGTGAGCAGTCCGGGCACATGGCTCAAAACTACCAAGAGCTGCATTTCTTTAAGCAAAGAGCCACATGTGGCTCGAGAGCCACTGGTTGGCCATCCCTAACCCTTCACCAGCTCTGCAGCCTGGCCACCAGGGAAGGCACAGTGCGGCAGCCTGGGCTTTCCATGTGGCCGATGGGGAGGGCCAGGTTCGGAGTCAGTGGGGCTTAGCTCCAGGGGGTGGGCCTGGGACAGAAGGGGTGGGGCAGTGGTTTGCTTTCACCCACCCATGCCAATCCTCCCCCTCAGCCTGTGGAAACTGATGATGTCATTCTGACATCCCGAAGGAAATATTTTTTTATACAGAGAGAAAAGTGCATCTCCCAGTAGTGGTAAATGGCTTGTTCCATTGTCCAAGACATCTTTCCCAATGTAATACCTCAGTGTTCAGTCAGCTGATAATGAGTTCAACAATTTCAAATGCTTTACTCAAATTTTTTTAAGGAAGCAGACAGAATTTTTAAATGTGAATTTTAGCCCTTTCAATCTCTTCTTACCCCAGTGTTCCTGAGCATCTCCGATTTTCAGTCCTTTTCAATCTCAGTGGAAACTTTGCACAGTTGCTACCATACCACAGCCAAATTGGTCTTGAAGAAAATGTCTTCATTACCCCAGTAATGCTTTGTAATGTGCTCCATAAGCACAGGTATTTCTCTCTTTTCCCATCCTTATGGGAGAATAGCATGCTAACTCTAATAAGTAAGAAACCACAAATGAGGTTTCTATTTTCTCTTATAACATGGAGCATTACTCACCAAGCTATGGGGCTAGCTAATTTTAATTATTTCTAAAATGTTCTAAAGAACACTGCTTTGAGAGACAATGTATGTCTTCTTATCAAGTTTCCTATTTATAGGAACTTTGAATTAAATGCATTAAACTTAGCAAGACAAAACAACCAGTAAATAGAATCTGCACAGCTAACAGAAGGATAACTAATTAAACGAATTGCAAGAGGGTCAAAACTAGTTTGTCTTGTTTAAAATGTAGTTGCTGTGTCTGTACTGGACTGTGCTGCATGAGTCACACAGTTCATGAACCTTTTTACCATTTCAACCTATCAAGTTTTTCAAATTTAACTTAGACTCAAATAGTAGTAAAACCTTTGAATATATATAAATAAATGTTCCCTTCTTTATACATCTACAGGTTGGACCTCCCTGATCCAGCACCCTAGGGACCTGAGCCGTCCCGAGCCAGGGAATTTGCCGGACCAGGGGAGGCCAGTGCTTCCCTGTTGGTTGCTCCCTCGGGCTTTCTGCCCTGCCCCTTGCTCCACTAATGCTGGCCTGGCACAGGCTCCTCATCCTAATTACCACACACAGCCCCAAAGACTCCCAGAGTTCTGCTGCTGGCCATGCTGCCACACAGTATTCCCAGAGTTCCCAGGCTAGGACCACCCAGCTACTCCCAGCCCTACTGCCACCAGAGATTCCACAGCTGGGTTTGCCCAGCCATACCATGCTGCTGCTAGGGCCAGCCCTGCCGCT
Organism: Pelodiscus sinensis; assembly: GCF_052426305.1. Lineage (NCBI taxonomy): Eukaryota > Metazoa > Chordata > Testudines > Trionychidae > Pelodiscus > Pelodiscus sinensis. The sequence goes on from NC_143063.1 coordinate 31,105,375, forward strand.
GCTTGGAACTCCCTGGGGTTCCCCAGCTGGGGCTGTCCCTCTCTGCTAGCCCTGCTTCAGCCGTGGGTTCCGCAGCCAGGGTGTCCAATCCAGCCCGCTATAATCAGGGGAATCATTCTAGGGTTCCCAGCTAGAACCCTAGAAAGCAAACCACAGCCCTGCTGCAGAGGGTGTGTATGGCCTGGCTGCCTGCCACTGGAAGCCCTGCTACAGCTGGGATTCCCAAGCTGGGGCCAGGATTCCCCAGCCACTTGGCCAAACTGATGCCAAGGGTTCCTAAACCAAGGCAGGAGCTCCCCCGACCACCACCTGGTCCAGCCACTGCTGGCCTAGCTGGGGCTCCCCAGCCCCACATTCTCTCAGCTGACTCCTGCTCCCACCTCTGGGGCTCTTTGGTCCAGCAACATCTGTGCACCTGCCGGACCACGGATGTTGCCAGACCAGAGAGTCCCAGATTTGGGAGGGTCAGCCTGTGACACGTGAGCCAATTTTCAGCGGCAAGCAGGATGGGAGCACAGCCTTGCCCCTCCTCCCCCACACAGCTGCTGGAGTCTTCCCTCTTCCCCAACAGCAGGTTAGGCTGCCGTGGGAGGAGGCAGTGCTGTGGCTGAGGCTCCTTAGTGACGCCTCCAACCTCCAGGGCCAGCCCAGGACAGTAGTAGCAGCACCTCTGGCCTCCAGGGCCACCTCAAGACCACATGGCTGTAGTAGCAGTGCCTCCAAGGCCAGTTCAGGACCATGTGGCCGCGGTAGCAGTGCCTCCAGCCTCCGAGGCTGGCCCAGGACTGTGTGGCCGTGGCAGTTGCTTCAAGGGGGTGCGAAGCCAGGTAAGCATCTCACCTCATTCCCAGACCCCGACTCTCCAATCCCCCTCACTCATTCCCCTTCCCCCGCCAGGACCCCGTACCCCCAGATTACTCTGACACCCTCCCTTGTTCCTGCACTCTCTCTCCTGACCAGACATCCTACCCCCACCCTGCTCCTGCATCCTCCCTCCTGGCCACACACTTGTACCTTCCCTTGCTCCTGCTCCCTCCACCTAGCCAGACACCCTATTCGCAGCCTGCTTCCGCACCCTACCTCCCACCCAGACCTCGCAACCTCTCCCCCTTCTGCACCCGACCTCCCTCCCAGATCCTGCATCATGCCCCATCCCGCTCTTTGGCACCCCATCTTGCACACTGAACTGCTCATTTTTATCCCTACCCCGAAGTCTAAGTGGGTCCATAAAATCTACTAATTCCAGAACCCCAGAAAAGTAAATCTGGCCTATGGAAAACCCTGAACTTCAGTCCTCCCTGTCCCTTCCCCTCACCCCATGAGGCTGAGTGTCAGAGGAATGAGATATGTCAATTGGGGGTCACATCAGTGAAGATTAGAGGGGTTTTGAAGAAGTTTTTTTGCTTCTCACTTGCGTGGTCCCCAACTGATTTATGGGTCAGTGGCCCCCGACCTAAAAAAGGTTCCCCACCCCTGCCATAAATAAAGAAAACACTTTTGTGTTGGACATAAATTAATATTTACTTAGTTTATCAAACTTCATTTTAAATAAACATGAAAAAGTTATAACACTTAATCTGCTTAATAATTTAAATTAAACCATTCTCCCTAGCTGCAGCTGGGTCAGAAAATATGGTCTCGGAACCTTGCCTGCCCCTTTTCCCTCCTCTCCCTGGCATGCAGATCCGTAAATGGAAGTGAGTAAGTTAAATCTTGGCATGCCACTTCTGAAAGGTTGCCGACCCCTGAAATAGAGCATAATAATCCTTGGCAATGGCACCCCAAGTTACTATAGGATGCTTATAGACCCTAAATCCATCCCTGTGCAGAGCAATGTTTCTCCCAATGACTAAACTCAATGTATTCAAATCCTGTACCTTCTAATTTCCTGGAATACAGGTGAAAGTGCTAGCGGCAGAACAGCAACACAGACACAATTCATTGGCTTTGTCAGTACAGGAGCATGGGCTGGAGGGAAAGCTCTTGCTAGTGGCAATGGATTGTGTTAGCTACTTCTGCCACTGGCATTTTCACCCACATTACATGAGAGAAAAGATAAAATATTTTAATCAGGGAAGTTAAAGAATGGCTTTTTCCACCTATGTCCCAGTAGAAGGAGCATAATGAAACAATTTCTTATGCAGCAATTGCATAATGCAGCTGCTTGAAGACAAACCATTCAATGGGATTTTCTCAGATTTAAAAAGTTAGAAAAAACATGAGTTCCTTGCCACTAGAAATTAAAGTCAGTCTGCTATTTTCACTTTACTTATTAAAACTAACTCCTCTGTTACACTTCTTTTTCCAGGCTTTAAAAAAAAAAATCCAAAACAACAGGTAAGCACTCATTCCCCCTTCCTATCTCTCTAATGTAAAATTTACCACGCCTACACTGTGATTGTTTCAGCATCATCGAGGTCACCCTTGTAGAAAGAGCATAACTGCTACTGTACTACCAAACAAGGTAGCACATTTATGTGGTGTAAAAACTGTGGCTTTTAAAGACTTTTCAACAATAGTAGCAGAATTTAAATCTTCCAGATCCTACATTTAGATATTTAGAAACATACAATGGAAAAAGTTCTAACAGATTAAGTCTCTCGTTCATTTATGGAATTATTTTAATAGCAGCAATTTTGAATGAAGCCGCGAATAGGACTAATGGTCAGTCATACCAAAACATTTTGATCACCAAGGGCTTCTCTCACTCTACCATACAAAAATCCTGATTGTGCAGGAAATGAAAGTGCTTCAGGATGCATGAAAAGAAAAGGAATGAAAAAAAATATTGCTAACCTCCGTACCAAAACCAGTATAAGATGGTAGGAAATCCTCCTGAAACTACAGTGTTTCAGCTACAACTCTGTCGCATTAACATACAAAAAGAGAAGCAACAACAGAAAGGGTCACTGGCAAAACAGAAACCAGTAGTGCTGGAGATAAATGAGGAGCTCTGGACCCTGTAACAGAAGGATTAATATCTTGGATTAAAATTGGCAGGAAACCTGAAAAATCTTTCAATGCTCATTAAAATGAGAGACACAGAAAGGAATAAGAAAAGAAAGTGCAAGAGGGAAAAAAAAAGAAGTGCATAGGAAAATGAGGATGATTGGATTCAGTAAAAGAAGGAACAAGAAGGCTGTGGGTTTGGCAAGTAAAGTGAATAATGACAGGTTTTTTTCTATCCTACTCCCCAAATAAAGACAATATTTCAAATGAAGTCTAGAGGCTTCTTCTCTAAAAGAAGAATAATTTTATCTGGATGGGCTGATATAGGAGAATTTTAGAGAATAAATCATTAAAAAATGTAAGCCACTACCCTCCAGCTCTTTGTACATCTAATCAATGCAATTAGATTTAAAATTAAAATAATAGTTCTAAATCTTTTACTATAACAATACTTATGCAGTGGAATGTTCCATATTGAACTAGTGGTTACGTATAGGCCATTAAATCGTTTAAACTGGCATAGTCACTAGTATAATGTATAGAAAGCTGGTCTGACTTAATGTGTTGTCTTGTGTCTGGAAAAGAAATTCTTCCACTGACTTGTCTTCCTGCCTTTCACATTGTTGGCCTTTCTTCACATCCCGGATTGAAGTATGTAGATTCCATTTAAGTGCACATTCCTTTGTCCACATCTTGGACAAAATACAACATATTTACTGGTAAGAAGAAAAGTGAACATATAGATGACTATATGATTAACCGATAAGCCTAGGCTTCTCGGTTAATCTCGTCAGCTACCTGCATTCCCATCTCCCCTGTATCAGAGGCAGCAAGGGATAGAGAAGGAGCCGGTGCTGGGGGGAGCCAGCTTAAAAGCTAATTCTCCCCAGCATAGGCTCCGTGGTGCCACCTGCCCCACCCACTCCGCGCTGCTGCCTCCATCAGAGGCAACACTGGGAGGGGGCAGAGGAGTCTGCTGCAAAGCAGCCTCTGCGCACAGCAGGCCTGAGCAACCTGAGGACAAAGGCCACATCCCATGGAGCAGCCTCTGTTCACAGTGAATCTGGACCCGCCGTGGGCAGAGGCTGCTTCATGGCAGCATAAAAGCAGGATACAGAGGCAGTAACACAGTGTGGCAGGGGCTCCCTGGGAGTGGGACTGGGAGTGTACTGGCTGCCAGCCCCACCCCTGGGGACTATCTACCTTTAACAAAGAAGTTTTTTTAATACTACAAGAAAAGATAGTTTATACTATTAAAGTTCCTGGAAAATACCATTTCTAGATTGACAGAAAACCTTCTATAATCTATCTGGATTTTTATACCACACCAATATTGTGGTGTGCCTTGTCTCAATTTATCTCAGTTTTAAGCTTCTCAAACAATAAAGGAAGGAAGGGAGGGTAAAGGGTTCTTTACCCCGTGTAACCTTCTAGAGTCAAACCAGAATAAAATTTTAACTATTGTGGAAGGAATGCACTCTGTCACTCAAAGTGTAGGGTCAGGACATACGTAATGTGTTTCTATGCCTCGGTATCCAGAGCCAGTATACACACTGCTATTAGCAGAGCAAAAAGGCCTAACCGCCAAAGTCAATGTCTTCACCCCTGCTAGCATGGTAATGCTGCCCAATGGCCAGAGCCAATACATTTGCTCCATTCAGCAGGGAAGTAAGACCCACTGGCCAGAGTCATTACATTTCTCCCATCAGCAAGACAGTAAGGCCTAGCAGCCAGAGTGCATAGATTCGCCCCTCTTAGCAGGACAGTAAAGCCTAGTGACTAAAGTCACTGTCCTTAAATTACTACTGTTAAGAGGCCCAATGAACTCAGTCGGAGCAGAGGGTCACCACTAACAGAAAAAAGAGTTGTTGTGGCCCAGACCCTTCTACTCCACTGTGTCCCAGCCAATAGGCCCGCTTCCGGTAGGAGCGCATGCTATTGAGTCAGCCTGGGAGTCCAATCGAAACACCCTGATTCAAAATTCTGATTCACTAACCAATTCCTCATGGTTCCTGCTGTTGTGGCCTGGGTGTGTCTGCTGTCTCTGGGTTGCCCGGTCTGCACTGTCCCCAGCGACTGGAATCCACAAGGCCTCAGTGGATAGCCTGGCATCTGTCTAGACTGGAGCATCTCTGGTTCCCACTACCTTGGGGTTCAAAATGAACCTTTGCTGGAGCCTGCAGCATGCATCTTTCCTTTCCAGCAGTCAACCCAACTGAGCTGTTCCCTTTTATACCAGTTTGTTTGGAGCATGCCCTGTGGAGATGAAGGAGTCTCAGCCTACAATGCAGGGCTTCCAACTGATACCTCTAGTTTGCCTCCAGTGAACACTGAGGCAATACAATCCACCTGGAAGAGCTGGCTGACAGGTTTCAGAAAGAAGTGCTTTTCAGAATTAAAAAGCTAAAGAACAAGTCTTCCTATTATAACAAACAAAGGTACCAGTGTTTGAATATTAAATATAAGGTGGGCAGTTCTTATCTAAGGAGGTTGTTTCTAAAATAGTATTATTAATCAATCTTGCTACACGTGTATATTTAAGTTAATTATCATAAATTCCTTTCCCCAATCTGATAGGTCTCTACTCCTATAATTCCCCATTGTTTTCAAAAGCTTGAGAAAATAAGATGAGTCTTGCAACAAGCCCTGAAGGTAACTATATGTGGACTATTTCAGACCTGGTAATGTTTCATGTATTCAATGGGACCATCATCTGCCCAAAATACCAAACAAGTACAAATAAATTGTGTCAAGCCACAGCTCTTCTAGTCTCAAACCAATAATGTGGTAGAGATTGCTCCATGAAAGAAATGGCAAAGTAAAACTGAACACTAGGTATAAGAGCTATGGAGTGCCAAGTACGCTAGAATGCAATGCCAGCTGCCTCATGCAGTTTTATGCAGTACTGTAACAAATACTCCAACATATATTCTTCAGCATAATACTTAGGCCTGGTTCTCCATTTGCAAACTCTAACTGTATCAGTCAGGATTTGATTTTGTTGTACTGGTGTGATACTCATGTAACACCCTGTAACTCCCACTTTTATATGATTAGGATACATGTTACACAAAGTATCTTGTGAAGTATCATTTCAAAAGTCATTATCTGCTGAACATCATTGTCCTGTTAAAATGTGTGGATCAACGCTATATATGGAGTTGATTTTGCTACATGTTTGTTACTGAAACATTATAATTCTGGGGAATGCAGACAGCCTAGTTCCTCAATTTCAAAAAGGACTTAATACTGGTATTAAAAAAACTATTACTGTAGCTACTGAACAACCATTCGCCATAAGGTGAGACTTTAAACAAAAATTTCATACCCGAAATCTCAACTATCATGTACTCAGAACACGTGAACAAGAAATTTACAATTCACCTGAAAGACATTTCTAATCTCATGTACGCAATAGAACCGATTGTCCCCCACCAGGGGTGGAGGTGATTCCTTATGGAGAGGAGGAGGGTGCAAAACAAGAGATCATGGATACCTCATTTACCCTTTCTCCCCCATCTCTACATACTGCAACAAGAGTGTATGAAAAACAAAGAACCATCATTGACCTGTCAAGGGATGGTCCTAATTGAAAGGCTTTCTGTTTAGTATGAACTGCTCTGAGCTTTTGGGTGAGAAACCATTTTTTGCTTTCAAATCTTATTTATCTTGGTAAAGTTCAGGAAAAAGCTTGTGTGTTTATCTTTTATTCTTTTGTAACCAATTCTAATTTTTATGCTGTTTTCACATAAAGTACATCTTTCTCTAGTTAAAACACTTGTTTTAATGTTTTATCTAAACCAGTGTGTTTTCACTGAAGTGTCTCCACTAAGATTAATAATAGGGATGTGAAAGGTTAACCAATGGGGATGGAGCAGCTCCCCGCCTACTGCGGACAGGGGCTGCTCTGGGCACCCAGAGCAGCCCATTTGCAGCAGAGCCTGGGTGTGCTGCAAGCAGGGCGCCTGTCTTTGGTGGCGTGGGTATGTCACAGACAGGGGCTGCAGTGAGGGCTTGGAGCCAGCAGCAGCCACAGCCCCACCCCAGGGGCTGAGAACCAGCAGAGCCAGCCCCAGTGCGGGGTTTGGGAGCAAGGAGGCTCGCAGGCTAAGGGGCTGGAGCAGTGAGATCCCGTTTAGCTGGTTAATCAGTTAAAACTGATTACATCCCTAATTAACAAAGGCTGTGACAATCATTTTCTTTGATAAAATAACGGAGTAATTAATGAGTTTGCTCTGTTCGGTAGTGTGATGGACAGCGCAAGATGTGCATTTCTGGGGTGCAAGGCTGGGGTGAAGAATATCCAAACGTTATTTTGTGTCTATTCATGAGAGGCTGGGAGAGCATGCATATAATTCTGCTGGTGTGCCGTCACATGCTAACAGCTGTGAGCAAACAGAAGCTGGAGGGGTTTGCTGCTCATTAGCATTGTAAAAGGTATCCCAGGCTGGAGAATTAAGGGGACACACTATTCAATAGTCCAGCTTGTACCCTGGAAATGTCACAACCACTAAAACCCATTCCAATGTAGATGCAATTATACTGCCATAAAAATGCACTATACTTGTATAGCTTATTTCTCTTCCCGTATACAAATATCAGTATATACAGGTATAAATTGGTGTACAATGTACCTCTATGCTAATATAAATGCATCTACACTGGTGAGGGCTGCACTCCTGTAACTGTATTGATACAGTGAACACCATGCAACCTTCAGGTATAGACAAAATCTGACTTTGTAGCATACCATAACTACTTATATTTTCTCATACAAACAAGGAGGCCAGTACAGCAGATATTCAATTCTCTCACTACATTTACTTCCCAGAAAAGAAACTTTTGAAAAGCAAATACTTTATATATGCTGAGCACTTCAAAACAGAACATGGATTCACTACTTTTGATTGACAGTTATGTTTTAAAATATTAAAATTTAAATACTGAATCAAATTATTTGTATCTATGTAGAATCTTGTTTGCAATTTTTAAACCAATGTCTCCAGAAAAAAGTATATTCTCTAAGTCCCCATAAATCTACCTTTCATTAGTATTGCATGTATAACTCCAACAGCTTTAACAAAGAAAGTTGGTTTTTAAGAAACAGGCAAGCAAAAGGTTGGTGGCAACAAAAATGTAACAGTAAGGAGAGCAATAGCTAGTGGAAGGTTGCAATCTAGATTAAAACACAATTAATATACAACTTGCCCAGTACACATACAAAAAGTTTGGCTTTTGACATGAAACCACATCAGCTCCCAATCACACCAGCATCACGAAGACAGACCTCTATACCAGTGGTTCTCAAGCTTGTAGTCTATTAAGAGCTTTTTGAGGAAACATAGATCAGAAGGTTTCAAAATATAAGAGAAGGCAGATCCATGAAAGGCTCTCTCTTCCATTAAGTTGCCCACAAAATAAGAACTCAGTACTCTAAACCAAAAACAGTGAGTGGGAGGATGGATAGAGGGTACTCTATGGAGAGTTCCACATTTTTCCATGCCACAGGCTTAAGTGGTGAGAAAAGTCACTAACAAAATACTGTACATTTAAAACTAGCAAGATTTCACACATTTGTACTGCACTTAATCAAATGAAGCAGCACTGCCACATACTAATCTTAATATGTGTAAACAGAAATGGACTAGAATAACTATTTAAATATTTGAAAATGCAGTCACTTGCCATAAAAAAAAAAAATCAAGCTAACCAGACCTAGGACTGACACATTACCAAGGAACTGACTTCTGCACTGCCATTTCCAAGATCCAAATTCAGTTTAACCAATCAATAGATTTCAAAGCCAATAGTGACCTATGTGTTTGAGTCCATTAAATTTTCCAGTTACTCCTATATTTGATCCAAGGAACGGATGTTTGACTAAAGCATACCTTCCAGAAGGGCACCGAGAGTAGATCTGAAGTCATCGAGGGTACACTACAGAACAAGGTCAAATTAAGATACGCAATTTCAGCTACATTAATTGTGTAGCTGAAGTTGAAGTACCTTAACTCAACTTTTGGTGCTGTCCGCATCGCAGGAAGTCGAAAGGAGAACACTCTCCCTTCGACTTCCCTTACTCCTCATGGAAGCAGAACTACCGTTATCGACCGAAGTGCCCCTCTCAATTTGAATTAGCTGCTTTAGCTAGACCCACTAATTTGAACCCTGGAAGAGCGACAGTGGCAGCTTCTCTATAGTATAGACGTACCCCAAGAGATTTCTAGGCCTAGTCTTTTGACATCATGCCAGAAGGCGGTCAGAACAAGCACTCCTGGAGTGACAGGAGAATCTTCTATTATTAAAACAACCACTCTTATAATCTGAAAAGAATCCATCCAGTCCTCAGCTAAAAATATGGTCATTGTCATATGGAAAGATGAGAGGGTAGAATAAAGAGAGCTTCTAGTATCTGTCCAAGAGATGTCCAGAGGATACATAATTAAAGGGTGAATCACATTTCTAGCAAACATTTATCTAACTGACTACATACATAGCATTAATCAAATGTCATAAATATACAAGCCATCCCAGAAAATGAATTGAATAGAAGATCTGCTTTTCCTACTATGTCTTCAAATGAAAAAAAATACACTGTCTTTTCCCCAAAAACACCTTACTAAATCTTGTGTGTTAACTACAGATTTACTCTATCATACCAATCTACCACCACAAAAATGTGACATTCCTATATAAAAACAAAATATGTATCATTAGTGGTTTTGAACAGATTTCACATCCAGCAACATCTACAAAGCAATAGTTTTCACTTAACCAGACCTAAATCTTTTTTAACCACAAAACCAAGCAATAGATTAATTTCAAAATAGCACAGGTCAAATGTACTACCCTTCCACAAGGATAAAAGTAATAACTACTTATGACCAAAGATTACCACACAAGATTATTTCCTGCCCCCAAACACGTAAATTGCTATTTCACTACAAAGATTAAATATGATATGAAAAAGACATTTTACTTAGCATTGATAATATGAATTAGAAGTACAAGCATGCAATTAAGAGCTTTCAAATTGATTCATACTAAATTTAAAAGTACTTTAACTTCTAATTACGTTTTATAATTTTGTACCAAGTTTGCTAATCACAAAAATTGTGTGTGTGTTTTTAAACAAGTAACTCTCTACAGCATACTACACTTTGGGCCTGAAATGAGGTCTACATACTGAATTTAACAGTACAATCTGTTATACTGGAAATGACTGAAATGTTTAAATAAACAGGATTAAAACTGAATGATTTTAGTTGTCTACAAGGAACTGAATTAAGGTAGCAGAGAATTTCATATGTTATGAATTTTTACATTAAAAAATGTAAAAGTCAGTAAGTCATATACATGAAAATAATCTAGATAATATTAAAAATAATCTAAGTGTAACAACGGTACTTCCCTCCTTGAAAAACAAGTATTTTTACAGAATCAGCATAGCATCGGCCTCTTTAGTGTACAAGTCTTACGTATCAGTTAACATGGAGAGCTGGGGAAAAGACTGCTGTGAATGTATTAAATAAGTGTGGGGTTTTATCATTGTCTTAAGGGTACACAATATTTTTAAAGTGTTAAATATGTTTCAGCACCATATTAAGGAACTTTTCTATGTTGCCTGTTTGTTGCTTCTTATAAACAGCAGCAAAATGGGTCACAAACTTATGGGCATTTTAAAAGTAGCAAAAGTTGCTGCTCCATCATAAATACTAACCAATATTTTTTGGTGATAGCCTATAGATAATTTATCCTTAAGACATGAAACATGTAGTCATCTTCTTGGACCACAAAAAAAGAGGAGATTAGAAACCTCAGATATAGCAACATATTTTCAAGGAGCATGAAATGTGGACACTGAGTGGTTTTGCCTTTTTTCTCTCTGTGAATACTTTCATACCTTTTTAGTCTCTGCCAGCATCCTGTCAGAGACCATATCTGCAGGATCTACAATCTGTATTGATGGAGAAAGAACTTGCTTAACTCAAGAAGGAAAATCCCACAGAGCCACTGATATGATCTTACTCATAGCAGGTCTGGACCTGCGTCAGAGGGATTTGCCTTCATCCCCGTAAATCTTGGGAAATTGTGATACCATCCAGAAACCATAAGCAGCCCCAATGTAATATACTGCCAGTGAGAAATTCTACTTACCAAGCATGAACTACATTTTCTACATTAGTTTTCATATCTACTATAGATACTATAGTTTCAAAACTACATTAGTTTTCATAATAGAATGGATTCAAGATACAGTGTACTGTACTGGAATACTCTAGTACTAAAGTGACTGTAGCATGAATCACAGTACTGAGGTCCTCACTGAAAAGAAAAACCTGTCATAATGGGTCTTTTTATCCTCCTCCTACATTTTGGTCATTAGATGAAAACTTTAACATTCTATGATTCCCTTTAAAAAGTCGAGAACAAAGCATTCAGGGTGCATATCATTTTGATAAGAGAAAGACAAGCTTCCCCTATGACATGTTTGGAAAATATTTAAACAAAAAGCTGGATTCTGCTCTTCTATTTCCAGATTATTCCAAAAGATGTAAGATTCAATCAATCCTCGGGGAGTATTCTCTAATCACATGTATCACTCCGTTGTGGCCACTGAGCATACTCCTGATTTACAAAGCAAAAGTAATTACTGTGGTATTAGAATTGGAAGTTTAATCAACATTCTACCACCAAAAAACCAGTTAATATGTTAAACAAGTTTTAGTTAGAAATCTCAAACATATTGCCAGAAAAGAACACAACTTATCCAAACCCTGAAAAAAAGGTAGCCTGTTTTTGTCCTAAATTATCTTAATTCTCCATATAATTTGTGTTATCCGGACATGTTTACAAAAATGGAGGAAGCTTAGAATCACACAAATAGCACAGTGAAAAGTGACTGGAAATGGGGGAGGTTGGGATTTAGGGTAAAAATAAAGTTATATTTATCCAAAAACTACCTGAAAAATCCAACAAGCAAGTGAAAAAGCAACAAACAAGGAATAAAAGATAAGTCATGTCTATATTCCAAAACAATAAACATTTTGCTAAGATTTAGTTAACTTTAAAATACTCGTAATTTCAGAGGAAAATACTACCTGAACAAAAAGATTTAGTTTTAGAAAGTCACTATAAAGACTGGAAGTTAAAATTAATGTTACAATTCAAAAGTACATTTTGGCATCTTTTCTGGCTTTTCTTTAAACAATGAATAATCATAAAAAGTTTCCTTGTAAATTTTTGCTATTATGTAAAGTATTACCATTATGAATGGGCATACCTATAGCTTACAGGAAAAAAAGATGAAAGTAAATATTTTTAAAGTGCCAAATATATACAAATTAAATTTAGGCCAAAAAAAAAAAAAAAAAAGAGAGAGAGAGAGACACACACACACACACACACACACATTTTCAGCGAATTCTATGTTCCCCTTTGTGGACTTCCCTTAGCAAGGGCAGATTTTTATCTTCTCTTCTCCAAACATAAGGCATGGCATACCACTTCTCAATTAACAAATAGAACACATCCATAACTGCACAGTTCACTGCATAAGAGATGTACTACTGGTTTCCTCAATTATATTAAGCTTTCATTTAGCAGCATCTATGAATCATCATCTCCTGTTAGCTATGAGATTCCATCTCACTCTGATGACCAATATTTTCACTTCAATATTTTTAAAAGTGATTTTTAAAATATACATATATATTCACTATGCCTTCTATAACATGTATAACAAAACAAAACACAGAAACAAATAAAGACCATCCTATCAAAACAAGACTAAACACACATTTTCCCTTTGGGGCAAGGATGGGGGAATAAAATCATAGAATCACAAAATCCTACGACTGGAAGAGACGTTAGGACAGGGGAGAGCAATAATTTTTGCCTGGGGGCCACAACATTTTTTTGAAGTATCCCTGGGCCACCCAGAAGGGGCAGAGCCTAAACAGGAAATGGCAGGGCCTAAATGGAAAGGAGCAGGGCTGCCCCACCCTTTGCCCCCCCTTCCCACTAAGCACCCATGCCCTAGAAGAGGCATGCACACTCCCCTACCCCCTAGGCCAATCAGGGCCTGGAGGCTGGGGAGCGCGGGAAGCCTCCTTCTGCCCTGTGAGGAGCACATAGCGTTTTGAAGTGTCGCAAGCTCCTCGCAGAGTTGGGGAAAGGGCAAAGGAAGCTTTATAAAGCTCCCCTGCCCCCAGGCCCTGATTGGGTGGGGGAAGCACACGAAGCCTCCTACGCTTCCCCCCTCCCCCACCCTGTGAGCAGCGTGTGGCGCTTCAAAGCTCCACGTGCTCCTGGCAGGGTGGGAGGAGGCTTCATTTACTTTCCCAACCCCAGGCCAATTAGAGCCTGGGGGCGGGGGAGCAGCAGGTCCTCCACGGATCGAATCATCCACTTGGCGGGCCGGATCCAGCCCGGAGAAGCCCTATTGCTCACCCCTGCCTTAGGAGGTCAAGTTTAACCCCCTGCCCAAAGCAGGACCAATTCTAACTAAATCATCCCAGCCAGGGCTTTGTCAAGCCATGATTTAGAAATCTCTAGCGATGGAGATTCGCCCACCTCCCTAGGCAACTATACCAGTGCTTCACCACCCTCCTAGTGAAATACTTTTTCCTAATATTCAACTAGACCTTTGTTAAAATACGTTTAACAGATGTTAATCATGTCTCTTAATGCAATATTGGATGGCACTCAAATACAGTGATGAGTAAAGCATACAAACTTATATAGAACAGAATTTAAAACTCAAACATACTGACTAGACTACCTTTGTTGTCTCAATCAGTGTAGTTTAATAGATACATATTCTGATAAAGTATCCCATGTGTCACCTGATTGAAGCCTGTGTACCACAGCTTGAAACTTTTTCTTATTGTATAACAAATCTTACGTGGTGAATTATAAGGCCTACACTGGCCTGTTATTCCCACCACTTTATACACAGATACCAATATTTTATTCCTATGCACAGATCTTAGCAGTTCTTCAACAATGCACACGTTTATGTGCCTTTTTGTGGCCTTCTCCCACTCCTTCACTTTTAAATGTCCACTCCCTAGATATCTCCTGCTTCTATTCTCATTCTCCTCCTCCTCCTCTCCCTTTTCCTATCATAAGTCTATTCCAATACAGGACTTCTACTTGCACAGTGCATTGTTTTAAAACCTTAAAACAACTGCACATAATAGGACACTGATCCCTTGGAGCCCTGAGCGGAAAAAAAATGTGTATTGGCATCCGCATCTGTATCCGCAAAAATGAGCTGTATATATCCTCATTGTCATCTGTGGATAGAAAACATATATCCATGGACTTGCAGGGCTCTACTCATCCCAAATTTTTCTCGACTACAAAGCATCAGTTCTCACAAAAGAATAAAACAAAACTGATATTTCTAGGCCAAGCCATTTTTAGATATAACCCTGAAAATGTTCCCAAAAAGTGAAAATACTTCATTTTTAACCACAAAGACACTTTATCCAATTTGCTTCAGACTTCACAGAAAAATTTCAATCTGATTAACTGCATGTGGAAGTTTCAGATAGATTAGTTCAGTTTTGGCAAAGTCAGAGCAGGTGGTCAAGAAGATCTGTCCAGAAAGCATGTGGTACCTCTCCATAAATGATTTAAGCATCAACTTTCACAATGGCATTTGTGGACAAAAACATTATCTACATATTTTTTCCACAAATCCCTTTGGAAAAATAGGGCAATTGTTAAGAATCTCTTATAACATAAGCCTACTAAAATGCATTTCGATACACATCCAATCATAAAATTATCCAAAAATATACAAACAGAAGATTAACAAACAAAGGATTAATAAGGCAAGGCAATTACTGCTTCTGAGCCTGGAGAACACCTCCATCTGGAAAATTCTAAAGTGACTATAAAGTTATCATACCAAGCAGAAATTAAGTTTAAACAGCACTATCTGGAGACTAGGAATACCATCTTGTACTGTAAGATCTGATGTTCTCACAAGCTATATTTTGTAAAGTCTAATCAGGTCAGTTGCTCTCTGAACTAGTCCCAACATATTATTTTGTAATGAAGTTATACGTTCTGCTATAAAAATCATCTTTCAGATGCAAGATAAAAGCAAGGTCCTGACCCTCTGTGTAGTTTATTAATGGTTTCCTGGCACTCTTTATAAGAGCTGGGGCAGGGTCCTGGCTAACATCCAACTCTAGTAATAGCACTCTACTTACCTACAATTACTCCTGCAGTTACAATGAGAAATACTCTCCACTTCCTGTTCTAAACTGTCATATAGTACTACTGTGCATTGTTGAAGAGTTCCACATTTCATCTGAGGTCTGCATTTCAGTGGTGCATTCATTTATCTGAGTGTATAGTTTGTCAAGTACGTAGAGAACCGTTGGAATAAAAGGAGCTTTATATAACACGTAATAATAAAGCGTAGGTCTTAGGAATGGGAAAGCACATGCCTCAATCTGCTCTCACTAACAGTATTCCTGGTGCCATCTTTATTACCCCTCCTCAGTGCACCAAGAACCACCCCAAAATACTTTTAAGTCTTCTGCCACATTGTATGAGGTGGCAATTTCCTCACCTGAGCAACTATATTGGTCATGTTTTTCCACAGGTCATCATATTTATCAAAGAAAAGAAACACTACAGGAAAATGTGTTTCTCTTATTTTTGTAAAAGAGAAAAATTGATGATTATGAGGCTACATTGAATGGGAAGGGGGGAAAGAAAGGTGTTTAATCATCATGGATGTTGGGGCAGAAAGTGAAAGAGGGCTAGAGTGTAGAGACACCGAAAGAGAAAAGGATATGGAAGAATAGGAGATTATGCAATAAGGCAATAGCTCTCAACCTTTCCAGATGACTTCATCCCATTCAAGAGTCTGATTTGTCATGGGTAACCCCAAGTTAACATAAAAATACAAAAGTGTCACAACACACTATTACTGGTAAGTTGCTTACTTTCTCCTTTTTACCATAAAATAAGATAAATCAATTAACTATAAATACTGCATTTGCATCCCAATGTATGGTATATCGAGCAGTATAAATAAATCATTGTATAAAATTTTAGTTTGTACTGACTTCGTTAGTGTATTTTATATATATAGGCTGTTGTAAAACTAGACAAATATCTAAATGAGTTTATGCACCCCCAACAAGACCTCTATGTACCCTGGATTAAGAACCACTGGCATAAGGCACTGAGGAAGGGTACAGGTGAGCAAACAAATGAATTCAGCACGTACATTTAGATTTTTTTTTAAATATTGCTTATATTGGTTATTTTTGGCATTAAATTTGGGCTAGGGATTATTTAACAATTGACCAACATTTTTGAATCTCAAAAAAGGTTTTGGCTAACCCAGTCTATATTATTTCTAATTTCTTCATATCTGTGCACTTACTGGTTCTGAATCAGAAATGACAATATATCAGCTTTTCCTACTGATATCTCAATACCAGAAGAACCAGAAAACACACAGCAATACATGGTTTTTTTTAGCAGATTTCTAGTTCAGTTGCCCACATCTGAGATAGGATCAAAACTATCAGATGCTTGTTAGTATCAGAAGCACTAGAGATTAATTTAAGCATTTGTACAGACAGGTATACCTGGAAGAAGAAATACATGGAAGAAGAAAATAAAGCATGGCAGGGCCTCTAACCTTTTGGCTCTGCACACTGCAGAAGAAAGGTGGATAATTCTATATTCTATCAGGAGTTTAAGAAAAGATGCAAGGCCAATCCAAATTTACATTTCATTACATATTTATGCATAGTACTTTGCACTAGTCTTTCAAAACTCATCCTTAACTGTCTGCCATTCATTTATACCACTCCTATGACCAGAATATACAAACATGTATAGATGCAAAATTCCTCAAGAAAAAAAAAGTATGCTGGTTTATAACTATTCAGTTCTGAAAGTGTCTAAACTTCTAAACCAACAACTATATGTTACATTTATATCTATTATCATTATCAATTCATTTAAAATAGATCACCACCACAAAGCAGGACTCTCTCAAGCTGAAAGAATATGAGGAAAAGTGAAAAGACCCTCGTTTTGTTAATGAGGCATCTCTCGTTCTCCCATATTTATCTATATGGATAAAGTAGCAAGGAAAAAGTTTAAGAAATCATTAATCAAACTCATGCAAGTTGGTATAAGTTCAGCAAGCTACAATGACAATCAGTACCAAGATATTAATATTATAAGCACTTCAGAAAAGCTTTAGCTACATGAGTTAATGTATTCAGATTTCTGCTGTGCATGAGACATCGCTTTTCTGCGATTACAGACAGCAGCAGTCACTGTCTCATAACAGCACTAGCTAGTACCATACAAAATAATATAATATAGAAGAGACTACAGTAGCAGTCAAGATAGCGGTCACAATTTCACTCTTTTTTATGCTTACATGGCTCGAGATAAGGAGGTTTATAAAACCAGACAAGGCTGGTGCCTGCATGAGCTAAGAATCCTTTTGCACACATTGTTCTGAGCCTGTATCATGTTTTCCCCTCTGTAGGGGAGGCTGACTCCAGTGAGTGAGATTAGAGAAGGCCTCTCCAGAGCCTGGCAGCAGCTCTCTCTCTCACACACACACACGCTCGCTCTCAGAGAGTATTTCAGGGCCGGGTCACTATTTAGCAGGAAGGTGCAGTGGAATTCCCGCAGGCGCAGTCTCTGCCGGTTTCACCCGAAACTCTCACGCGCAGGTCACCAGCGGTGGGGTGGATGTCTATGGCACCCTCACGCGCGGCCCCTCTGGTGCCAACCCTCCACATCCCCCTCGTCCCTCCTCGCACCCACAAGGGGGCAGCATCAGCCCCCGGGCCCCGCTGCAGAAGGGGCTCATCCCACAGGGGCCCTGGGTTTTTCAGCCTTTCCCTAGGGACTGCCACTGCCCGACGCTGCCTCCCAAGGGGCTGCCCCATGCCCTCCTGAGAGGCTCCTCACCCCCACCCCCGTGGGCGCCCCTCCCCAGCCAGGGGGCTCCCTTCGCCCTTCCGGGCGAGGATTCCCCCCCTCCACCCTCAGGGGGGCTCCCCTCATAGCCGGAGGGGGGGGTTAATGTCCCCCCCCCCGACCCTCGCAGCACCCTGCCCCCCACCTCCCGAGCCGTGGGGCAGCTGCCGGGAGCAGACAGCTGAGCCCGCGGGCCGGGCCTGAACGGGGCCGCTCGCTCACCTGCCTGCCTCAGCCAGTCACCCCCTCACGGCACGGCCAGCAGCCCCGCTCTGTGTACTCCGGAAACGGCGGCTCCTCAGCCGGGCGCCGGGGGGAGGGACCAGGAAGAGCGGGGCGGGGTAGAGCCGGGGAGTGACAGGGGTGAGGAGCGGGGAGGGGAAGAGAAGGGGGGGCCGGGGGCTGTGAGGGGAAGATGCAGGGGAGGGTGCAGGGGACATGGGGAAGGAGTGAGGGGAGTTGGGGGAAAAGGGAGGAGAGGACGATTCAGGAGCCAGTGGGAGGGAGAGGGGAAAGCAGAGAGGCTGGAGAAGGGGATTCAGGCTTCAACTGTCCTACTGTCTCCCCTTAAATCTTTCTCCTTCCCGCCATCTCTTTTCCCCTCTTCCTCGGCTCCCCTCCCCCGTCTCACCCTAGCTCGTTCCATCTCCCCAGGAGAAGGCCCCAGGGAACCAGGCTGACTAGAGAATGCCCCCAAGTGAGCATCCCTCCTGCAGGCCCCCCCAGAAGTGTCCAGGCAAGTATTGCACAGGCCTGTCCAGAGAGCAGGATGGATGCTGCGCTGATGTGCCAGCTGAAGAGTGAACTCGAAAAATAGACTTCAAAGGCGCTATAATATAAGCGAAACAGGTGATGGGGAGGGATGTGTGTTTAGTGATGCTGGAAAGTTGAAGTTCAACATCATTGTTAAATGGTATTAGATTGGAACTGGATAACTTTTCAGTGCAACATATCTGCAAAGTGCTGTGTCAGACCAGTCGCTCATCATGTATTTATTAGTGGTTATTAGTGGTTTCATGCATTCTTCACAAGATGTTTGAAGTGTAGCTTCTTCAGGGCAGGAGTTTAAACAATTTTATTAACACATAATTTGGATAGTGATGTAGATTTTATGTCTGTACAGGAAACTGGGTTTCAGATAGTAAAGAATTTTCAAATCCAGTAAAGGGACGAGTAATGTGTATTTTTTATTTTAATTTTCTAAGATGGTATAGGGTATTAATTTGAAAAGTGAACAGGGAGTGTAATGCAGTCACAGAATAGATAGGTTGAGATTGGATTAAAAAGTGGCATTTATGTAGGCCTAATAGAGAAATTTAAAAACTGTTAGCTTGGAGATAGCCAAGTGCTTTGATTCAAGGGCCTAAAAGTCTGATGGGCTTTCATTAACTCAGAACAAACTCTCAGATTAATGCTTTGGAGAAAATAGTAACAGAATGAAACTTACAAGAATTTACATCAATTTCAGTGCTGCTAGTCAGAACCCTATGGGAAGCCTGGTAGGAATCCTTGGAGCGGGAAGAGTCTCAGCAATTAATGGAAGCAGAATAACTGGGCTTCTAATGAGCATGTTGACGCAGACTTTGCTGTGCTCTTTTCACATGTTCCATATCTACATTTTGCCTGTAAATTTAGTCTTCCAACTAGTAGGTGTCGGGGAAATTTTCAAATTCTATGATCATAGCAGGTGGGCCAGATGCAATCAGGAAAGAGATGGCTAGAGCACAGCTGGCTACTTCACCAGGATGGGCAGTCAGGAAGCACAACAAAATGATCAAGATCTTTTTTATGTGATCAGTATATGCTGGATTATGCTAATTCAGTGCAGTCTGACCAAAGTCTATACTACCTAATGTATAATACAGAGTAATATACTTGTATAATTAAGGAGAAGGAGAAAATACATAATATGCTAATCATCTATATAGAGTGACATTCATTTTGACAGTTCTAGTTTGGCTTACAGGTTCTATTTCACTATTTTCCTATATGTGTAGCTGAATATCCTTATTCAGGTATTGTAAATTACCGGTATAACATATTGTTTAGTTTTTCCTATCTTTGGGAAGGTAGTAATAAGATCAGCTACTGATTAGAGTGATGAAATTTGCATACAATGGCTGTGTTTAATTACATCTATTCATTTCCTATGAATGTTGTCTATTAAGATACGTGAGAAGTACTTTCCAAAAACTTTACTGAATAGGAAGGGAAGGAAATCTGTGCACTAGTGAAACAAAGAATGTAACAATGCTTTTTAGAGAGAGGAAGCCAGCTTTTAATACCATTAAATGTACTATGAGTGCTCCTGATGTCAGAGAAAGGGCAGAATTGGCACAGTTTTACAGTGGTAAATAGAGTTAATAAGGATATTCCTATCAGCAAGGTGTGGGATAAGATTAGAAGGATGAATGCTGGTAATAAAACCAAAGAATGGGCTGTCTTGTGTCCAGTAAAGGAAAAAACCTGATTTACTAGGGACTTTTTTTTTATTGATGGGGATGTTATGTATAGGAAAAGGAAGTATGAGAAATCCAGGATATTTTTGGAAAATAATGGAGATCAGTAACATTCTGTTGTATCAACAGTGATTTCCCCTTTGAGAGTGCCTATTATTGTAAGCAGAGCTGGCCTTAGACTAAATGGCACCCCCAATTGAAGAGCGTCTTTAGCAACCCCCTTATTTGTTAAACTTTTGAATCCCTTATTTTTATTGAATTTGTAGCCCATTTCACAACTTTCATTCATGATTTATATGCATGATTTAGTGCTGTCATATGAAAAATGTGCATGTTGTATATATTCATGCCATATATAAACACATTTTAAAAATTAATTTCCT
This sequence comes from Pelodiscus sinensis, assembly GCF_052426305.1. Classification (NCBI taxonomy): domain Eukaryota; kingdom Metazoa; phylum Chordata; order Testudines; family Trionychidae; genus Pelodiscus; species Pelodiscus sinensis. The sequence goes on from NC_143063.1 coordinate 31,126,151, forward strand.
CTAAATTTATAGAAACTTTTTTCACTTTTAATTTTTTTAAAACAGAACCATGAGCATAGGCAATGGGTTTACGAGTTAGGAGAGGCTAAGTCTCCCCAAACTGCTGGCTCATCGCTGAAAGGGTGGACACTTAAGCCATGGCCCCATCCATGCTCTGCCTCAGGGTCCTTGAAACACTCATCCTCTTCCCCTGAGGCTCCTCCTCTTCCTGTCTCCCCTCCATTCACATGAGAGACTTGCAGGAGTGGGTGAAGAAGTATGAACAAGCAGTGAACACCCAGACAGCCGGCCTGTGTGTGGGGTGAGGAGCAGGGACAAAGAGATGCAAACAGGAAACCAGGGGAAGGGGCAAAGAGGTAGAAACAGTGTGGGGAATGTTCTGTAGGCAGAATCGAAGAGGTACGAGCAGCATGTGAGGGGCTGAGGGAGAGGACGAAGAGGCTGAGGCTGAGCAGGGCCCTAGAGAAGGGTCATGAGCAGTCCAAGAGGGCTTCAAGGAGTGGGCCACGTGGAACTGGGTTTCATGGTAAGGAGGCTGAGCTGGGACAGGCTTCAAGTGGGACCACTGTTCAGGCACACACCATCTCCCCAAATGGAAGTCACACATAGTCCATGCTTCTAAGCTCAGTGCCTCCCAAGTTGAGCACCCATCTACCACCAGACCTGATTGTAAGTAAACAACAAATTCTGTTATAATATGCTGAAGTACATTAAACACGGCAGCCATATAGTATTGATGCTTGAAATGTATTTTTGCACAAGAGGCTGAACTGTAGTGAAAAGGCAATTTTAGAAATAGATATATTGTGCTTTTGTACAATACATTATAATTTTGTGGGACCACATCCCTCTACTGTATGGTAACCTGACTGGTCTTGCTTCGTGTGGATATTTGATAATGCTGGCATACACATAGTCTAATAAGACTTCTAAAAATAAATGTCACAAATCATTCATTCCAGTTGTCAGGGTATGAATAATCCTATTGTCCTGGATCTCTGCACAGTCAAAATCCCTTTTCATACACATGAGATCTTATTATTTTCTGCCTGACAAAAAGCTGCTGACCTGCATTTAACTGTACAGACTGCCCGTTGTGTCCAACCTAAGATTTAAATGACCACTGGCCTCCTGCCCAGTTCCTTTAACAGGGGGTGAAGAATCTTTTTTGGGTCAGGAGCCACTGGCCCACAGAAAAATCAGGGGCCACACACAACCTCACTCATGTGGCTTCCGACTGCCTCTCGTACCAGAGCATAGGAGGGCCCAGGCTAGTAGATTTTGTGTGCTCCACCCCTGCAAGGAGGTGATGGGGGGCTAGAGCTCCAGCATGGGCTCCCCAATGTTGGGGGGAAGCCCCAAGCCTCGGGGGCCAGATCCAAGTAATCTGTGGGGCACATCTGGCCCCTGGGCCTTACGTTCTCTATCCCTGCTTTATAAACACCACCAAATGTCAGTAGATGTTAATGATTTGTCTGTTCCCCCCTTCCTGTTTCATTGCTATATTCCCTCTCTGCTTCCATTCAGCCAGTCAAACTTTGGGATGGATGCATATGACTGGCTACATGGGAAATGAATGCTACAAAAGAGTACCGCAGAAAAGAATCTAAGGGGCATAGTGAACCATAAGCTAAATGTGAGTCAACCGAATGACTCTTGCAAAAAAAGCAAACATCATTGGGATATATTAACAGGAGTGTTGCAAGTCATATATCAGAAGTAATTCTTCTGCTCTACTCTGCACTGATAAGGCTTCAACTGGAATATTGTGTCCAGTTCTGGACACCACATTTCAGGAAAAATGTGGACAAATTGAAGAACATCCTGAGAAGAGCAAAAAGAATGATCAGAGGCTTAGAAAACATGATCTATGATGGAAGATGAAAAGAATGGGTTTGTTTAGTCTGGAAAAGAGAAGACTGAGAGGGGACATAACAGCTTTCAAGTACCTAAAAGGTTGTTATGAGAAAGAGGGAGAAAAATTGTTCCCTTGGCCTCTGATGATAGGACAGGAAGCAATTATCTTAAATTAAAGCAAGGGAGGTTGAGTTTGGACTAGGGATGTTACATTTAGGTTAATTGAATAGTCGATTAGCCTCATGAATTTTTATCAGTTAGTCAACTATTCTATAGTCCCCAGGGATGAGGCTGGCTGCCAGTATGCTCCCAAGGAGTCCCTTGCCACTCCACGCTGCTGCCTGTGTATCAGAGGCAGCAGTATGTGGTGCCAGGTGGGAGCTGGTCCACGAGGGAAGCCAGTTTAAAAAACAGCTCCCCTCATGGACTGGCTGCCTGTCACCCCACACTGCTGCACAGCGTTGGGTGGCACATCCCCTGTCTGGGGAGAGGTGTAGGGCTGAGCTCCAAGACCCCTCCTGAGCCAGAACTGAGCCAAGCTGCTTGCCCGCCTGGTTCCTAATATACTTTAAATGCAGAGCCACAGCAGGAATAGGTCCTGGACCTGGCATGAGCCAAGACTGAGTTGGGCTGCTGGCCAGCCTCCTAAAATATTTACTGGCAAAGGGAGGGGGAAGGAAATGTGTGTAGTCTATAACATTAACCTATAAGCTTTTGCTTTTTGGTTAATCGGTTAATTGACTACTACACTATTACATCCCTAGGTTGGACATTAGGAAAAACTTCCTAACTGTCAGGTGATTAAATGCTGAAATAAATTGCCTAGGGACACTGTGGAATCTCCATCACTGGAGATTTTTAAGAGCAGATTAGACAAACATATCAAAGATGATCTAGATGAGGCTTGGTCTTGCCACGAGTGCAGGGGACTGGACTTTATGACCTCTCAAGGTCCCTTCCAGTTCTGGTAGTCTATGATTCTATGTCTACAAACAAAAATGAGAATCAGAATATAGTTGAAAAAGTTCCCTTAAAATGCTCAACATAATAAAAAGTAAGTAATTACAAATCTCTCCTAATTCCAAGAGACTCAATGAAATTCTTATTGTAGTACATGGGAGCCTTTCCATTGCCTTCAGTGAGAGTTGGATATGCCCCATGTCTCACCATCTAGTGTACTGAGACTCCCCATACTGGTTTTTTCATATGTGGGATTGAAGCCATCAGCATTTTTAAAAACAAAAATTCCTACTTGACTGGCAGCAAATAAACTTTTCAAAAGGCAGCCAACAAGTAAGAATGTTTTGGAAGAGTAACATGTAAGCATGAATCCATTTAGTTTACAAACCATGAAAAAATTTCAGTTATTTTTAAGGTCAACATCCTTAGTCCAGAGGTGAAGCAAAAGAAGTATTTGTTTTTAAATAGCAGACATCATTAGAGATCTGGTAGGAAGTTTTACTAAGACAACTGCCTTCCAGTACCAGTTCTGAGTTAGAGGACTGGACTCTGAAGCAAACTAAACCTCTCCTCTGTTCTTCTATAAGCCAGACAGGGTACAGACATGGAATGACTCCAAATGCACACACAAAATAGTCATTTGAATTTGATATTTTTATTTCAGGAAATCAACTTCTTAAGCACATGTATAATTGTTTTCAATGCCTGATGATTCAGATGTCTGGGATCTCATTCTGCTTGTTTTCATTAAAACTTTTATGAAAAGGAATTAGCCTGCAAAACCACAAAAATGCAGCTTACAGCTAAGATGCTGGAGAAGCAGTTAGCAACATGGTTGAAATATTGGAAATGTCTATATATTTTTAATAATTTATCCTGATGACTGACAAATTATTATGCATGTATAATTACAGAAGAACATAAGAACAGCCACACTGAGTAAGACCAAAGGTCCATGTAGCCCAGTCTTACAACAGTGGCCAATACCAGATGCCCCAGAAAGAGTGAACAGAACAGATAATCATCACATGATCCCTCTCCAGTAATCCATTTCCAGACTCTGACAAACAGAGGCTAGGGACACCATTCCCACCCATCCTGACTGATAGCCATTGATGGACCTAACCTCCATGAATTTATCTAGTTCTTTTTTGGACCCTGTTAAAGTCCTGGCATTCACAACATCCTCTGGCAAGGAGTTCCACAGGTTAACTGTGCGCTGTGTGAAGACAAACTTCCCTTTGTTTGTTTTAAATCTGATACCTACTAATTTCATTTGGAGACCCCTAGTTTGTATGGGAACAAGTAAATAACTTTTCCTTATTCACTTTTTCCACACGAGTCATGATTTTATAAACCTCTATCATATCCCCCCTTAGTCTTCTCTTTTCTAAGTTGAAAAGTTCCAGTCTTTTTGTTATTTTGTTAGGTTCTCAGTTGGAAGCCATGTCAGTGAGGGTGTGTTTTGGTTTTTGGGGGGTTTTTTTGCTTCTCACTTGTTAATTTGTTAGGTATCAGCAGTGGTCTCAGAGTTATACAGACGATGGAGGAAACATGGAGACATTAAGAGCCTGATCATGTTAGGTGCAAAATTGAATTGTAGTTGGCAGTGGATGGCACCTTGTAGGATTAGGCTCTCAAAAGCTGCCATAAGAACAAATGCATACTCCACATGTGAATTAGGTTTAGATATAAGATGTTTTGGGTGTTTTTAAATATGAGCATAATGATGCAACACACTTCAGTGTAAGGTTTGGAGTGGGAATAAATCTTAACTCTCAATATTTGACCTATTATTATGACGTATTCATCTCTCAAAAAATACTAGTACTAAATGCCATTGAAGGATGAGTAGAACAGATCATAGAGTACATCCTGCTGCAGCTAATTACTGCTAACTATTTCTCCAGCATCCTAGTTGTAAACTGAATTTTGGGGTTTTGCAGTCTAAACCTTTTCATGAAAGTTTTAATGAAAACAAGCAACCAGAGAGATTTTAAGAAGCATTATTATAAACTACCTATTGGATTTGTTTCCAATATGAGTTTCATTAAGACACTAAGTGCCAACTCCTACTCCATTACATCATATGACTAATTCCAGTGAGACTATTCACATGAATATGATTAAATGAATTTGGCCCCATTCAGTATGTATCTTGGATTGGACATATAAGGAAGGTTTAATCAATTATACCAGTGGTTTTCAAATTATGGGTCACGACCCAGCACTGAGTCACACAGAGTACATCTACACTGCAACCGGAATATTCTGAAATAACTATCCCATGTCTACACAGCAAGCCTGTTATTTCGAGCTCACTATTCTGACATTCCTGTAAACCTCATTCTACGAGGAGTAAGGGACGTTTTGGAATAGCGCTTTATTTCAAAGTTTGGTGCTGTGTAGACAGCGCCAAATTATGAAATAAGCTATTTTTATTGCTCAAATTGCATATCTTATTTTGAGTTACGGTGCTGTGTAGATGCACCCACAATGTCAGGCACTGGATTACCTTGCTGTAGGGTAATCCAGTGATTACTGAGAGTGCTAAGGCCTGTCCTAGCACTGCAGACTATGCTGCATCCTGGAAGCAGCCAGCAGCAGGTCTGGCTCCTAGACGGAGTGGGCCACAGAGTTCAGTGTGATACCCCCACTCTGAGCACTGGCTCCACACTCCCATTGGCCAATTCCAGGTGTGCCTGCAGACAAGAGCAGTGTGCAGAGCTTCTTGTGTGCCTCTGCCTAGGAGCCAGACCTTCTGCTGACTAATTCCAGGGCACAGCATGGTCTGCATGCCAGGAGATGCAGGAAGCCTGCCTTAGTACCCCTACTATGCTGCTGACCAAGAGCCACTGGAGGTAAGCCCATGCCCAACCAGAGCACCAACCCGCCTGCCCCAGCCTTGAGCACCCCCCCCCCCCCCACACACACACAGTACCCCCTCATTCCTCACTCTAGTCAAAAGATATAATTATGTTGGGTCACAAGCATCAACAATTTTCTTTAACTGAGTCACAAGAAAAAATGGTGGAAAACCACTGATTTAATGTGTGAGCTGTGAACATGCAACATAGTGCTAAGCACTTTGGGAACGTGAAACACATCCCGTCAGCCATCTCTTTGCTTCCCAGTGCTCCCGGAACTTCCAGCTTGCTTTTGCGCCACTTGTGTGACAGAATGACAGTCCCGGCTGTGAACTCCAGCATTTGCTGTAAGAAATCATGAGTCCCGTACGTCTCTCCCGTGTTGTGTTCAATGTGCTTAGGACATCACACATTTCAGCAAAGCTACTTAAGCACTAAATAGCAAAGCAAAAAGACTCAGATACAGACCACAATGTAAGTGACAAGGACAGCAGTGAAGTGGCATAGCATTGGGCTGTTACAGTGCAGGTGTACACAGTAGAGTGTCACTTTGCGCTAGAAGCATGGGTTCCCAAACTGGGCGGCGTGAAGAAATTCCAGGGGGGGGTGAGGTGACCCAGATCCGCTCCCTTAATCCGCCTCCCCTAAGTTTTGCTGCTATTTTTGTTTTTCAGCCCCAGTCAGTTCCTTTTTTTTTTCTCAACAAGCGTTGCTGCTGGGGGGGGGGGGGCGGGCGTGAGGATTTCTCAAAAATCAAAAAGGGAGCGTGATGCTGAAAAGTTTGGGAACCACTGCTCTAGAGAAACCAGCACTGAGTGGTGGGATCACATTGTCATTCAGGTGTAGGATGAAGAGCAGTGGCTACAGACATTTTGGATGCATAAAGCAACTTTCCTGGAGCTATGTGCTAAGCTGGCCCCTGACCTGTAGTGCAAGGACCCCAAATGAGAGCTGCTCTCTAGGTAGAGAAGCATTTGTGGACGCTCGTGATGCCTGATAGTTATTGTTCAGTTACAAATCAGTTTGGAGTGGGCAAGTCTACCTGCTAGAGCAGTACTTATGCAAGCATGCAGGGCAATAAATCACATTTTGCTGTGTAGGACTGTGACTCTGGGCAATGTGGATGACATAGTGGCTGGCTTTGCTGAAATGTGCTTTCCAAACTGTGGTGGGGCAATCTATGGCACACATATTCCCATTATAGCACCACCCAACCTTGTCTCGGAGTACATCACTTAAAAGGGATGCTTCTCCATGTTGCGTCAGGTGCTTGTGGATCAATGTGGGCATTTCACAGCTATAAATGTGGGGTGGTTTGGAAAGGTACATGACACATGCATCTTCAGGAACAGTGGTCTGTACAGAAAGCTTCAGGCTGGGACTTTCTTTCCAGACCAGAAAATTACAGTGGGGGAATGTGGAAATGCCCATAGTAATCCTCAGAGACATGGCTTACCCCTTACAGACTTGGCTCATGAAGGCTTACATTGGTCACCTGGACAGCAGTAAAGAGCAGCTCAGTAATAGGCTCAGCTGATGCCCCGTGGTTGTTGCAAGTGCCTTTGACAGATTGAAAGGGAAACGGAGGTTGTATCTTGTGTCAGGCTGGACCTTTTGGAAGATCATATCCCCATTGTGGTGGCCACATGCTGTTGCTTACATAATTTGTGTCAGTGTAAGGGTGCAGTGTTTGCTCATGGGTGGAACAAAGAGACACAGCACCTGGACGCAGTTTGAACAGCCAGATACTCCAGTCTGGATTGGGAGGCCCTTGTGCTAAACACTGTACAAACATACAAAATTTTCTCAGGAATAATTAAATATAAACCACAACCTAAGATTTCTCTGGAAATGGCCATGTTTTCACTACATCTCGTACCTCAATTTGCAATCTGACATGATTACCCATCTGCTGACATAAATGTGGAACAACTAGTGTACTTCCATGCTATGTCTGATCCTCTTCCTGTTTAAGATAATGGAAATGTTATGATTCATTTCAATGGGAGCGGGATTGGATCCATGGTTTATTAACTGAGGAACACATTTTCAAATAGTTTCAGTCTGGCCTCTAATCCAGTAAACATTTGAAAATGTCAGAGTGCTTTGGAGTTGAAAAAATTAGTTAGCACCTTGCAGGATAGATTGCAAAATTATACCTGCAATTTAAAAGCCTGCAATTATTATAATCATTCCTGTAGTAGCACATAGATGTTCATATTCCTTTTCAAATTCAAAGTTCTGTGATACACAGACAGGCAAATAAAAAATATGGGCAAAGAGTTCAAATGGAATATGGAGAGGGAATAACTTTTGTTTGGAGATCAGTTTTGGAAGGCTCCACAAAAGTGGGTGAAATAGAAGAGAGACTACAGTAGTAGGATAGATCTTGGCAGAGAAGAGAGATGGTGTCTTTCGGCGTCTACTTTTAATTTTTTTTACAGATTCAAGTTAATGGTGTTATCCTATTTCTCCTTCTAAAATAGAATTCTAAATTGCAGAGCAACTTCTTTGAAACTGAGACCAGCAGTAATACGTTCGGAATGTACACTTCCTGAGAGGGTATTCAACACTAGCAATAATTATTATTTTTAAAATTTTTAATAGGATACTTTATCTTTCACAGACACTATTTCATTAAATTGCAATGAAAGAAAATAGTAATGTTATGAAATCCAGTTTACAAATTAATATCAAAGTGTTTGTTTCTGTTTTTTAAGCTCTAGAGATTACTTTAGCATACTGCTGAACAATCGTTTATCTTTGCTGACAGACTGGTTTACATTACAGGGATATGTGCTGCAGTACACCAAATGGCATTATCCAATTGGCTTTTATTTTTAGGCCCCTGTGTAGCAGACACAAATTGGCACACCATTGCTACTCCAGTGATCTCTGTTATAAACCCAGTAGCAGCCCCACTGAGAGAGGAGTAAGACAACTGGCAGTGGAAACAGCAGCACTGCAAAACATAAGTTTTAAAACTTATTCAAATACCAGACATTGCCACACATGAAGGTACTGTCCAGCTGCCATTTCTCTCTGCAAGGGTCCCTGATAATAAAAAATCAAAGTTATGAATAATATGTAAATAAGCAAAATATCATTAATGGCAGTCACCTCATTTGCTCGAGAGAAAACCCTAATTCTCCAAATAAGTGTACTACTCAATGCTAATAGTGGAAAGAAGCAATCATTCTTCAAAGAAGTAAGCATATTTTGAAGAATATATACTGACTGCCTGGTCCTGATTCCACTGAGATGAACAGGTATCTTATTATTAATAGTAGCAGGAGTAGTTCCTAAATGTGTGAAAAATGCATTTTTACTATCAACCAAAACAACTCTCAAAACCACATTTATATTAAAATTATGTCACTTGTAAAAAGTACATTTAGTTTTTTCTCAGAAAAGAATTACATTAGGGACCTTTACTTTGTATAGTGTAAATATATTCTCAGACTAAGTATAATGAAAAACTCTTAGGAAAAGTATTTGCTGTTCCATAAACAGCAGGCATATTAGCCACCTTACAAAAATCTAATTTTTCTTTCAAAATACTATTCATGAAATCCTGATTACACTGAAATCAATGAAAATTTTGCCACTGATTTCAATGAGGCCAGGATTTTCCTCCAAGTGATTGGCTCAGGTAACATAATCAAGCCATACAAAGACAGTAATTCTCTCTGTGGCCTTAATAAGTTATCCAAATGGATATGGTCATGAAAATATAGGAAAATAAAATCTTGTTAAAAGGTTATGCTTTGGATGTACACAAAGAATCACTTCCACTTACTTTTTTAATGAACAGGGTTTTTTTGCCTACTATTTAGTTTTGTTAATGTGACAGAGCCAATGCAGAGAGACAGACAAGAAAGAGTGAGTTGTTTTTTCTGACATGGGCATCATCAACAAAGTTTAGTTTCTGATTTCAGAAACTCTGTTACCTATCATATAAAGGCAGAAAGAACACACATAGGCTACATCTACACTACGAGTTTTCTCAGACAAAAATAACCTAACGGAATCATTTGCATAAGTTGTGATCTCATTTGCATATTTTCTGCAGATCCATTTTTGCGCTGGGATTTTTGCGGAAAAACAAGCAGTGTGGATGTTTCCTTTTTGCACAAAAACCACTTTTCCTGCAAGATCGGTAAACCTCCTTTTTGGGGGCATAAGGGTCTTGCAGAAAACGGGGATTTTGCACAAAAAGTAAACGTCCACACTACGTCTTTTTCCGCAAATACCCTTTGTGCAAAAATGGTCTGCATAAGTTATGCAAAGGATGCACTGTGATATGCTAATCTGTGCCTCATTTGCATACTCACTGCCGGCAAAAGCGGCAGTGTAGATGAAGCCTCGGTGTTAAGATCCCGCTTTAAATATGTATGATAGGAATTGCTTAGAAGAATCTGTTTATTTGTAAAATGAGAACATTTGATATGAAAGCCAAAGAGCAATAATAATAGAATCCACATTGATATTTTTTCAGTTACTTTTCAGAGTAAACCCTGACTTCAGCTTCTGTGCTTCAACTTCCCCATTTTTCAAAGCGGGAGGAGAAAACACATTCAGATGGTGTGAGAATTTATTAGTTAATGTTTTTATAACATTTCTAAATATGCTTCAGATAAACTGTATCCACCAATTTAGATAACACAACCAAATCAGGCATATTCGTTTATAATAATGTCAGCTCACAAAAGTAAACAGTAAGAATATATATGCAGAATTGCTGTTGATTTTTCACTGAGGAATCCCTATGTCTGAGAAAGAGCAACTTGTGTTATCCTTTGGGAAAGGGACATAATTTAGAACAGGTGCCAAATTAGAAATAGAGAGCAGTGTTGTACTGCTCTCCAGTGTCATCTGCTGCTTCAGAAGGATATTACATGGAGCCTAATTCTAGTCCCACTGAAATGAATGATTATTTAAATGTCCTTTTGTGTTCAAACATTAATGTTTACAGGCAATTGCCAGGACCAGGAGATTCTAACTGGGTCAGAAATCTAAATCTGAAGCAATTATTTATCATCTGGTATGTGTTCTTGACCAGCATTTGAACCTGTGATTTCCTTTGCAAGGGATGCTCTTGCACACAGGATTGGACACACTTGACATTACCTCACAATCTACATTACATCTTATTTAGAAAATACCGGACATTTATATTTTTTCATTTATATTTTCTCAATTTGTTTCCTGAACAGAAAGCACAAATACTAGACTGTCCGGTTCAAAACCAGACACTTGGCAACCCTACTTGCACATTCAAAGTTTTCTGCTTGTTATTTCTAAAGAAAACCCTGGCTTTTTGCTGTATTTGATTCAAGATATTGAAAAACACTGGAAAACAGCAAGCTAAATTCCTCCCAGGTGAAACTCTGCTGACTATTGGGGAAGTAAACTAGGGGTGAATTTGTCCCAAAGACTGGGGATGTCAATTTGGTAGCACATGTGTAATAATGAATAATTGATACTAATGTCCTTTATTTGAAACTGGCATCATGGGTAAACTTTGCCCTGGTACCATTAGCAAAACTGTGGTTAAGAGGAGGAAAATAATTTTTGCATAGGAGAGGGTGATCCAGGCCAAAATGAGACAACAGCAGAGAAGCACAGTGTATTGGAGCCTTCACGATCACTAGGAAACACTGCACAAATCTATTTTTTTTATTACTATTACTAGTTTTTATTCCTTCATGAGGAGCCTGGGTATAAATTTAGAGATGTGGGTCTGGAAGTAAAATTGCTTAACTGTTTCATACTGTGATTAAGTATATTTTTCAAGAAATAAATTGACCAAGCATCACCAGGAGCTAGCCCCACTGCAGCTCTGCCTTTTAAATGTATTAAGAGCCTGGTGGCTGGGAAGCCTGGGAGACGAGGTGCGAGCCAGGACAGCTGATTCCCTGCTCACGCCCACTCCCCTACTATGCCTCTGCCTCCCCATGGAGACGGTACTGGGGGAAACCAACTTTTAAGCTGTCTCCCCCCAGCATCAGCTCGTGCCCCCCCCCTTGCTGTCTCTCTCTGATAAAGGCAGCGGGGAAGGGGGGAAAGTGACTAGTCGAGTCACTCGTTGACTATCCAATAAGCATATGCTTATCAGATAGTTGACTAGTTGTTATATCCCTACTGGGAAGGAGAAAAAAGGTCCCTAGCAGGTGGGGGCGGGGCTGAGGGGGAAAAAAAGGCCTCTGGTGGCTGGGGAAGCCTGGGGGGAGAAAAAACACCCCTGGCAGCTAGGGGAGGACTGGGCGGGGAGAGAAAAGGTCCATTCCAGATGCGATCCCCTATCCTGAGCCCCTCCTCACTCCTCAACCCTCACTCTCACATACACCTCCTGCACTCTCCCCACCACATCCCCAAATCCCTGTCTTGAGTCCTGCAACCCCACACCACCAGCCCTCTGTCCTTGAAGGACCCAGGTAACACCGGGTAAATCTGCTAGTAGTCCAATAACTTAGAAACCTGTCTCAGGGTATGTCTACACTACAAAGTTAATTCGAACTAACAGACGTTAGTTCAAATTAACTTTGATAGGCACTACACTAGCGCTCCGCTAGTTCGAACTTAATTCGAACTAGCGGAGCGCTTAGTTCGAACTAGGTAAACCTCATTGTACGAGGACTAAGCCTAGTTCAAACTTACTAGTTCGAATTAAGGGGTATGTAGCCCCTTAATTCGAACTAGTGGGAGGCTAGCCTTCCCCAGCTTTCCCTGGTGGCCACTGTGGCCAACACCAGGGAAACTCTATTGCGCCCCTCCCAGCCCCGGACCTCTTAAAGGGGCACGGGCTGGCTACGGTGCCCATGCCAGGTGCAAGCCTGCCAGCACCCAGCTAACAGACCCTGCACCTGGCACGGCTCGAGCCAGCCACTCAATGCTCCGCAGCCCTCCCCCTCTTCCCGGGACCGGGCTGGAGGCTCCCGGGAGCTTGCCCGGGACCGCAAGAGGCGGGCACCCGCCTGGTCTAGTGCGGACATTGTGGACCTCGTCCACGACCTCCGCACTAGGCACAGGAAAGTGGCCGTCTAGGGCAGGAGAGCTGCCAGCCTGGCCACCCAGGAGCAGGTGTGCATGAAAATCAAGGTGGTCCACTGAGACCCCCGACCCTGAGGCCTGAGCTTACAATGGCCGTACTGGGTCAGACCAAAGGTCCATCTAGCCCAGTAGCCTGTCTGCCGACAGCGGCCAACCCTAGGGACCCTGGAGGAGATGGACCGAAGACAGTGACCAAGCCATTTGTCTCGTGCCATCCCTCTCCAGCCTTCCACAAACTTTGGGCAGGGACACCACTCCTACCCCCTGGCTAATACCACTCCATGGACCCAACCTCCATGACTTTATCTCACTTCTCTTTAAACTCTGTTCTAGTTCTAGCCTTCACAGCCTCCTGCAGCAAGGAGTTCCACAGGTTGACTCTTTGCTTTGTGAAGAACAACTTTCTGTTACTAGTCTGAAGCCTGCTACCCATTCCTTTCCTTTGGTGTCCTCTACTCCTTCTATTATGGGAACTAATGAAGAACTTTTCTTTATGCACCTTCTCTACCCCACTCATGCTTTTATAGACCTCTATCCTATCCCCCCTCAGTCTCCTCTTTTCTAAACTGAAAAGTCCCAGTCTCTTTAGCCTCTCTTCATATGGGACCTGTTCCAAACCTCTGATCATTTTAGTTGCCCTCCCTTCTCCCACCTCCTTTTCCCAGTCTCCCCCAGTTTTGTTCAATAAAGAGAGATTCTGTTTTTGACCACGCGTTTTCTTTATTTTGTACATCAGGAAGGGGGGCTAGGGAAGGGTAAGTGGAAGGAGGTGAGGGAGGAATGGGGTATGAGCCCCCGATGGGGAGGACTGGGCTGGCTCTGCGGGCTTCTGGGGGTGGAAGCTCTCCTGCAGCCCCCCAATTGCCCCCTCTCCCCAGATGGCAGCCTGCGGCAAGTGCAGCCGGTCTGATGGCCGAGTGCTGTGATGTGCCCAGTGTGGGCACTCAGGGCACTCCAAGCCAGGACTGCTTTGCAAGCGGGGTACCCCTGAGAACTGTCTGTCCGGGGTGGGGGTCGGGTATCTTTAAGCACAGCCCCCGGTTAGCCTGAGGCAGCAGCTCCACGCTCTAAGTCCTCATCTGATGCCCTGCCGGCACTGCTTCCGGCCATCCTTAACCCCGGTTCAGGGTCCACTTAATGTGGACATGCTAGTTCGAATTAGCAAAACGCTAATTCGAACTAGTTTTTTAGTCTGGATGCGTTAGTTCGAATTAGCTTAGTTTGAATTAACTAATTCGAACTAAGTTAGTTCGAATTAGTGCTGTAGTGTAAACATACCCTCAGATAGTGGCCAGCCTCATGATTTAGAAGAAGGTTTAAGAACCCTGCAGTCTGCATATATTGGGTAATCTGATCTCTAATAGAGATTGACTTAAGACTGAGACATCTGATTTAATATTCTTTCCACAGAATTTTTATCATTAATAACAATAACCCTGGATTTTCTTGAGCTCCATAGAAACATCCAATCCCTTTTTGAATCTTGTTAAATTCTTGTCCTCAATGACTTCCTGTTCTAATGCATTCCACACTTTAATTACAGGTTGTCTAAAAAGTATTTATTTTAATTATTTTTGAATTTCCCACCTTTTAATTTTATTAAATGTTCCATGGTTCTTTTGTTATGAGACAGGAAGAATAAAAGTTCTCAGTCTACTGTTATTTTATATATTTTTTATCTTAGCTCCTCTTAGGTTTCTCATAAACAATTCTAATATGTTTTCTCTCTCTTAATTAGAGGTTTTTCCATGTCCATGATCATTCTTGCCACCCTTCTCTGAACCTCTTCTAGTTCTGCAATATCCTTTTTGAGATGGGTACTGTACACAGTATTCCAGCTGAGGCTGCATCATTGATTTATATAAAGGAATGATAATCTCAGTATTATTCACCATTCTATTTCTTATGTGCCCTAATACCTTTGCTTTTCTGACCACAGCTACATATAGACAAGAGGTCTTCACTGCACTGTCTCAGGGACATCCAGGTCCCTTTCTTGAATTAATACTTAACTTAGGGTACATTTGCACTGCATGCTTATTTCAGATAAGCTATTCTGGAAGATATATTCTGAAATAAAGCGTCCACACTACAGGGAAGCATCAATATTAGTCCGACACAGGCTCCTCTAATGAGGATACACTATCTGGATTTAGAGCCCCAGGAGGCACTGGGGAGAAATTACTTAGAATGGCTCTGGTGAGGGGCTATTTCAAAATAGCAGCAGTGGAGCATTCGGAAGAGGAGTTATTCCTCATGGAATGAGACTTACAGAGTTGGAATAAGCTGCCCATTATTTTGATATTATTTCAAAATAATGAAATTGCTGTGTACACATATTGTTATTTCAGAATAATGCTAGTTATTCCGAAATAACGGTGCAGTGTAGATGCACCCTTAGAATCCTATGAGGTGTGTGAGTAGTTTAATATTTTCCCTTCAAATGCACATTATTTTGCATTTATCAAAAGTGAATTTCATTTTCCATTATCTTGCTCATTTGCTTAGTTTGTTTAGATCTTTCTGAAGTTCCTTGCAGTCCTTTGTTCCTGAGTAACCTTAATAACTTTGGGTCCTCTGCATATTTTCCTACTTCACTATTCACTGTGCTTCTGAGTTAATATAGTATATATTTTAGAGCATTTGTCTGTCACTTTGATCAAGAACTCCTGAACTGTAAGAGTTAGGACCACCACATTTGGCATATGGCTTCCTTTTATCATACCTTAAAGCAGGACTACCCAACTTTGTAAGCCCTGGGGGCCACAATGATACTCACAGCACTGTGCTGAGGGCAGTAACTTAAGTGTGATTGCATATACATGCAAATATATATGCAAATAGCTTCTTTCACCCTGATGGGCATGAATACAAAGCACTTCCTCAATGCCCAGGCACTCCTGGCACCTCCTCCCTAGGGGCTAGAAACACTGACATCCTGTACCCGCCTGTTCCAGTCAGCCTGCCCACTTGCGTCTTTCAGTGCTCACCCCGCCTGGGAAACACCTGGCTGTTGTGGAGTGTGGTCCCAGTGGAAGCTGTGTTCAAAGGATCCCACCTGCAGATCACATGTTGAGCCCTGCATAAATCCAAACCACATTGCAGGCTGCAAATAAACAGGCCGTGGGCCGCATGTGGCCCGTGGGCCATGTGTTGAGTAGCCCTGCCTTAAAGCAATGTAAGACTTTGGTTGTTCCAGGAAAATGGGATGTACCTGGAATGGGATTGCTTCTCATAAAACCGAACTAAAGAGAGAGAGAATCCCAAAGCAAGTACAGTCCTCAAAATTGACATAACTGAGCAAATGTTGAAAGAGACTGAACTAAGATGAGCCACAAAAATAAGATGAACGTGGAATAGGACTGCTTCTCAATAAATCTTACAGAATAGAGATAAAGTAAAGAAATTTGGAGTAGTGGTCTGTTTTAGCACAGCTAAATCAGGGCTTACGATTTGAAAAATAGAAGAAAATGTTATTGGAAACTAAATTGACTATAGCCCTTTTTTGTTAAAACCTACTGAATGATAAGAGTTTATAGGGATGATGAAAAATACACTTGATGAATTCCCATTTTTAAAAAATTACTAAAAAAATTAAACAGAAAAATGTTAATCCCTTTTTAAAAAAAATATCAAATAAAATTAATGTCATAAAAATAAGAGTGTATTTTTAACCATACAATCATTTAAATAAAGCATGTACATTTTTCTTTTATTTAAAAACACCTTAATTGAGTTACAGACTTGGGTAACTCTGCTAGTTAATAAATATACTAAACAACACAGGATCTAATATGGGGCCTTGAGGCACTCAGCTGTTAATCTTTTACCATAATGAAAATTTACCATTTAATTCCATTCTATTTTCTGTTTTATAGTCGTCAGTTTTTGTTTCATGACGATATTGTGCCTTTCAGCCTCTTGTGGGGTACCTTGTAAAATGTCTTTTGAAAGTCTAAATTATGTCAGCTAGTTATCAATTATGCACTACATATTGAAAGGATTTTAAGAAAATTAGTGAGATATGATTTTCCTTTGTACAATCTGTGTAGGCTAGACTTGATCATATTATGATATTCCAAGTGTATTGTTCTGGTTTTAATTATAATTTCAACCAATTTTCTAGCTATAGATGTAAGATTTATTTGTCTATAATTCCCCAGATCATGCCTAGAATAATTTTTAGACATGTGTTACCCTCTAATCCTGTGGCTGTTTTTAATCAGATTACATATTTTTGCTAGCAACTCAGATTATTCATACTTCAGAACTCTTGGATATACACAGACTGGACCTTGTGAATTATTGCTTTAAATTATCACTTGGAATACAATTCATTAGTACACAGTGACTGAGAAATAGTAAATTTCTTTACATAACAAGGAAAACCGAAAAGTGTGAGAAACCCACTAAAATAGACAATGAATCCAAGTAACTCTCATGTAAATAGATCACACTGGCCCAGTAACCCATTGGCCTAGTCTGTGTTATTAAGGACATTTTTCAAAACTTCTTTATGCCTATGAATAGATAAACTCTGAATAGATAAAAAATGTGAGCTTTAAAACGCTGATGGATCTCTGCCTGCACGAGGGCTCCCAACATTGCTATCACCTTTCCAGCTGACCTGCCATTCACAGCAGTGAGAAATTTTAGAAAAATATCCCAAGTGTGAACTGTGTCCCTAGGAGTTGTGTTCACAATCAGACTAAAAGTTGTGCCAGTGATTGTGTTATCTAGGATTTCTGCAGTTACAGCCTTTTTTCCCCTCTTCCAGTAATTTTTTTTTAATAAAAAACAAGACTTCTTAAACATCTTTATAATAAAACCAGAGCACTTCCAAAGTTTGGGAAATTCAGCTTGAGATCCAGAGTAGGTCTGAATGTTGTCATTTGGGACACATCTATAGTATTTTTACGTTGGGACTTTCGAAAGCACTCAGCATTGACATAACTCTCTTCTCAGGACCATTAATGGAAGTTTACCATTAACTTCAATGGGGGCAGAATTAGACTATTACAGAAGTCTATTGGAAAATTATTGTCTTAATTATTTTGATTATTTCCTTTATTCAGTCAAACACTAGTTTTATATAAAGCCTGCTTTAGGAATTGCGGGGCCCAGTTCGAACAATTTCGACGAGGCCCCGCAGCAATTTTGGTTGAGCGAGCAAAAACAAAAAACCACACACACAAAAATTTCAATGGGGGGCCAGAAATTTTTTTGGTTGAGGAAAAAAAAAACAGCACACAAAACCCCCCAGCTACCTCCCCTGCAAAGCCCCGGAGGTAGCTAACATTTCCCCCCTCCTTCCTGCGCTCAACTCACGCCTCCTGCAGTGCAGCAGCTGCCGCACTCCTCCTCCAGGGCCGACGCCCCCTCCCACAGCGTGTCTGGCACACTTCCGGGTTCAAGGCACGGGGCCCCTTTAGGCGCAGGGCCCGATTCGGGGGAATCGGCCTATGGCCGGCCCTGGTTTATATTCAGCTTCTAGTGACTAATATCTTCACATTTACTTTTCAGGTATCAGAGGGTATTAATCTGTTTTAGCAAAAACCACAAAGATTCCCGTGGCACCTTAAAGACTAACAAATGTATTTGCTCATAAGCTTTCATTGGATGGAACCCACTTTGTCATGATGAAGTAGGTTTCAGCTCACAGAAGCTTATGCCTAAATAAATTTGTTACTCTTAAAAGTGTCATAGGATTCCTTGTTACTTTTCAGGTTGGGAATATAGTTTCTAAGTTACATGATTCTGAAAGCATTTTAAAAGTACATGGTAATTATTGTTACTATGTAAATTAACTCTGAGGCATGGAATTGTGCATATTAATTTATGGACGAATAACAATGTCAGCCGACGGTCAGGGCAGTGTGTGTGTGTATGCTTCCGAGAAAAGGTTTAACGTCTGTGTCTGTACTGCTAGGACCGGGGTCCCATCGCAGAGGGTAGCCAGCAGGCCAACAGATGCCCCGTTATATAGGAAGAGCTTATTACACCTTAGATTTTAGCTGCTAGAACACAGGGGTTCCTTCGCAGCGGGCAGCCTAGGAAAGGCTTAAAAGGTGCCCCAACGGATCTTGTCACCTGGGAGTGACACAGATCCAAACGCCCAAGCTTTCCCCATGTCTGTCCCTTTATGACCGGCTGAAGTTCTTTTAAATTGTGCTTGGTTCTGTTACAGCAACTGGAGGAGTCAGGTTAAAGCTTAAACAGTTACAGGTTTATTAAAAGACTTATATAAGCATATGGTTACAATGGCTATTGCTCTATTTCTTAAATGCTAGCAAATATATATATATATATATATATAGAGAGAGAGAGAGAGAGAGAGAGAGAGAGAGAGAGAGGTCTTAAAAATGGTTACAGGAAAAAGGTAAAGATAGAAAATAGAAATAATAGTACCAAGTGACAGCTTAATCTTTAAAGAGCTCTAACACTATGTATATATATACTTAAACAAAGGACCACATCCAGGTACAATTTTTACCCTTTTCTGTGCCTCTCGACTCCAGCGTGTCAGGCCAGGGCAGGTCTCTCAATTCCTAGGAAAGACGAATACGAGGTGGGCGTCCCCTCTGGAACCTCAGGAGATCAAACACCTAACCTGACCAGCAGATAGATGGTAGATTGACACTCAGAGAAAATGCGCTGCTGGACCCATCTATATACCCCTGGGGGCCCGTATCCTCTTTCTTATCTAAGAGGCCAAATTCTACTGGTCCGTTTTGTGGCACCAGTTCTTACAAGCAAGTTTCAAGTTAATTTACACTTGCAAGAGAGAGATAACTAAATTGTGAATACTAGACATTTTTTTACTGGGCGAGAGATTCCTCCCCCCGCGGACGGATGTGTGTTCGTATCAATATGGGTTTGAGTCAAGGGCACTCCTTGGCAGCCTCTTGGTCAGCAATTGGTGTATCTCTGTTTACAGCCATTCACGGTCACACAGCCTGGGCCTTCTGCTCTGTGTGCCCTGGATGCTCCAGGCAAGCAAAAATGGATGTTACAAGGGGGGTTCCTGTCTGGCTACAAACAAATAATAAATGCAGTTTTGCTATCTGTTGGTTAGAGAGATTAGTGATCTAGAACTGTTTAACCATTGGATGCTGTGATTTCACTTATTTATAAACTGTCATCTAAAATTGTTGTGCATTGTTAAAACAGGTACTATTTTCCACCTGGAAGGGGGCTCTGTTTCAGTGGTGTGTTATGTAGGGCCAGATCATCCCTTTTGTAGACATGGCAGGAGAATAGAGCATGCATGGAGGCTCAGGAACTCTGCACAAATGCATCTGATCCTCTTGTCTGATCTGTCAGGTTTGCAGATGAGCCCTACAGCATTTTCTATGGGAGACACTCTGCTCCCACTGACAAGATGATGTGGGAAGTATCTTCACAAGGGAGTCCTCAGAGAGATTTCTGATCCCTAGAGATGTGTATTTCCTGTGGGAGGGATGATCTGGATCTGGACTTCTAATACTCCAGTCATCTGAAGAAGTGGGTTGTGCCCACTAAATCTTATGATGCAATCTACATGTTTTGTTAGTCTTTAAGATGGTATTAGTCTATTTGTTGTTTTTTAAGTTTTTCCTAGATCTTTATGTTCACCCGTGTAAAGTAGTTTGAGTCATATGAAGAGAAGTCCTATGTGTATAGCATTTAAAGCATAATTCTGCTTTTTGGGTCAAATCTTGGAGACTGGGATTCTAGGTCAAGAAGTGCCATTGAAGCACTAGATTAGTCTGGGCAAATCATGTGGGTCAGCACTTTTAAAAGTGCCCAGCAGGAGACACCTTTTGTCTGATTTACAGAAGGGCTGAGCAATGCCCAATGAACTAAAAGTCTGAGGCATTCATAATTAGTAGACACATTTGAAAATGTAGTCAGAAGTGACTTGCTCAAGATAATAAGGTGGGTGTCGGTGTCAGAACACAGGAGTTCTGTATTAATCTTATACTCAGAGGGCTCGTCTACATTGGCCCCTTTTCCGGAAGGGGCATGTTAATTTCAGAGATCGTAATAGGGAAATCCGCGGGGGATTTAAATATCCCCCGCGGCATTTAAATAAAAATGTCCGCCGCTTTTTTCCGGCTTTTAGAAAAGCCGGAAAAGAGCGTCTACACTGGCCCCGATCCTCCGGAAAAAGCGCCCTTTTCCGGAGGATCTTATTCCTACTTCAAAGTGAGTTACTACTTCAAAGTAGGAATAAGATCCTCCGGAAAAGGGCGCTTTTTCCAGAGGATCGGGGCCAGTGTAGACGCTCTTTTCCGGCTTTTCTAAAAGCCAGAAAAAAGCGGCGGACATTTTTATTTAAATGCCACGGGGGATATTTAAATCCCCCGCGGATTTCCCTATTACGATCTCTGAAATTAACATGCCCCTTCCGGAAAAGGGGCCAGTGTAGACGTAGCCAGAGTGTGTGTGTCTCTCTCTCTAGGGCTGATTCAATCCCCAATGAAAAAATGAGTCTCCCCTGGTGTCAGTGAGGGTTGGATTGGGCCTGATCCTATCAGAATCAGTGTGAGTTTTGCCTGAATAATGAGTCCAGGGTCAGGTATTTTTCACTTTGGCTACGTCTATACTGCACTTTTATTTCGGAATCAGCTAGTCCGGAAGAAATATTCCAAAATACTTTATTTCGAAATAGTGCATCTACACACCAAATGCTCATTGAATAGCACTGAGCAATTGAAAATAGAGCGTCCACACTGATTGGACATTAAATTGCATTTAAGGCCACCCGGAACCACTTCAGTCAGGGCATCAGGACAGCACTCACTTCCTGTGGCTGCTGCCTGAAGCTATCTGAGGCTCTTGATTTAACAGATCACCCTGTACAGCAGTGTCTCAGGCTTTTTTCCTTTGCCTATCTCCTCGAAGGACAACAAACCCATTCCTCTGCCTGCTCTGGTTGCTCTTTCTGACACCTCAGCAATCCAGCTATGGAGCCAGACCTGCCTCTGGGCAGTTGACAGCTATTGTAGCTTATGCTGCACCTGCAGGAACACAACCCTCTGATCATTTTGAAGGCCCTCATTGGCTCGCTGTGTGCATGGCTCATGCTGTTGAATCCTGCCCTGCCCTCCCCTGCACTGACACTTCTGG
Organism: Pelodiscus sinensis; assembly: GCF_052426305.1. Taxonomy (NCBI): domain Eukaryota; kingdom Metazoa; phylum Chordata; order Testudines; family Trionychidae; genus Pelodiscus; species Pelodiscus sinensis. The sequence continues at coordinate 31,147,999 of NC_143063.1, forward strand.
ATTCTGGACACCAATGCTGACTGGTGGGACCGGCTTGTCCTGGAGCGTTGGGATGATCAGCAGCGGATCCAGAATATTCCAGATGAGGAAGGACACCTTTCTAGAACTCTGTGAGTAGCTTGCCCCTGCCCTCAGGTGACAGGATACTCACATGAAGCCCACCATCTCCCTCTAAAAGTGGGTCACCATCGCCCTGCGGAAGCTCACCGTGCCGGACAGCTACCAGTGTGGATCAATCAGGGAATCAGTTCAGTGTGGGGAGATCGACTGTTGGGGCCCTGGTCGTGTAGATATGGTGCTCTTGGGCTATTGTCCCAGGAGGGGGGTGGACTGCTGGAATGGGGTTCCCTAGGGAAGGAGTGGGTGGATGATGGTGTTGGAAGCCCCTTTCCCAGGAGGTTTTGCAGTGCTGCCCTCACAAAGCCCTGCCGGGGCATGGAATAAGTGGGGGGTTGTTCCTGCTGGGGGGAGGGAGGGGTTGGGTTCCAGGACCTTCCGAGGGCTCATGCAACCCTGCAATTCTCTGTTTGTTTGCTTATCTTCTTCTACAGGTGGTGCAGGCCATCAATGCTGTCCTGCTATGCGGGGTCATCAGCATGGATGCCACTGTTGCCTGCTTTGCTGACATATACTTCCCCAACTGCAGGGGGGCTATTGATGGCACCCACATCCCCATCCAGGCCCCTGACCACCAGGCATGAGTACATCAATGGGAAGGGTTACTTCTCGATGGTCCTGCAGGCCGTTGTGGACCACGACGGCCAGTTTGTGCGTGTGCGTGTGTGTGTCTATATATATATATATATATATATATATATGCATGCTGGGTGGTCAGGGAAAGTGTATGATGCCCGTGTCATCCACAACTTGAGCATGTTCAAGAAGTTGCACACCAGAATTTTTTTCCCTGACTGCACCATCAGGGGCTGGGATGTGGACATACCAAAGTGCGTGGAGGGGGACATGGCCTACCCTCTTTTGCCCTGGCTCATGAAGCCCTACATCGGCCGCCTTGACCACTCCAGGGAACGGTTCAACGGCAGGCTCAGCAGGCCGGCATGGTTGTTGAGGACTCCTTCAGGCATCTGAAGGTGTGGTTTCTCTGTCTCCTCACCCGGCTGGACGTCGGGGAGTGGAACATCCCACACGTGGTGGCCGCATGTTGTGAGCTTCTCGATATTTGTGAGAGGAAGGGGGAGGCATTCCTGCCAGTGTGGGGGGGCAGAGGCTGACCTCAGCAGGGTCTTTTAGCAGCAGTGCACAGCTGCCATCCGGCAGGTCCATCAAGGGGGAGTTTCTCATAAGCACCCCAGTGACACTCTCCTCTGGGCCTCCCCACTAGAGACAATAAAACAAGCAGTTTCTTTTGGAAAAAATAAACTCTTTGCTTTTTTATTTGGGGTAGAAATAACTGGGGAGGGACTGGAGAAAGAACCTGGGAGGGAACAGGAGAGAGGAGGAAAGGGAGAGGAGGGGGGAATGAGAACCTTGGAGTGGGGAGGAGAGAGCTGGAAGGGGGAGGAGGGGTGAAGAGGGGCTCAGGGCTGGGGCTGGGCATGACACCTGGCTCTGGTGATTCTACTGACACGCATGCAGGGGCTTCGGTGGCCATGGAAGGGGGGTTGAGAGAGAAGCGGGAGTGGGAGCAGGAGCAGTCTCAGGCAGCCAGGGATTGAACTGCCACACACATGGTGTGGCCCTGGTCCAACATCTCCTGCCAGGTGTCTTGCCACAGCTGAATGTCTTCCTGCAGTCTGTGGGCCTGGGTCTGCTCCAGGGGTTGAAGTTCCACAAGGTGCTCCCTCTGGAACTCATCCGTGGGTCTCCTACATCTGCGGGTCCCTCAGATTTGGGATGTTGTCCCGGGTGGTGTCAACTGCTCCCCTCTCGCAGCTGGTCTGGCTGTGGAAAATAAAGAGAGAAAATAAACTTTTCCGTTAAAAGCATTTGCCGAAAATCATGCCAGTATAGACGTAGCCTGTGTGTGTGTGTGTGTGTGTGAGAGAGAGAGAGAGAGAGTGTGTGTTGAGGGCAATGTGGGAGACCGTGTGCACCTGAGTGTGTCAGTGCACTGTCTCTTTAAGTTGAGCGCTCAGAAGCCTGAATTCTTGTTCAGTTCAGCAGCACCCATTCCTGAGCCAGAGGCACCAGCACAGAGAGGGTCTTACCCCAGCTCATTGGAGACACGTTCAGACAAAGAGCGTTGGTAAGTTCACCCAGCATCCATAGATCAGCTTCCCAAAGAAGAAGAGATTTAAGTGTAAACATGGGGCTTACAGTCTCTGTAGTAGTGGATGCTGCTGAGGAGACAGTGCCTCTGGCTGAGGCTGGCATAGGGAGAGATAACTGTGCAAACCTTTGGACCCAGAGTCCTGCCAGGGCTACCAATCCTGGGCATAAAGGAACAGACTGGAAGAAAGAGTCAGTTTTCCTTCACTCTAGGCAAGCAGCAAAAACGTCCTGTCTGCAGATCAGTTGGGGGGAGAAGATGGTGCTTCTGATGCCAATCTGCTTCCCCTGCTTGCTGCTGTTTGTGGGCAGCCTAGAGTGGTAGGGGGAAGTGAGAGCAAGCAAATATGGGGAAGAAGTGTGCATGACACATTTAGTCTTAAAAAAGAAGACTGAGAAAGGTCCTGAAAACAGTCTTCAGGTATATTGAGGGCTAACATAAAGTGGATGGTGCTGATCAATTGTTTTCCATCTCCACTGAAAGTAGGACAAAAATAATGGACTTAATTTGCATCAGGCAGGCCCACTGATGGAGAAGGGGGCAAAAGGGACAGCTATCCCAAGCATTTTAAACTGCCGTTGGAGCCTCGAGTGACATCCTCAGGGCAACACTGAAGGGCTGGTGGGGCAGGGGAAGGTGAAAGGGGGCTAGCCCCAGTCCTGTCCCTGCCAACCTTAATCTTCTATAATTCTTTCTTTTGGGGGGTCCTGAGAAAGCTGTGCCTTCAGAGTTTGGTGGCCAGAGACAATGGCTGCTGGCTGGACACCCTAGTGCTGCTGTCAGCAGTTGGGAGAGGCAACTGGGAGTGGGGCTTAGACAAATTTTGGGGTGGCTGAAGTTCACAAGGAACCCTCCCTAGTGCCACCCCACCTGACAATGAAGGGTTAAAAGAAAAGAATTGGTACACCCTTCCCCAAAGCAAAGCTGATAAGGTCATTAAGAGATAGAGGCTATGTCTACACTACAAAGAAAAGTCAAAAAAAGATACATACGCAAATTGCAGTTTGCAATTTGTGTATCTTTTCCCGCTTTTCTTCCAAAAGAGGCTTTTCCGACATTTAGTCCATCTACATGAGGCCAAATATTGGGGAAAACCCCTCTTTCGGAATATCCCTTCTTCCTCGTGAAATGAGGTTTACAAAACGCGTCCTCTTTTCTGAAAAAAAATGTTGGAAAAGTGGACACATTCCTTGGACGAATCAGAGCTTTAAGTTCTGTAGTCTAGATGTACCCTGAGTGTGCTAATAATGGAGCTTTGTAAATGAGTGTGAATAGTGAAGTCAAAAGCATTGATCAGTAACTGGATTACAGTTTGGCTGTCCCCCTCTACAATATAAATCTGGTGTAGTTGCCCTGTTATAATAGCCTTTAATGCACAAACTGTAACAGAAATGAACAACTAATAAGCTCTGCAACTATTGAGCTTAGTCACTAATGTTGGGATATAGTTTCATGAGCCAAGTTAGGAGCAGGTATGTGGGGGTTGGCACAGACACACCACAGAAAACAACATAATTTCTTGGGAATAAAGTCCCTCGTTCACCCTCAAATACAATTGGTCTCCTCAGCACCCTGACATCAATTCCTCAAAAAAAGTGGTGGTGGTGGAGGTGGGGGCAAAGGAGGCAATTGCCTTAGGACTCAGCCATTCAAAGGGGCGCAGCGCATCCAGCTGCTGCCACTGTTGCTGCAGCAGCGGCTCGGCTGGAGCTCCAAGCCCCTTTGAACTGCCACAGGAATGCCAGAGTATCACTTTCCATGGCTTTGAGGGCTGAGGGACACAGCTTTGCTGAGGTCTGGGCAGCGCTAAGGGCTGACTACACTCAGTCCCATCCCTTCTGCCTTCAGCCTTGCCCCTTCCAGGGTGAGCCACTTGCCACCTTCACCCAGGGTCCACAATGGCTTTTGGCCCTGCTGCCTGGCATCATGCACCTTCAATCATTTCCTACCTTTTTATTTATCAATTTGCCTCTGTCGTTCACTAAGTTTTGCAGGAGTGAATGGTAGCCTTTTTGGTTCACATACTCACTTTCCTTTTTGGTAGGCAAACTATTGAGATATGGGTGCCATGAGAGCTGTCCTTATCCATATACAGAATACGCAGTTGCAAAGGGTACCTGAAGATTTCTGGCACCACGGGGTCTTAATATCCACCCAGGTCCTGCCTCTTCCTATCTCTGTTCTGTGACTCTGCTTCCTCCAGAGAGGATCTAGTTAACGTAAAAGTGAAAAAGCCTGACAGACCTGTTAACAGAATCAGGGAAAGTGGCCATTTAACAGGCATTTCCTACCCTTATCAGTTTCTGAATTTACTGTATTAGCAGGACTGTATTACCCAATAGGCAGACTAAGCACGTGCTTAGGGCACCAGCAAAGCAGAGACACCAAAAAAAAAAAAAGAGAGATTTTATGGTATAGTATTGTTTTTATTTTGAATTACATATGGGGGGGGCACCATAATCTTTTCAGTGTTTAGGACCTCTAACGGTCTTAATCTGGCCCTGGTTATTAGTCTACAGGATTGTTTAAATTTTGTTTTAAAAATATTCCATTAGTGTGTTGCTGAAGATTATAAAATCACATCTCTAAAAAATGCCCCCCCTCCAGATGCCATCAGGCATAGGGACACCAATTTAATAGTACTGTGTAGGTTCCCATAAATTCTAAGTACGCCTCAGGTGTCATTGCCCTGCATAGATGGGAAACCCATTCTCTCAGATCCAACCATTTTTTATGGAAGTTTTCTTCTGGCAACCGTGCATGGGTAGATGACAGTGCTAAATGACTCACAATGGCATCTGCTTGTGGAGAAAGACATCTCCATAACCTGTTGATAGATAAGAGGAGTACTGGCCTTTTCTGAACATCCCAGCATTCAATGACCAAAGAGTTAAACTCAGGTAGCTAAGAGATGTTGGCAGGGATCCAGGAAAGCCAAGGGTGCGGGGAGAGGGTAAGATGTTGAGATTTGAAATGAAAGAGGTCCTGCTGGCTTTTTCTTCTTTCTGCGAGTTTTAAACCAGGAGATGGGGGAACAAGATGAATTGAACCAGGCAGAACTACCATACCTAGAAAGAATGCTGGGTGCGCGCGCACGCACGCACACACACATACACTCTCTCTTTCCTTTAAGCCAGGATGGGGAACCTTTTTTGTGTTGAGGTTGCTGACCCACAGATCGGGGGGAGGAGGGCTGGAGTGCTAGCATTGGCTCCTCAATGCTGGGGGAGGCCCTAAGCCTCACCAACCCAGGAGCTGCATCTGGCCCCTGGGCGTTAAGTTCCCCACCCCTGGGCTGTATCCCAGAGTTGGAATTTCTTTGTGTTTTAAAACTGTTTGTTTCTCAGTTGCTTTAAAACACCTAGCAGTATGCTTTATCAAGTACATCTTTTTGTTTTCTGAATAATATCTCCTTTTTTAAGGCGCTGATTGGATTCTTGTGTCCTGAAAGGTAATAGAAGGTCTACGTATGCATGTCTAAGACTAAGAGGTCAGCTATCAGAGATTGCAGTCTGTTTTCTCTTTTTTCCAAGCTATTGTGGTAAAAGAGGTTGGGGGGTATCCTTCTGGAAGAAGTGCAAGTGTTTTCTTCCTGGGTTCAAGAAGAAAAGAGGGGGTTGTTTTACTTGGGCTACATCTACACTGCACCTCTCTTGGGCAAAAGCCTATGCAAATGAAGCGTGGATTTGCATATTGCCGCACTTCATTTGCATAATTAATTAGGGCCCATTTTTGCACAAGAGGCTTTTGCTCAAAAAGGAGCTGTGTAGATAGGTCCTTTTTGTGCAAAAATACTCTATTGTGTAAGAACCATTCTTCCTTGTTTTTTCAGGAAGAACGGCTCTTTTGCAAGAGGGGGTTTTTGTGCAAAAAGGACCCGTCTACACAGCTGCTTTTTGCACAAAAGCCTCTTGTGCAAAAACAGGCCCTAATTAATTATGCAAATGAAGTGCAGCAATATGCTAACCCACGCTTCATTTGCATAGGCTTTTGTGCAAGAGAGGTGCAGTGTAGACGTAGCATTGGTGGTGGCAACTACTTCCCAAAGCTAGGGAGTCTGTGATCCTGAGGAGCTTTTAATCAGAAACCTACAGACTGAGGCAAGGTATTTTTAAGATCTCTTGCAAGTCCCAGAGTGAGAAACAGCTTTGACACCTGTATAGTGGCTGGAAATGCACATAAAGGAACTTTGGCACATGCTTATGGTGGGGGGCTTCAGAGATGAGGCCAAATCTGAAGTATTGTGTCCAGTTCTGGGCCCCCCCACTACAATAAGGATGTGGATGCATTAGAAAGGGTCTAGCGGAGGGCAACCAAAATGATTAGGGGGCTGGAGCATATGACCTATGAGGAGAGGCTGAGGGAGTTGGAGCTGTTTAGTCTGCAGAAGCAAAGAGTAAGGGGGATTTGATAGCAGCCTTCAACTTCCTGAAGGGAGGTTCCAAAGAGGATGGAGAAAGGCTGTTCTCAGTAGTGACAGATGGCAGAACAAGGAGCAATGGTCTCAAGTTGTGGTGGGAGAGGTCCAGGTTGGCTATTAGGAAAAACTATTTCACTAGGAGGGTACTGAAGCACTGGAATAGGTTACCTAGGGAAGTAGTGGAGTCTCCATCCCTAGAGGTGTTTAAGTCTGGGCTTGACAAAGCCCTGGCCGTTGATTTAGATGGGGTTGGTCCTGTCTAAAGCAGGGGGCTGGACTTGACCTCCTGAGGTCTCTTCCAGCTCTATGTTTCTATAATTCTATGATTTCTGAGGCTTGCTGGGTTTTTTGGAATACTTTATTTAGCAATTAACGGCAACCCTTAATTTGTATTGCGGCTGCATCCAAAGATCTCAGCCCAAAGGAAGGTCCAACCCTGCCAGGTCCTGTACAAATAGCTCAGTCTCTCCCCCGCAGGGCTAAGTCTATTTTACAAGACGGGAGGAGGGCGGGGAGGCGACGCCTTGCAGTCACGGTATGAAGATCACAGAGCCTGCAGGGTAGTTTGCTTCCCAGCGCAAGCTGCACCCGTAGGCCAGGAGCTCATGGCCACCCATGGGTGGGCGGGATCCTACCTGCGGGGCTGTTAAGGAGAGTGAGTGGGATGTGACCCAGCGGAGCCGGCCCCGTGCAAACCCCCCAGGCCAGGCAGATCATGGGCTGGGGTTCGGGCCCCTCCACAAGCCAAACACGCGTGAAAGCGGCGCCCAGGCCGGGCGCTGCTCGTCAAGGGGCCGGGGCGGGGCCGGCGCTGGAGGGGCGGGCCTGCCGTTATAAAGGTCTGATCCGGGCGCCTGTTCTGCCCGCCGCATCGCCGCTCTGCCAGCACCATGGCCCTGTCCAGCGACCCCGCCTTCAGGAAGCTCGCCGAGTGGCACAAGGCGAACGCCGCCAGGCTCGTCCTGAGGCAGCTCTTCGAGGCCGACAAGGACCGATTCCAGGCATTCAGGTCAGCCCGCGGGGCGCCCCCCCGGGCAGCGGGGACGGGGCGGCTGCAGGGGCCTTCCCGCCCCACCTGTCCCCCCCCCCCCCCCCCGCGGGTAGCGCCGCGCGCTCAGCCTCTTGCCCCAGGAGCTGCCATCTGCCCGAGCAGGGCCGCAAGGGCGCGAAAGCCGTGCAGGGCGGAGAGCGGTCCCCCCCCCCCCCCAGTGGGGGCTGCCGTGCGGGGGGGGCCCTACTGCAGCGACTCCCCCGCCCCCCAAGCCGGCTGCCCGCCTGCCCTTGACTCATCCTTGCGGCACGGTACGTGCCGGGAAGCACGGCGGGGAGAGGGGCATTGTGGGTCCGGCGTGTCCCGGCTTCCCCCTCAGCGCGCTGAGTCATGGCGAGCCCCACGGCAAGAGGGCCCGGCCCGGCCCCCAGAGCCGCGGGGTGCCCGGCTGTCAGCAGCGGCGCCTTGGCTCCCCGCATGGTTACTCAAAGCCCATTGCCACAGCGCTAGTGGCTTGTGACACAGGAAGGGGAAGCACAAGGCGAGGCGCAGGGTTTAACGCTGCTCGCCCTCTGTCAAATGGAGCCGAGATTAGCCTGGCTGGCTGGCGGGGTGATTACAACGGATTTATTGTCGGGCGTGCGTGCGTGCGTGTGTGTGTGTGTGTGTGTCCGACCCTGAGCGTTCAGCCTTCTAGTATACAGATCGTCAGTGTCCTGACCCTCCTCGCTGGGGTGGGATCATCTTAAAAAGGGACTCTACAAGGCATTTTATGAGCTGCCTAAGCATTTTTAAAAGTGTTGAAGACCAAGTTGTCTATTACTCCACATTAATGTCCAAGAAGCGCTTTCTTGCATGCCAACACCCTCCATGCTGATGAAAGAATAGATTTTTTTTTTTTGTTTAAATGTTCATCGTGTAATAATTGTTCTTATGATCCTGGTAACAAGATTGTGCTACCTTGTATTTTAAAACAATATACCTATTTCTTTGTAGCAGAGACATGAAACAACATTCTGATTTACAAGGTTTTCCTGTCTCTAATACTGAATTTGATACAGACTGAATTTGATAGCTTTTTTTTGGGGGGGGGGAGAGGGGGAGAAGAGAGGAGGCAGAGAAGTCTAGAGGTGTGACTAGTTCTACAACCTTAAAGTCTAGAATGCTGATTATTTTGTTCTTTTTGCATGCCTATAAGAACACAATGTCAGTGTTCTTGTTGCATTCATCAATGCATTACACTCTCCCTTGCCATACACCTGCAAATGCTTTACACAATGTCACATGTATTTGTGATTATTTTTTAAATGCATGAGTCTTTTGACAAATGCTGAGCAGTTAATCCATCACTTGAATTACATTTGACTGCTCCTTGAAATCCAAACTTTGCACCATGACAGAGGGAGCTCATTTCAGAAGTGTGGACTGTCTTCTAAGAATACCTTACCATTAATCATAAATACGTGGAGATTTCAGCACAGGACTACTTGTTTTTAAGTTACAGAGTAATAGAGCTACCCCTCTGAGTGAGTGAGTATACACACACACACTTACTCACACTCACACGCTCTCTCTTATAGTATATGCTACTTACAGCTTGCCCAGTTAGGAAAGGCTTGTACAAAATGCACTTTTACTTAGGACTACCCTTGAATGGTGCTCTCAAACTTGAGTTGATGCAAAGTGTAATTTCTAGGCTAGATTACAAAGACCTAAATTACTGTAGTAAGGTCTGGGACACAGAGAGCCTCTAGGCTTGCTATTGGGGGAGAAAAGCATTAGATAGGAATTTGAGTAATGATGGATTCAAGGTTGCAAATTGCTGGAAAGGGTTACATTGCTTAAGTGTCCATGTGGCTTACGTGACAAGTCTGTTTCCACCTGAGTAGCACCATCTAACAGGTGCCGCATTGCAGAATGTGCATTGTAGCAGAACATTATTGATAGGGTTTTTAGGTTTCTTTTTAATTTTGTGTGACTCTAAGGATTTTTAAAATAGAACTACATTGTACTCCTCCATACTCCAGATGATGTGTGGATAGTAGTTAGATTTGTTGTGATAGCCAGTAGCAGCTACAATGAACAGATCTTCTCTTAACTAGAAAGTAAGCTGGGAAGCTGTTTTTCTTCATCTGAACAATCTTTGATCTAGTCATTCATAATTGTTTCTTTTTCTCCATTTTTAGTAAGTAATATTTTTTGTCTTGGGATACTTAGTTTTGTATGTTTAAGGTTGATTTCTCCCTCCCCCCATGAATAAATAAAATTTCTGTAAGACCATGGAGCCCAAGTTTCAAGAATGTAAGTGCTAACTCCTTTGTGCTAAATTATAGTTTGGGATTGTTTTGTAGAATTTATCTAAACTATGAACATGTTAATATACAAAAGGGCATGATATTTCATTAATAAAGTAAGTTCGAACTTTTGATTAAGGGATTTAGTATCCATTTAAAAATGTGATAAACATAATGTAGCTTCTTAAAAGAATTGTCTGAACTTCATTTTTATGCTGCTTTTAACTAAGTCTGTTTAGAAACAGTTAAAATTGCACAAATCCCTTATGTGGCTGTAGTTAAATGTTACATGTTGTAAAAGGTACTTATACAAGTATAGCAAGCTTTATCTGTATCCATGTGCTTATAGCAAGCTATATTGGTATAAAGGTGCTTATACCAGTATAACTTCATCCATATGAGGTGTTTATCTAAAAGTGCAAAGACATTAGTCAGACTAGGAGCAGCTGTAGCAACCGCCAAAGCAGGGACCTTTCAGACATGCAGAGAACGTCCTACAATTTTAACTAGACCTTCTTTGCTCTGTGCTGACTGGATGTTTTTGCTACCATTCTCCCTTGATTGCATCACCTCAGCTTACTCTGCACCTGCCTCTTACACTTTCCACCTTCCCTGCCTTCCTCACCCCACTACCCTTTAATGTTTCTTTTCCCTTCACTTTTATTTTCATTTAGCTGATCCAGTCTAACACTCTTCCCCCAATTAAAATAAAATGTGCAACTAATGACACTTGCTGCCATCACATTGTTCATTCTACTTCAATTGTAGACTTTTTCCACACTCAGTTTGTCAACTTACACTATAAGCTTTTTGGAGCAGGGCTGTCTTACTATGTTTATACAATGCCTAGCACGGTGAGGGTCCCCTTCTTTGCTGGCCCTTATGCACTACTGTAGTAAACATAGTTTCACCTTTGGTTCTGAGAGCTGGTGTGATGCACTGGTAAGAGACTGTCCAGTTGCAGGTGAGGTTCTGTGTGCTGCCAGCACTCTGGATGGCACAGCCACATATGTTTGCTTCAATTCTGGTGCTCCAGTGGCTGGGTAGCAGATGACTACACTCCCATCCCATGCTGCATTTGAAGTGAAAAAGACACTGTAGTAGTCTTTCTGCTTTTGATCTCTTTGATGGTACCCCTTACAGTCCCTAAAATGCTTTGCCTTTTCTACCTCTTCTCACTTAAATCTATCCAGAAATTTTAGTTCTGCTTGGTTTAGAGCAGTGATCTCAACCTTTTTAAGCACAAAAAGATCACTTTTTTACTTTAAATGCAATCCAGGATCTTCCTCAAACCCAAATACTCTTGCTCTACCTCCTTTTTGCCCCTTCTCCAAGGCCCTGCCCCTGCTCACTCCATCCTCCCTTCCTCCCTATCCTTCCTCCCTTTGATCAGGCAGGGGCAGACGGTTGGCATGCAGGCTCTGGTCTTGGGTTAAAGGGTATGGCTACACTGCCGCATTTTTATTCCCTGATTCTTCTGTAGGAAATGGTTTTCCAACACTGACTGGGCCAAATGTCAGGGAAAAAACCTTCTTTCGGAAGCCCCCTTATTCCTCGGAGAATACAGGGGTGGCCGAAAGAGCATGTTTCCACTTCTGGTTTTTTTTTAGTGGAAGAACAAACACGTCCCTGGATGCAGAAGAGTTTTCCTGGGATCTCTGGTATCCTGGGGAAAAAGCCCTGCAGTCTAGCTGTAACCTCACTAGGTTGACAGGAGGTGTGGGCTTGGGAGTGGGAATGAGGGATTTGGGTGTAGGAAAAAGTTGGGAAGTGCAAGCTCTGGGAGGGAATTTGGATGCAGGAGGAGATGAAGGGGATGCTGGCTCGGAGAGGAGGCTCCAGGCTGAAGAGTATTGGGCTCAGTTGTAGGGTTGGGGTACTGAGCAAGCCACAGGCTTGTGAATGTGATGGTGCATGACTTTGGGTTGGGGTATGTGAGGGGCTCAGGGCTGGGAATAGGAAGGGCTCAGGACACAGATTTGTGGTGTGTGGATGGTGCAGAAGTGTTGTGGCAGAAGACTGGGGATGTAGGGGTGCACGAGTTTGGGGATGAGAGGCTCAGGACAGGGGGTTCCAGTGTATGATAGGTTCTGATTTGGAGAGTGGTACAGGAGTCTTATGGTTCTGTGGCCAGATAGGAGCTTGGTCCCAATTAGGGGTTTGTTGGCCAGGCTTCGTTTTTAAATAAAATATTATGTCAAGCACAAAGTTTCAGCGTTGTCTTTATTTATGAGAAGGGCAAGGACCCTGTTTTGAGTTAGTCAGACTTACAAAAAAGTCAGTTGGGGCCACACAAGTGAGATGCAAAAAAACTCCTCCAAAAGCCACCCAAGCCTCACTAATGTGGCCTCAACTGTGCTGGTGGGAACAGGGGACATGGTACTGGGGAAGGGTGCTTGGGACCGGGATGGGGTGCCAGTGGAGGCAGGGGACAGGGTGCTAGTGGATGCTGCAGCAAGGAACGGAGTGTTGGTGGGGTCAGGGAACAGGGAATCCCTGGCACTTGCTGCCTCTGAGGACTCCTCTTCACCTACCCCTCTCCATCCTCCCTACTGGGGAAGCACAGCCTAGCGCATGCCTGCTCTGGGGGCAACTCCTCCCTCCCCTGCAGGGGAAGCTCGTCCCAGCATGCGCTGCCTCCAGGGACTCCTATGGCTCCCCCTCTCCCCCCCTTCCCCCCAGTCCCTGTCATGCCACAGTCCTGGGTCTGGTACCTTGCCGACTGTTTGGGGGAGGGGGAGCAGCCAGCACACTTCCTGAAACCCTGGAAGTGGCGTGCAGCTGCGGGACTTCCGTCCACCCTTCAAGAAGCCAGTGCTACCTCCATTGTCACTGGAGGTAGGCAATGGGGCTTCTTGGGGGTGGGAAGAAATGGGGGGGCGAATGCCTCAACAGACTGGTCAGACCTCTCTGATCGACCAGTCGATTGCGATCAACCGGTTGGTGACCATGGACTTAGATGCTTAAACAGTAGCTCTTTAGGAATATGCAGTTAACAAACCATTTCTGTTGGCAGTGTGACACTGAATACCGATCATGGGGATATCTTGGTGGATTATTCGAAGAACCTTGTTACAGAAGAAGTCATGAAGATGCTGATAGGACTGGTAATTCTTTACATTCACCTCGATCTAATAAAAATGAAAAGTTGTAGAAAAATGTAGCGCCAACTCAGATGGTTCTAACACTGGACATTAACGTCCAGTTCATCAAGGCAATTTGAGTGCCTACTGAAAACCTAAATACTTTTGAGAGATTGGCTGAAGTTCTCTTCCATCTTAACAAGGAGTTGGTAAGCACTGAGCCCATGAATCTTGCAGACAATGATAGGGCTGTTTTTCACTGCTGTGTCTTCTGTTCAAGGCAGAGTGACCCTGTCAAGAGCTTTTCTAACAAAGCCTTTTCATTTGGCCATGAGCTCCACCTCCCTACCCACCTCAGGAACCTTTTAGCTGTGCAGCTGAGCCACCGGTCTAAGATAATACCAGTGAGGTCTGCATTAACATAAGATAGGACTCCTCATAAAGTTGATAAAGGGAAGGTTATGTCACAAAACATGTCCCTGTCTGTGGCGCAATGGCAGAGGGCTCCTCTATGCTAGCTGGCTCAAACCACCATCACAGCCCCAATCTGTGTCTACAATGCTAACATTCACTATATAACACTGGGCCATTCTCATCTAGGGTTTATCGAACCAAAAATGTTTCTCTTGTCAATCGCATGTTTTTAAAGATAAATACATGTCTCTTAACAGCAGTTCCCAACCTTTTTTTATACTGTGGACCAGCAAACCCATTCACAAACTTGTGGTGAACTGGTATCATTTTATTTTCATAATCTTTATGCAAATAAAGTTTGTGAATGGGTTTGCCAGTTCATGGTATAAAAAACCCTCACCCCCAGAACCACCCAGTGCCAGCCGTAATCCCTAGAGCTCCCACTGCCCTCCCAGTGTCAGCCCCTTGTCTCCGGAGCCTCCAGTGCCTCCTTCATCTGTCTTAACTGCCTCCAGCCACCAGCTGAGCACTGTTCCCCAGGTCACAGCTGCTCAAGGCTTCCATGCCATGCCATGCTGGACTCTGCATTGCCCTCCCTCCATGCAGCAAATGGCACTTCTGCGGCTGGGAGGAGATCCTGCCTCTGACAGCTGCTGGTTGGCTGCTAGTACTTCTAAGCATGATGCATCAGACACAACTGAGTAGACAGGGATGATAAATCTGGACATCATTAAACTGAGTACTAGTAGAAATTTGGGTGAGCAGTAAAAAATTACTTTCACTCAGTTTTTTCTGTTGACTAAAATAAATAGGCTATTGATTGATGTTGAAAGATGAAACTGAGTAACTTTAGAAAGTGGAGATTTTGTCACTTTGCCTATACCACCCTCTCCGCTGCCCCCATATGTGAACATCCTTTAACTGGTCTCATTTAAAATAGGAAAACCAACTCTTACAGTTGTAAACTACTGAGTCATAGCAGCTGATAGAACTTTTGTTGTGATAGGCCTGCATTGGAAAGGCAATGATTTTTTTCCATAAGACAAACTGGCTCTGTGGGAGGCGCTAGCATTTTCTGCCTTTAAGTGAATTATCTGTTTTTTTTTACCCTTCTCAGGCGAAGTCAAGAGGTGTTGAAAATGCTAGGGAGCAAATGTTCACTGGAGAGAAGATCAACTTCACTGAGGTAAGGTTATTTCTTTGTGTGGCTCTGTCTTCTAGGTCAGTGGCTCTCAACCTTTCCATACTGCTATACCCTTTCAGGAGTCTGATTTGTCATACATATCCCCAAATTATACCTCACTTAGAAACTACAGGCTTAACAAATTGAGACCTAATACAGAAGAGTCACAGAACACTATTGCTGAAAAATTGTTTGCTTTCCCACTTTTCCTATACAATTGTGAACTAAATGAGTTGGAATATCAATATTTATTTGCATTTTAGTGTGTGGTATATGGAACAGTATAAACTAGTCATTGATGGTATGACATTTTAGTTGGTACTGACTTTGCTAGTGCTTTTTATGTTGCCTGTTGTAAAAACTAGATCAGTCTAGATGAGTTGATGTACCCCCCCCCCCCCCCAAGACCTCTGCTTACCCTCATGATACACACCCCTCTGAGAACTACTGACCTAGGTTCTGCATATTTATGCAGAAGGGATGTGGGGCTAGAAATTACTACTATATGATTACTACAGGGCATTGAAATATTAAATGTGGTGATAGTGATTTATTTCCTTGCTCATGTACATCACACCATATGCGCACAGGCTCTATGGGGAAGACAAAACAAGCAAGTTATATCAGTGGCAAATGAGGTTTGGTGGAGAACTGGAGGCCCACCTTATTTACTTACTGAGCCCAAAGCTGTTGGAAGTGGAGGAAAATGGGCCAAGAGTTGATTCCTACTCTAGCTCAGTTGTGAAGGTATTCTACTAGAGAGGGAGATGGACCAACTGATGAGTTACAGAGCTCATATCCAACATGGGGCAGAGTATGACATGCAAGGTGGAACTTCTTTTGCCTCTGCTTAAGATGAATTCTGGTGAAGCTTACCAAATGGCTTACAAGAAGGTCTACTAAAAACTTTGTTGGTACTTCTGCCCTGTGCTATTGGGGATACTTATCAGTGGCAGTTATAAACCCAGTTTTTTGGAAACTAGCCACCACTAGCATATCTTGATTACTTTCACATCTAGAAAAGAGTCTCGTATCCAGATGTGCCCTTAGAGCACATTATTGCTCAGTTGGTGATGTGTGCTGTATAGGGCTTCAGTGGCATTAGATAAAACAAATTAAATAGCTATTCCATCTCCATTTTAAAAGACAATCCAGACTTTTTTTTCTACAGTGTAGCTCAACCAAGAGGGCTACCTGAAATATTAAAGGTCTTTTCGTGTTGTAGAGGTTTTCTGATGGAACTTTATTATTTGCTTAGTTTTTATTCACTATGGATGCATCTACACAGCATTGTAGGTCAAAATAAGATACTCAGTATGAGCTATGTGGATCTTATTTTGATACTTCAAAGTAGTTTATTTTGAAAGTTGGCACAGTCTACACAGCACTTATTTTGAAACAAATTGCTACTCCGAAATGTCCTTTACTCCTTGTGAAATGAGGTTTACAGGGATGTTGGAATAGCAAACCTGTTATATTTTGAAATAACAGGCATGCTCAAAAGATGCAGAGTAGCACTGCAGTGTAGACTTAGGCTATGTGAACTTGTAGAGTTGCTACTTAAATCCTTTGCTTTGAAGAGATCATCAGTTGCATTATGTTTTGCTTGAGAGTATTGAGCATTTGTGCAGGTTTTCATGTCCTGATAAAAAGTAGCATTAGAAAGGCAGTACCTCTCCCTTTTTGTGTTAATCATTTGCATATAAAAGGACACAAGTAAGATGTCTTATCTGGAGACCAAAAAAAATAAACAATTTTAATACAAGTGCTTAAAACTTCCTTGGCTAGAATATCTACAGACCATTTTAAAACCTAAATCTTCAGAAAGCTGAAGTCTGTTTGAACTAGGGATGTAAAAGGGTAGTTAAATAGTTGACTATCCGATAAGCCTAGGACTTGAAGTGCATTGACTACTTGTATTTTCCCCCTCCCATTGCTGCCATTTTGAGAGAGCTAATTGCCGTGCTAGTGTATTTATTTACTGGTGCTGTGGCCACAGTGGGCTTTCCATGGCTCCCCTTGGCTGCAAACTGTACACCAGAGCCAATGGGAGCTGCAGAACTCTGTGGCTGGGGTGCTGGTAAATACACCAGTGTGGCCAGTTAGCAGCTTTCTCAAAGTGGTTTCATGGGACCACTTTGAGAAACTAGTCTAGATGAAGATTCAAATTCTTGCTTCTAATGTGAGCTGGTGGTGCAGGGCCTCTGAGTTCAGGGCACTAACCTAGAATTCTAATATAGCACACGAATATTTGGGGCCCTTTGCT
The DNA here is from genome assembly GCF_052426305.1 of Pelodiscus sinensis. Classification (NCBI taxonomy): domain Eukaryota; kingdom Metazoa; phylum Chordata; order Testudines; family Trionychidae; genus Pelodiscus; species Pelodiscus sinensis. The sequence goes on from NC_143063.1 coordinate 31,164,880, forward strand.
CATAGCAATGGAATAGAAAACATGCTTATTACATGATTGATACTTACTACCTATGTTTATTTATCTTTTCCTGTTCATTGGAGGGTCTGTTACTGCTGCAGTCATTGCAAAACTGCTGCAGTCATTGCAAAACTGCTAAAGTTCATACAGATAGGAGTTGATCATAAAACTATCTACAGACTTCAGGATTGAAATTAGTTCAGCAGAAGTTAATCTTACTGCATAAGTATGAATTGCCAAAATATTAGAATTGTTTATCAAAAGATAAGTTTAAACTACACTTTCAAATTCATCACCTCACTACAATCTAATGTTTGCCTAATGTTCATACTATTCTAAAATGTCTTTAGACAGTTTCCACCAAGTGTGTCAAATTTGTTTAGGTGCTTGTATAACACAGTGAGCATGTTAGATTGAGAGAGATGCAGGCTACTGGTCTTGGAAGACTTTCAAGTTAATAATCTCCTAGATCCTTAGATGGCAAGTATCACAGCCTTTCAAAATAATAAAGTATACTGCTGCCTCCTGCAGTAGTTGTGTATCTACACTGCCAAACTGTCTCAGTTAACATTTTATGGTGTTTCTCCCATGTCTTTGTCTTGTTTCAGAATCGGGCCGTGCTTCATATTGCACTGAGGAATTGCTCCAATGTTCCTATATTAGTGGATGGCAAAGATGTAGTCCCAGAAGTTAACAAAGTGTTAGACAAGATGAAGCACTTCTGTCAGGTAAGTCCATAGTTAATTGCTGTTAAACCTGTGTAAGTTACATAACACTGTTGCCTCTAAGATGGACCTCTAGCACAAAACTAGTCTGAATGAAGAACTGTAGTAGCTTGCATAAACAAAACTGATCCATATCTGTACCTGCCTGTCAGGAATGGTTAATTTTTCTGAATGAAATTTTTTTTAATGGAAAAAACCTTCTGAATTGAAATGCATGCTTTTTTTGGTTTACAATAATGAACAGGAGGGAATAACATAACTTGAGTTTAGAACATATGGGCACTAATGACAGTTAGGCACCAAGCACCTAATGACTTCCCCTCTCCTTACTAATTTCATAATCACTTGGTAATATCTCATTTCCTGTAGAAATGTTTGTCTAAAGGAACTTCCCTCTTGGTTATTTCCGAACATCAGTGCAGTCAGGAGGCTCCTAGGTTACTTGTCACTTGACAGGCTCTGACAGTTCTACAGAGTATTGTAGAAGAGGGGTGTTGGATTGTTTCCATGATCTACTCTGTAATCATGTAGTCATTATCTTGAAATCTTTGAGTCTTGAATAAGGTATATGTAAGAGTCAACTCTGTTTGCAGCTTAGCAGTGTGGGAATTCTTTGGTCTGCTCTCAGCTAGTCTAAATACTTCACCTTCTGCTCTCAAATCATAAATGACTATTGTTTCTGGGTTAGTACAACACAACCTTTAAAATGTAGGCATCTGTCAATTCACTTTTGTAGTGAACAAGGACAGTTGGCTAGGAATAAATATGGAGAACTAAGTCGGCATTGGCTTAAGATATGGTTGAATTTCATTTGCCTGAATGCCAAAATTGGATGTCTGAGGGCTGATCAGATACACTATACTGTATATCTTAAACCTGCCAATATATAAGGAACATGCCAGTGAGGTACAGAAATGGTAATGAGGTACAACTTTACTCCTGAGGCTCAGTGTAAATCCTGTATAGATGGTAGTGATCTAAAGTAGCTATTGCTTGATGACTACAGGGTGGCCTATATTAAGAGTTTGGAGTAAATCCAGTTCCTAATGGAGAAGTGCCCAAACCAAAATAACTGACACTAATTGGCACCTTTTGTTGGCAGCCTCAGCCTACAGTTAAGAACTAAATGGACTCTTGAAGCTCTATACAGTCTTTTATCCCTTAGAAGTTCTCTCTTGATCAGGATTCGAATGTACTGGTGCTATAGCATGGGGAAGCTTCTACTGCTATCTGTTCTATACCTTTATTTGGCAAGTCAAGACTTCAATCTTCAGTGCTAGCATTTGGGCTTTTTGCATATGGACCAGGGCCCTTGTCTGAGTGACCAAAATGTTTAAACATTCTAATCTTCCCTGTGTTGGTAGAAAATAATAATTAGATATAGGCTAAATCAAGCATCCTTGAAGGCTAAAAATGTGGTTTTGTAACATGATTTTAAGAGGCCAGGAAGAGTGATTTTATTTTTAAGTACTCTGTAGCTAAGATTGCTAAAAATTGTTACATAACTGTGTACAGCTTTTATTTTTTTAAATTTTCAGTAGCTGGCAGGCCAACAACAATAGAGCTGAAGCACAGAATTTATTTAGACCAATGTACAATGGAAAACCTACTTATTTTAATTAGAGGCCCAGTGCAGAACTTCAGAGCCAAATACATCTGAATCTTAAGTTTAAATGCAGACCAGAATTTAATGGGTCAGACCATCTCTTGGTATCGCATAGATTTTGAATTTGTTTCACGCTTGTTCCTTCTCCAGTATTCAAATATTCTATATAGCATTGTAATTGTAATTGCCATGATAGAACAGAGGAAGGGTTACCTGGATCTTGTATTCTGTTCTTGTAAATGTAGGCACCTGTATGCATATGAAGTATTTTGGCTGTGGTATGAGGTGATCACTAGCCTATATGAAGTTTAACATCGGTCACGTCTCTACAGCAAGGGCCCTATTTGATCTTGTGAAAAATATGTGCAGCTCCAGTTGGATTTGAGTAAGGGGAATAGGTGCATATTTAAACACTTACCTTTGCCTTTTATGTCAGTATATTTGTATCCACAATGATCAAGTCTTTTAATAACACCAAAGAAATTAGTTTTAGCTTATTGACTTAACTTTTTAGAAGTGCATTGTTAGGTTCTTAAATATTTAAAGGAGAATCTCATAGAAGCATTTGTGAAATTACTCTACTCTGTACTTGATGTTGTAATTTGATCATTATAACTTAGTTTGTGTGTATTCATTGGTGTATTTTAACTGCAGAAAGTTCGTAGTGGAGAATGGAAGGGCTACACGGGAAAGGCAATTACTGATGTGGTCAATATTGGGATTGGTGGCTCAGATTTGGTAAGCTCTCTGGTACTGACTTCTGAATAACATTTGTGACTATTTTTGTGCTGCATAGGGGTTATGACTTAACTATATTGATGCTTTCCAGGGCCCCGTTATGGTGACTGAAGCCCTGAAACCATATTCCAAGGGAGGCCCTCGTGTCTGGTTTGTATCCAACATTGATGGTACTCACATAGCCAAAACCCTAGCTGAGCTTAACCCTGAGACAACACTCTTCATCATTGCATCTAAGGTATAGCACATATTAACACTAGCAGGTGTGTGTATGTATGTGACAATGTATACGCATTGCTGCCGGGGAGGTATAGTTTGGATATTGACTAACATGACAGCTAGGGTGTCTTTTTTTTGTTTTTCTTCTCTTCTTCCCCCCCTCTTCCCCCCATCACTAGAATACATTGCCTAGGTAGGTTGTGGAACCTGATTAATGGTTAAGAGCAGGTTAGTCAAGGCAAATAATATTTAGTCCTGCCTTGAGTGTAAAGTATTAGATTAGACGACCTCTTGAGGTCTCTTTCAGTCCTATCATTCTGTGAAATGATTAATTTCTCTAGATGTTCAATGTAGTTTGTGACCAGAAACAATACTGAGTCAGACCCACAGAGTCTTGTCTCCTTGTGTTTATATCCCATAGATGGAATTTGTGATGCTATGTAGTCATTTCTTTAAAATTCAATATCCGGATGAGTGTGTTTTTCCCCATATCTGATGCACTTTCCTTTCAAATAGGAAAGTGCATCAGATATCTTAACACAAAGTACAGTACATCAGTAAGATCTTAGTTAACTATTCTGTAGCTATTCTATATAGCCCCAAAGAGCCACACCACCATTGTTTTAAGGTCTGTACCAACATAAAATTGACAAGTTTGTGCCCTAAAGAACTGTTAAATATCTCCTTTCCCCTACAGTAGGTACTGTAGAAGCAAAGTCTCTTTACTTACAAATTGATAAAGTATTATGCTGGCATATCGTACAATTTCAGTTTTATTCTGTCTAGAACAGCTATTATAGTAAACTTGTAATACTCTTTGAGGTTGGCTTGCCTTAATTCACAAATTCAATGAATGGAAGGGTCTGGTCTTTACTTAGTATTTCCTAAAGAGAAATACAAACTGAAACATGCAGCTTCTGTCTTGCCCAAGGAATTTGATGGAAACAAACTTCATAGTTATATGATTGAAGTCTTCATTTTCTACAGCACTGCAGAACCTATTTAGTTTTGAAGGAGCAGTCCCTAAAGTTACCATGTGTGTAATACTGACTGTGCTTTGCTTGTAGTGTTCGTTATCTCATCTTGGCAGTAACATAAACTAGCAACTAATATATGAAGTGAGAGGGAAACTTAAAAATGACCACTGGCATTGTTTTATGAGTAATTGAGTTCAGTCTTTTATGGTTCAAAGACTCAAAATATTGCTAGATTGAAAGAGTAACAGTTCATTTTATTTACCAGACTGTAGTTAGATAATTGGATATATTTGGAAGGGGATGAATGGTATCTTTTCTCCCCCTGAACAAATGTGTGTTCTATAGCGAAATAATTTTGGTGCTAGATGGGAGTAGAATGAATGTAATATTCATCCTTAAAGCTGAAATTGTGATGGTTGAGTAAATCTGAATGGCTGAAGATGATCCTAGAAGAATTGCACAGCTGACCTTATTTGCACACTTCATTAAAGAAAACATTTTCCCTACTTTATCAGCAAAAGAAGTTATGGCAAAAGTCTTGCCAGAAATGAAGTAGAATAGAGTGTTCCAAATGGGAATGAAAACAAATAGCGTTAACAATCTGTGGTTGTTCCCGTTTCTTTTGAAAAGTCACCACTAGTCTGAGAGTGGAAATTCTAGTCCAAACTGCCTATACCTCCCTTCAGATATCAATTATGAGCTAAAACTGATTTTCCTGTCCCCTCTTCCCTCCCCTCAAATCTGAATACTCCTTGAATCTTCAGACCAATGTTAATGTGAAATTAGGTGATAAATATGCACCTAGAAATACTAACTTGAATGTCTCTCTGTAGGCACAGTGGGTGTACTCTTCTTGAAATTATATTGCTGCTGTCCAGTGTATAAATTTAGGATTACTCTGCTGTGTCTATCTGGAATAACGTGGTGATTTGGTAGCCTAAACTTGTTTTGCATTCCTTAAACATAATGCTGACTTAAGTTATTTTTTTTTTCCACCGGGCAGACTTTCACCACCCAAGAAACTATTACCAATGCAGAAACTGCCCGAGAGTGGCTGCTTCTTTCTGCTAATGAAGTAAGTGCAATATGCTTAAGTTAAAAGTTCTAAGAGCTTTGGTGCAGAATCAGCAGCTGCTCAAACACCTACTGTACAAGTTAGCAAATGTTGGATCTGCCACATTAAACTAAAATCCATTACCACTGATTGCATATCTGATCTTAATTAGTGATGATGCCACAGACAGTTGTTTCAGTTGCACCTAAAATCCTTTGTATAAAAGTATTTTAATAGATTGTAGCCTGTGTATCACAACCACATTTAAGTCTACCAGACTTGTGAGGTGGAGAACACTTAAGGTGCTAGTCTACATAGCAGGCCTGCACAACATATGGCCCGAGGGCTGCATGTGGCCCGCAGGGGCTCACTGCATGGCCTGTGACAACTACTGGTGGCACAGCCCCATCCGATCTGCCGGCTGGGCAGAAGAGCGGCGCGCCGCCGGGGAGGGGGAAGTGTGGTGATTCTCGCTGCTGGGCTGCCTGCGTGCAGCCCCGGCGCAAGGAGGCAGGGCCCGAGCCAGAGGGTGGGCCACTGGCAGACGCCAGGATGCTGGCGTGACATCATGATGTCCTGGCCAGTGACCGCCAGATTAAAAAAGATAGAAGCCAGGTAGGGGAGTGGAAGTGGCTTGTGCTGAGGGAGGCGGGGGGCAGGTCAGGAGAAAGAGGAAGACACCAAGGGGCAGGGTGAAAGAGAAACAAATGCCAAGGGGCTAAGTGGCTCAACAAAAAATTTTTACCTGTGTGTTTGGTACTTGTGGCCTGCAGCTGTATTCTTTGGAGTAATATGGCCCTCATCACTTTCTGAGTTGTGCAGCCTGCTATATAGAATAGCCTGCAAGTACTTGCCAAGGCATTCCATCTACACCTTCAACTATAACTGTAGTTTTGAAATTTCAGATATTTGCTGCAGCACTGTAAATAGAGGTCTTCAGTTTGTACTCTGGCATCTCACTCTTTCCCTTGCCATTCTACCACTCTCACTTTTAAATGCAAGTCCTTGCTGCTTTAGTTAAAACTATCTCGGATTCACCCCACTAGGTTGACTATTCATGTTATCAATATCTGGGTTTTAGAATATTTATCATGTAAAATATTTTTATAGCTGCATCTTCCTATATCAAATACTTAACCTGAATCTCTGAGTGAGGGGCTGAATTTCATATCTGTCACGTGGTGGTGAGCCATCAGAGAACCAAGGCAAAGCTCTGTTCTCCAGTGAACTTGAGGATAGCCAGGAGTATCTCTAACATAATATCAAACAGACTGAGGCTGTGCCAAAACTTGGTTCAGCAAGGTTTGATACAGACAGACCTGGTCAGCATTTTGTCCTGAAGGCTGAGTGGGCTGCTCCAGCATATTTGCTATAGACAGACCTAAACTATCTTTGATATTTTGCCTTCAGTTGGGTCAACAGACATGCTGCTGAATTTTACTATATCTGTATTCATGATAATGTCCAAGTCAAAGACAATGCAAATGCATCTGAATAGCAACAGTCAATGTTATCTTAATGCCATCTGTAGCAAATATCAAGAGTCATGATTGTAGCATGTATAAATGAGCTTTGTGGCTGATCAGCAATGAAAATCTTAGCAGAATTCTGTTTAACAAATTTTATATTTTATTTTTGTATTAAAGCCTTCTGCTGTGGCCAAGCATTTTGTTGCATTGTCTACCAATGGTGTAAGTATAACACTATATAACATGCTATAGGTTCTAAAAAAGGACTTAGTTAAAATCTAGTAATGTATGGAAATGTGGTGGTGGTGGTATAAAACAATCCCCCATGCTTTCAAGATCATCTTGCTGATGAAAAGAGATCCTTCTCTCTGTTTCTTATGTAAGGGTACGTCTACACAGCAGGGCTCAACTCAAAATAAGCTATGTAAATTGAGTTACGTCCATTGCAGAGCTCATTCTGAAATTGTGAGCCTCTACACAGCACTTACTTCAAAGTAGAGCACTCTTCCTCCGACTTCCCTTACTCCTTGTACAATGAGTGTTACAGGAGTTGGAGTAAGAAGTCATCCAGCTTGACAGTATTTCAGCATTATTTCAAAATAACTGCCTGCTATGTAGACATGGACTAAGAGAATAATATCCCGGTAGTTGATTATGGGGAAAATCCAGTTCCCAAAGGACTATCAGATAATTATCTAGCATAGAAAGTATTGCCCAGAGATCTTTTATATGTTTGTGGGTTTTTTTATTTTAGATCAGACTTGTAAAAAATCTGATTTGCAGATCAAATGACGGCCACATTCTTAACAAAGAGTACATCTTCTAGCTTAAATAGTCAGGTACTCTTGGGTGGAAAAGTCTTGGGCCTAAGGGGATTTTAAGCACCGTTTGGTTAAGTTCTGCAATGATGAAAGTAAGTCATTACATGTAAGTAGTGTCTCACATGCCCCAAATGCCAGTGTGTGTGCAGTGAAAATTTGCATTCTTAAAGGGGTTGTAATGCAGGAATTAGTAAGACCTATAATAAGATGAGGTCTGCATTTACCACAAAGCCCTTCTGCAAGTTGGTTTAAACTTCCTTTCTCTCATCCCATTCCTCCATTTTGTTCCTGCTGTGTGTAAGCTATTCATTTTGCACAATACTGCCACTTGCATTCATTACACTACTTATAGTTATAAATTTTCTGATCAATTTACTCCACTAAATTTAAACTACTTGTCTTGGGACCACTGACAGATGGTATATTGACCAGGAGGAATGCAAGATCAATCATGGCTTATTTTCCAGTGGAGGCTTTAAATTTCAATCCAGAGTTAGGAAGATGAAGTTAGGAAGATGTGCATGGAGGAGGGTGTACTTCAGTTATATTGGGAATACTATCTTTAAGCACACTAACTTTAGCTATATAAGCATCCTCAAGTTGCTGTTTGTCATCTGTGTTCTCTAACGTGAATGTACTCATCCATTTTATTTTTTTATTCTAGCCTAAAGTTAAAGACTTTGGAATTGACACTGAGAATATGTTTGAATTTTGGGATGTAAGTAAATGTTTAATCCTTAGCACCCAAGTGCTAGTTTTTCTGCTTCAGAAAAGCCAAATTAAAAGGTCAATATCCTGTCAAAAAGTGGAGGTACTAAAATAAACCACTACTGCTTTAAGGCAATAAAGTTAGGATTCTTCTAATGTAACATCAAATTGAAGGAACATGTCAAACTAGTAAAATAAATTTAGTTTAATGCCTATCAAAGGTCAGAAGAGGAGCTTTCTGTATACAGTGCTGTCTAGACAGCTGTTGAGTAACAGGAGATAGCTCATGGCTCCCAGTGTAGGTCTTACAAGTAGTTATTATAAGCCATGACATTTGACTGTTGCACTGTACTGTATATAATTTAGATCAGTAAAGGTCAAATATCAAAAACCAGAATCTGATATAGTAAAGACCCAAACTTTTATAAGTACAGTGAACCTTAATCTCAGACCTTGTGGGAAATTAATTTCTGAACTATGCTGGAAAACAGACATTTGTTTATTACATGCCTGACAGAACTTAAAATCAAACTTTAAATATGCTGTTGAACCTATGACAGCTGTTAACTTTCAGGTGGGTTTAAGTCCTTTAACAAGGAATCTTAAACTTTCTATCCTAGCTAGCCTTTTAGTGTTTTGTGACCTACTGCCTCTCCTAGTTGCAGTGCCTTTGCATTGCCATAGTTGACACAAGCAATTTTCTTACAAGCACAAATAATATTTGACACAAGACTGCAGATAGGCATATTTAGCTGCCTTTAATACAGGTTCAGAGTTGGGAGTGAGGTGGAAGCTAATCCTGTGATCTGCCACAAGCTTTGATGTCATTGACTGACAGTCTCCAAACACATGCTGTTGCCTCCAAATGGATGCACATACAACATTCAAAGTATGGTTTGCTGAGACTCTCTAGAAAGATTTTTAAGGAATGGCCTTCTTTCACTTTAGATATATTAAGATTTTATTAAAGAAGTGCCTTTCTTCCCCCCTACAGATACAACAGCACTGATGCCCATAAATAGGCCATGGACAGAGCCCCACATTTCCAAAATGCGATTCTGTAAAAATGACATGGAACTATATTTTGGTTTTAACACAAAGGAGCTTATTCTGGAACTCCTAGGCTGCGTCTACACTGGCCCCTTTACCGAAAGGGGCATGCTAATTTTAAACTTCGTAATAGGGAAATCCGCGGGGGATTTAAATATCCCCCGCGGGATTTAAATACTTTGAAGTAGGAATAAGAGATCCTCCGGAATAGGGCTTTATTCCGGAGGATCGGGCCAGTCTAGACGCTCTTTTCCAGCTTTTCTACAAGCCGGAAAAAAGCGGCAGACAACTTTATTTAAATCCCCTGCGGATTTCCCATATTACGAAGTTTAAAATTAGCATGCCCCTTTTGGAAAAGGGGCCAGTGTAGACGCAGCCCTAAAGTATAGCTGCCTTATGGCTCTGTTACACTAAACCCATTCCCAGAGATGGTCTGGCTTGTGTAGTTGGGTGTGCAGAACTAGGAAGTACATGATCTCCATCCTGTAGTAAAATGCTTGTGTTCTGAAGTGAAAAAAGAGTGTTAGCTCTAAAGAGTGCAGTATGAGAGGAGTTACTAAAACTTTTTGCAATTGTTAAAACATAGAATTCCACATGTAAAGATACTGCAATCTAAAACAATCTCTTATTTACAGTGGGTTGGTGGCCGCTACTCATTGTGGTCAGCCATTGGTCTCTCCATTGCTCTGCATGTTGGTATGTATCCATGTTCTATAAAATAGTCGACATAGCTTGCATGATCAGTGGTGGGATTTAGTACATTCCATGTGTGTAAAATTATGGATATTTGCAGATCAGATATTTGCCGGGGGAGGAGACACCAATGGTGGTGTTCTATCTAAATTCTAATCACACTAGATAGCTGTTCCTGCTAAAATGATCCACAGCGAAATAGATACTGTTTCTTTAAATAGTCTACTGAAATCCAAACTTCTGAAACTGCACCCACAAATTTGCCATGGATTAAAATGGCCAGCCATATACTTTGGCCATTTGCATGGTCAAATATTTTTCTTTTGTACAAAATCAGTCATCTTCAATTTATTTTCTAAAAACTAAAATGTCCTGGACATGGAGACTATTGAGTACTGGGTGTTGCAGTATGTGAAATACTCTGTTGCTGTGTAAAAAAATAAATAAATGGATTTCTTCTATTTTTAAATAAGCGGTTGATGGACCACTCAGGCAAGCAAAAGGGTACAGTACTTCCTAAATCTGCTTTCAGATAAATGTTGCTAGAATACTGATTCAGCTGCATTATTAGCTCTTTGCATAGAACTGCTTTTGCAGATTACTGAACCAAGTTACTGCTTTCATTGCCTGCTCAAATTGCTCCCCCTTCAGAGTTTTAAACTGAAGAGGGACAGATTTATCAATTCTATAGTGTATCTGGGGGTGATTAGGATGCCAGTTTCAGTGGGTACTGATGAGTGATGTTGGTTAGCCATAATGATAGGACTGTGGTGATTTCTCTAGTTTATATAAAGTTCCTTTTTTTTTTCACACCTGTGGTGAATGGTCTCAGTAACTCAGACTGATCAGAAAGCTATTCCTTAGTCATTCAGATGCTATCTTTGTATGCTTTCCTTTGACAGAATAAGTAACGTATGACTTTCAGGCTAAGGTTTTGAAGTATAAAAAACTTACTAAATTGAGTTCTGAAATTTTAAAGCCCAGACTTATTTAAAATTAGGTACATCCCCACCTGTGGGGCACAGAGCAGAAGTTACAAAATGTAGGAGAAATGCAGTTTTCCAATTCAATTTCACTAACAGGAAACTTTTTTGTACACGAATCTCTAGGTTGAGTTGAGACTTTAAGCTAAGGAAACTTGTAACCTATGACAGTTAACTTTTTTTTTTGGTTAGGTTTTGACAACTTTGAGAAACTTCTTGAAGGAGCCCATTGGATGGTAAATATGCTAGCTCTTGTTAAATATAGTGTATCTATTTAATGTGGTACAGTGTTGCTATTAAGACTACTGGTAAAGATAAACTTTTAAAGCTCAGCTGGAGAAAACTACTTGTCTTCCCTAAGTCCCTTACTGCAGTGGTTCCCAACCTTTTTTATGCTGGGGAGACTGGCAAACCCATTCACAAATTTTTTTTTTTTAAGACTGGTAACATTTGCATATTCATTATGTAAATAAAAATATATAGATATGCAAAAGCCCCAACCCAGCCCCTTGCTCCCTAGTGTGTAACACCCTTTGATCACCCCCCACACTCGTATGCCCCATACCCTTTGACCCTTTAATCTCTAATCCCTACAGGCCATGCCAACACCCTCTTGTTTTGTGACCCCACCATGCCCTCATCCAACGTCCCTTTGCCCCCACCCTCTCAAGAATGAGGCTGCTCCACTAGGGATCATGACTGTTATGGCAGGTCCCCTGTCTGCGCGGCAGTTGGTGGCGCATGAGCTCCCTTCTCTTGTGCTCCCTCCCTCCCAAAGTGCTTTGGTTGATGGAGCCTTGTCTGGGCCGCTATTACTGAGGAGAGAGGGAGGTGCCTCCTGTTCTGCCACCTCCTGCCAGGTCTCTGCCACCACAGCTGCCAGAGCTGAGCCACCATGAACAGCCGGCTTGAGCTCTGGAAGCCGCAGCAGCCTGTGGGCTGGTGGATGGGAACTGCCGCCTTACTGTTTCCACTGCTTTGAAAATATTTTCTGTTGGCGCTCACCTCTTATTCCCAATCTCAGATTGAAAAGTTACCATAAAAATCAATGTGGGGAGACAGTTGTACCCCCAAACTCAGAATCTGATCTCTTATTCAAGGAAGTAAATTTTTTTGGTCACACTAGTTTTCTTTCTCTCTCATCTCTTTGCTAACTAAAAGGATAAGCACTTCCGCACTGCTCCACTGGAAAAGAATGTGCCAGTTTTGCTAGCCATGCTGGGTGTCTGGTATATAAACATTTATGGCTGTGAAACCCATGCACTCCTGCCATATGACCAATATATGCACCGTTTCGCTGCTTACTTCCAGCAGGTAAGGCTCGTCTTGCACAGAAGACTAAGTCTGTGCCTCCAATGCATCTGATGAAGTGGTTTTTAATCATAGAAGCTTATACACAAATAAATCTGTCCCTCTTTAAGGTGCCACAGGACCCCTCATTGTTTTTGTACATCTGTGTATGTAATAGTCTGTCGATAGATCACTGCCTTAGTTTGAGGTCAGGGTGCACTTTGGTTGTTACAGTAAAGAAGCTCTTTTGATGGTGACCACTGGCGCGTAATATAATGGGCCACTTCACCTGGAAATGCTATCTGTTCAATGTAGTATTTAACTGTCAAGTACCTTTTTTCCAACCTGAAGAGCTCTGTGGCTTGAAAGCTTGTCTTTAGCCAGACGAAGTTGATTCAGTAAGACTGCCTCAGTCATCTTGTGTCTTGTATATCCTGGGATTTACTCTGCTAAAAATACTGCATACAGAATATAATGGCATTTTGGAGGGTTCTTAGAGTATTATCGTGGTAACAGGCTGTATCCACATCCATCAATATAAAGGCTCATAAAGTTCCTGATGTCAGCAAACCAAACTAACTTTAAAAACCGATAAATGAAGAAAAAGTTAGGCTGTGTCTAGACTGGCCAGTTTTTCCTTGAAAATCAGATGCTTTTCCGGAAAAATTTGCCAGCTGTCTACACTGGCCGCTTGAATTTCCGCAAAACCACTGATCTCATGTAAAATTGTCAGTGTTTTTGCAGAAATATTATGCTGCTCCCATTCGGGCAAAAGTCCTTTTGTGCAAAAGGGAAGGGTAGACAGCCCAGATTTGTTTTTTCCGCAAAAAAGCCCCGATCGCGAAAATGGCGTTTGGGGCTTTTTTGCGGAAAAGCATGTCTAGAGTGGCATGGACGCTCTGTTCTGAAAATGCTTTTACGGGAAAACTTTTCTGTTAAAAGCACTTCCGGAAAATCATGCCAGTCTAGACGTAGCCTTAAAGTAAATGAAGACCGTTGTTACAGACTTAATTGTTGACTCTTCAAGGGAGGAAAATCACTGGTATATTGATTGTAAACTTCCAACTTCATTGCTTGTAGGGTGACATGGAATCTAATGGGAAATACATCACCAAGAAAGGCACTCGTGTGGACTACAATACTGGCCCTGTTGTGTGGGGTGAACCTGGAACTAATGGCCAGCATGCCTTTTATCAGCTCATTCATCAAGGTACAGCCCTTAACACTGGTGATCACTGTGCAGAACATCTGGGTTTTGGAGGAAATTCTGAACACTAGATGCTGCAGATATTGCAGAATTGATAGTCTTGGGGGCAGGTTATTAGTGACTTGGTGTAGGCCTCTTACTTACCATCAATGTGTTAAATTGTTAATTAGTGCCCTTAGAAGGCAACCTGCTCTAGTGTTGCAGCAACACAATTTGGATTTCAAAAAATTAATACTCTAATTAGAGTGGCTTGAGATTTTATAAAACATTAGCAATTTTTTGAAAAACTTTTCACTGCTTTTAGACCAACTTAGAGTGGCTGAAACGTGCCAAGTTTTGGGTGTAAAACATTTCCTGTTTGATATGAATATTTTGTATTAAAGTGTTTCTAATACTGTCTTCCCTGTAGGAACTCGTATAATCCCCTGTGACTTTCTAATCCCCGTCCAGACTCAAAATCCAATCAGAAATGGTTTACATCATAAGGTAAAACTACTTGTGCTTATAATCATTGGCACCATGTTCTGAGTCACTCCTGTTGAAGAGACTAGAGTTCATTCAACACTACAGCATGTCAGAAGTCATCTGTTTTAGACACTAGACCACACTTTTAATGTCTGAGACTGCCCCCATATATAGGGTATGGCAGAAGAATCTGACTTGAGTATACAGTAGTTTTGTTCCTTCAGAGCTTGTAGCTCTCCATTTTTAGAGGCAGATAAAATGTGGCCTGTTGGTGCTTAGAGTCCAGAGGGGGGGGAAAAGGGGTGGGTGAGTAGCTGTTCAAGAGAACTGCAGGCTAAACTTGCATATTGTGAGGAGTCAGATTCTCAAAGGAAATGCAAATCTTGGCAGTCTGGAAAAGGTGTCCAGTTCTTTGAATAATTCAAAGATAATAAAAAGCTATTATCTTCTGAGCACTGTCTCCTATAAACCTGGATTGATTTTTTTTTTAAATAAAGGCTTATTGTCCCACTTTAACATAACTACAAAGTGAATGATTTTCTATTAACTAGACATCCTAGCACCCTAAAACTAAAACTCCACTGCAATATATAACTTCTGTCCAGCAGTACAATGTTTTTATTTCACGCTTTCAATGTTGAGGAGTGTCCAACTCAAATTCCTTCCAATGCCTATTTCAAATAAAAGTTGCCAGTATTCCTCTCAAGTTCTCTAGATTTTTCTGACAAGATGTTAGAACATTGACTTCAGGCACATATTTAAAAAAAAATGTAAAGGGGAAAGTTTCACTCAGCAATTCCTAGGCACATTAAAGAATTTATATGCTAGGGTGATTGATAGGTACTGGCCAAAGCAGGACATGATCTCTGCCCTGAAGAGCTTGCAAACTCATCAATATGATGCAAAGAGGAGGTAGTGTGACCCTAAAGAAAGGAGAGGATGAACAGTAACTGCAATAAGAATGTGTGTTAAGATAGGGACTGGTATGTGGCATGACATTAAAGTTTGTCTTAGTTCATGGATTTCTCAGCTGGCTAACTATCAGTCTTTGGGAAAGGCTGGTGACTAGATGGGTAATCAGATTAAGAATGTGCCCGTTGCATGGAAGAAAATGCAGACACTCTTGTATTTCACCACTTTCATCCACTTTTTACAAGTATCGCTACTGAGGTAGGATCCTCTGCTGTGGTTGTGGTGATTTGAGGGCAAAATCCTGGCCTCACTGAAGTTAGATTTCACCCCAAATCTTTAAATGTGCCTTTGCTGAGATCCATGATACTAAAGCCTTCAGATACACTTGGTGGAAGAACAGTATTGAACCGTGTTCCCCATTTTTCATTCTAAGTGACTTGTCTGAGGTTGTGCAACCTGGAAGAGAATCTAGGCATCCTGATGCAATCTTGGGTGCTAAGCACCAAATAGTACTCCCTCTGCATTAACTAGAAAAGCTGTCATTTGACTGGCTTATTAATATTTAACCTCTTCCCTTTAGATCCTTCTGGCCAACTTTCTTGCTCAGACTGAGGCCTTGATGAAAGGAAAGACTGCTGATGAGGCTCGGAAAGAATTGAAGGCTACTGGGCTTAGTGGAGATGCTCTGGAGAAACTTCTTCCACATAAGGTATCCATAGCTGTCACTGTTTTGGTCAGTGTGTACCACAGTGAATGCGGTGAATATTACTAAAATGGTTACACGGCGTAGATTGGGTGCCCTCTGCTGGCAGATGGCTGGACATGAGCAGCAGTGAGTTGCAAATGTTGAATCTTTAGAGATTCAGTGACTGACTTGGGAGGTACTTTTATGGGACAAATTTCTTTAAAAAAAATCCAACTCTGTCTTTGTTATGCTAGAACACTGCTACCTTGCAGCATTTCCCAGAAAGTACAGGTTTCTGGAGTTTTACCTGGAAAAGCCTGCACTTGCTGTCTATCCCAATAGCCTTGAATGTTGAGTCTAAAATCTAGGCCCAAACAGGACCCAAGTGCAAGAGGGCAAAATTATTTTCAACCTGACTTTTATACCATACCCCCCATAGTCCGCACCATTGCTGCCTTTTGCCCATGGGGTCAATGCAGGGACATGTGCATGTGCCCTGCAGCCTCCTGCTCTGCCTACTGCAGAATGAGGCACTGCCACTCCTTGGCACACTTTGAGCAGCACAGAGTGCAGCTGGGTGGCAACATCCCAATTGAACTAGGACCCAGCCCATTTGGGTTGAGTTGCATTGGGTTGCAGGGCTCTTTGCATTTGGAGATGACATTTTACCATCATTATGCTGACAAATTTATTACAATATGGCCTAAGGGGATGATCAACCAACTGAAATTGCTATTTTCTAATAGGCTTCATGTTGCTTGGCTTGTACAATCATTAATTAAAATGAAATGTGACTTGGTGCGTGACTCACTGGTACTTGGGAGAAATAGATGTGATTCTGATGAGCAACTACATTTAGGATGTAATGCTATTTTGTGTTTTGTTTTGAAAGGTCTTTGAAGGAAATCGCCCAACCAATTCCATTGTGTTCACTAAACTTACCCCGTTCATTCTGGGAGCCTTAATTGGTAAATGTCTCTCATTACTAGTAACATTAAGTGATGCTTTCGGATGAGGCTTGCAGTTAATTCTGGTTCTGTTTTTATAGCTATGTATGAACACAAGATCTTTGTTCAAGGAGTGGTGTGGGATATTAATAGCTATGATCAGTGGGGGTAAGTATTACTAACCTGTTGAATCTCCTGTCCTTATGAATTACGGCTCTCAACTTCTCATTTTTTCTTTAAGATTTCTTTTTAATGAAGCAAGGTAATTGTGTATTACTTGGGCTAGCTGTCCAACTAGACAAGTTTCTACAGTGGCTCTTGCATACAGAGGAAAAACAAGTCTATTTATGGGATAGAACATCTTATCCCCTGTTAAACTCATGCATGGCATCACTGCAAAGATATAATCTTGAGGAAATATTAAGGGAATCTACTTTTATTAGCTTTTAAGAAAGGCTACGTCTACACTGGCCCCTTTTCCGGAAGGGGCATGTAAATTTCAGCAGTCGTCGTAGGGAAATCCGCGGGGGATTTAAATATCCCCCGCGGCATTTAAATAAAAACGTCCGCCGCTTTTTTCCGGCTTTTAAAAAAGCCGGAAAAGAGCGTCTAGACTGGCCCCGATCCTCCGGAAAAGGGCACTTTTTCCGGAGGATCGGGGCCAGTCTAGACGCTCTTTTCCGGCTTTTTTAAAAGCCGGAAAAAAGCGGCGGACATTTTTATTTAAATGCCGCGGGGGATATTTAAATCCCCCGCGGATTTCCCTACGACGACTGCTGAAATTTACATGCCCCTTCCGGAAAAGGGGCCAGTGTAGACGTAGCCAAACTGTATAGATGGAAGAGGAATAGGCATTCTCAGTAATTCCTGTGGAAATATTAGAGGTGGAGAGATGCTAGATCAAAGCTGACCAAGAAAGTTTAACAAAAAGCAATCCCTTTGAGTAAAGGGCAACCATGGATTACTTCCACATGTATGGAAACTTACACTCCTGTGAAGAAACTCTCAGGAGGAAGTAGAGGGGCTGGGATGGGTATAACCAGTTTCATCTGAATCTTAACTTCCTTTTGAAAGGGCAGTGGAAGTGGATGAGGCCCTGTAAAGCCCAGGACTCCACAAGGGACTCTACTCACAGCTCTGGATCAAAAACCTTGTTCCTGTGCTCTGCTCTAAAGATTCTACTTTCTGCATTCCTCCTACAGAGCTGTGCTACCATTACATTCTTTCAAAACATTGAAGTAGAAGCTGAACAGGGGTCTCTGCAGGGTGCAATTCTGTGAGGGTAACCCATGAGGCCTGGAAAGGAGCTGATGCTGCCAGAGAGGCATGACTATATAGTCTAATAGTTAGGGCACCCATTTGGGATGTGAGAACAGGTTTCTGTCTTGTCCTACTCTTGTGTCTCTGTTTATTCAAAGTGACAAGGAGTCCTGTGGCACCTTATAGACTAACTGAAGTGTAGGAGCATAAGCTTTCGTGGGCAAAGACCCACTTCGTCAGATGCATGCATACTTTTATTCAAAGTAGAAGTGATTCAGTAAGAGACTGAGGGAGCCCCATTCAAAATATCCTGAAGCCCCTGTTTAAATCCGTTCTCCCATCAGGCAGAGGGGGAAACTGAGCCCAGGTCTCTGATCTCCATAGGGCTAAAAGTTACAGGAGATGGCATCACTGTCTCAGAATGAGGCTCTAGCCAATAGCCGTGGATCTGGTGTGGAAGAGGCATCCCACTGCATCTTCTCTTGCTTTATGGATAGTGCTAGGGCTTAGGTATGAGGTAGCCTCCGGGCACCTATAATGAAGTTGCAGTGTATATGCCTATAAACCAAAACTGTCACCTAAGCATATTTACCCTGAAGCTTGGGTCCTGAGTAAGTTTAGGCACTAGCCAAGCAAGGATGGATGGATGACAGTATCTAATCTGGGGTTTGTACCTAAATCTGTTTGTGTCTGGTTTAGTACTAACTTATTTTATTTTTTATTTTTTTTCCTCCCCCACCGTAACCTTCAGAGTTGAACTTGGAAAGCAATTGGCTAAGAAAATTGAACCAGAACTGGATTCTGATGCTCCAGTGACCTCTCATGATGGCTCAACCAATGGGCTCATTAACTTCATCAAGACACACAAAGCTTGACCAGAAAGAATCAGACGTCACCAGTTTAACTGCCAAGCACCCAGATCAATGTTGTAGTAACTGCTTTTTAGCTAACTTTAACCAAAATAGCACTTTACACTTGGAGACCCTTAACTTGTTGCAGCTAAATCCTGTTCTGTCAAGTGTTAAGAATGAGAGCTAGTTTTGTGACACCCAGAGATTGTATAGTTGCTTTCTATTTTGTGGTTGGTTGTCAAACTGTAAAGTGCAGCTGATATGTCCCCTCACTACTTCTTCCCTCAAATTGATCACATACTAAAAGCAGAAAATAAAAGACAGTGAAATCTCCTCACCCTGTGTTTGTAAAGTGCAAACCTGATGACCCTAGCTTTACCAGTCAAATAATCTGAAACTGAGTGAACGAACTTCAATTTGTGTTCTCTTTTGAGATTGGTCTTGCTGTGACCTTAGGGATTTAGTATTAGGGGAAAACTTTCTGCAGAAATCCAACAACCCAGCATTTCAGTGTTGCTCAGATTGCATGGTATGATGCATTCTGCAAATAAGACCTGGTCATAATAGCCACTATAACCCACAAGGATTCATTGTTGCTGCTACCATGCTAAACAGACAGGGAAGGCACTGGTGGCTCTTCAGTGTTTACATTTTCAGTGAGTTATGGCTATCCCAGACAAACTGCTATTCCAAAGGGGAGGACCTACCATTCCTGATGTGACACCATTTTCAGACTTCGGAAATACTCTGGCATATTCTCATTCAAACATCTATTTCTTGTCAAGCTGCTAGAGCTTAGCATCACAGGAAAACTGAAGGATTTTCACTTAGTATCTTTTTTAGGATCCTCCAAACAAACATAATGTAATTGTATGTTTCCTATTGAATGGGAAGCAGTCTTGATAAACAAGCCTGGAAGGTCTGTGATGGAAACTAAAATACCCATAGTCACTGTATACCATATTAATCCTAAACACTACACATCAGACTCTGCGGGTGGCTTTCTTACAACCCCAATTTCTTCTTTACGGCTTTATAAAAGTTGCTGTGGATTTACCAAGGCATTCAATAATCAGGGATCATTTGGCAGAAATGTGCTTTGATCTAGTAGATTATTGGTATCTCCCACTATTGTAGTGGATCTGTTCTTTCCAGAGGTTTAGTACCTGCTTTTAGTACCACTCATGATGGGTGTGGGTTGAATTGTCCAGATCCTTGTACCACAAACACTTGGAAAAGATTGTTAAATTCTTGGTTAGCTTGTTTTGAGGAAACAGAAGTCTCAGGAAAGACTTGGCCAGCAGTCTTAGCCTGTTGTGCTGGCTGTCAGTCAAAGCATTCATCAGATAACATCTCCATATGTGACTTGATCAGTGAGAGCATTATATGAACGATTAGACTTTCGTACTGAACACGTTGATCTAGCTAAATAAGGTTTGTGGAAATTACATTGGTCCCAGATAAGGAACTCCTGTGCACGTTTGAAAGACCTACCTATTGGATTTGAGGACCTACAGTCCAGTCTCCAACAAACTGAAAGTAATAGACTTGCAAGTGGTGGACATAAATCAGATCTGCTGGAGTAATTGTGTCTAGTACACAGAGGGGACTACAGTCCAAAGTCCAGTCTGAGAGGTAATGGCCTTGAGGTCTTTCCCCTGAAGAGTGATGCAGTCCACAAGACCAGCAGTGTTAGCTAGTCACTGTCTAGTGACAAACTCCAGAGTAGGATGAGTGGAAAATACAGGAGCCTGGGGACTCTAGTGCCAGTAGATTTGGGTTTTGTTTTGTTTTTTTAGTTCATTATATTGCAATATCCTTGATTTCTTTATTAAAATCCACAGTTGCATAAAGGCTAAATGATTTCTACATGATCTGAAGATTGTAGTAAAGCCTTATGCTGCTAGCGGAAAGGCAAAGACTTCATAAAGAGGTCCATACCAAATGAGGTCTGTGCTAGCCATTAGACTGTGGTTTTGGTCCCAGCCATTGGTTCAGAAGCAGACTTCAGAGTGGAGGTTGTCCTAATATTTATTTGTATTACAGTTGCTCCTATGGGCTCCATCCAGGATTGGAATCACATTGTTTTTTAATGTCTAACATCCTAGCACCATCTTCCCTGGAGAATTTTAAAATCTCTAAGCAAAACATGGGGACAAAGGAAAAGAACAATATTTCCTTTTACAGAAGGGGAAAACTTCAGCATTGGGAGAGCAAATGTCTTGCCAATGTCTTGTCATGCAGAAAAATCTGTGTCCGAGCCAGGTGTACCTAAATCACTTGAGAACCAGCCAGAGCAGATTAACCACAGGGCTGTCCATCCTGAAGGCTATGTCTACATTATAGTTTGTCAGCATAACTTTTTTGTTGCTCTGGGGTGTGACTAAACCACCCAGTGATATAAGTTACACTAACAAGTGCTGGTATGGACAGCACTAGGTCAGTTGGAGAGCTCCCACCAACATATTTCTGCTGCTCTCACAAAGGTGGTTTTATTATGTTGATAGTACAGCTTCACTAGATATGCAGCTGCACTGTTGCAGTGCTGTCCACATGTAGATGGCTTTATCCCGTATTGATTAGATTAATTTAATGTCTGGCTTCATGGTTTGTATTGGCTTTGATCACTTAGGCCTCAATCCTGCGAACACTTAATTGTCTCTGCTTTTGTTCAGATAAGAATTCCTATTAATTTCTGTGGGACTGTTCATGTGTAAAGGTGTGGCTCAGTCATTGGCTGTATCTCTGGTGATATATCCATGGTGCTCTGTAGGGAATGGAGGTGTTCAGTAGACACTAATCTTTGAATAGTTACAAAGTCAGAATTTAAAGATGAAGAAAAATGTTAAGTTTACAGGATATAGATTATTCCTTTCAAAAGGACAATGTTTAATATCCTTAAAGGAAACAAAATCAGATTAATCTTGCATTCCCACCAGAAATACACATAGTATGGACTGAGAATGCAAACCTGTTCCTGTTTTAGCTCACATTTCAAAGTGAGGATAACAGACTGCCTGAGTGGTATTATTCTAGTAATAGCATCTTGTGGCTCTTCTGGTTGCTGCAAATTTGGCTGGAATTATCAGCAAGAGGTGCTCTTAGGCATAATCTCTGGTGATCTAAAGTAACAAGGGTGGTTATATTTTTCCAATCTCTGTAGAAATAAACTTAGAATGCCAGTTATCAAGGAAATGGACAATTGTTTAATCACATTTGTTAATTTTGCATAAGACCAGGATTGCCTCAAACAGCTATAAAATCATTAAGTTCATGCAATTGCTACTATTTCTTATGAGATGCAGTCTAGCCAATTTTATCTCCTAAAGCAAGGAGGGAAGTGTAAGGTAACCTGCACCAGCCATTTTGCTGACATAGGCCAAGTCTGCACAGATGGAAAAAATGGATTCAAGCTAAGTAACTCCAGCTACGTGAACTCTGTAACTGGAGTTGATGTACCTTACATTGTTTTTGTTTGTGTTTTGTTTGTGGCAGCTCCACAGTGGGAGGTCAGCAGGAGAAACTCCAAGTTGTGGGAATGGGGGTTCACTCCTGTCATCACATCCCAAACCCCCTGCACACTCGCATCCCTCCCTGTCCTGCCCCAACCCACTCATCCCAGCCCTGCATCCCTAAGGGTATTCTCCCACCCATCCTCTCCACTGCTGTAGCTGCCACACCCCTTGTCTCTGACTCTCACACCTGCACCCCTTTCACCTCCCTACACGGTTGCATTCCCATTATGTCCCTATACACACCCATGTGGCCTTGCATCCTCATACGCCTATTGCCTCCAGCTTCCCCGTAGCGCAGCTCAGATTTTTGCCTCTGGGATCCTGTGCCTCTAGGTGGTTAGGGTGTTTCTCAGACTTGCTGTGACGCTTGACACAACCCCTCTCCTTTTTCTGGAGGCAAGTGTCTCAGCCTACTGAGCCACCTTCATCATATGTCAGTCTAAGGTCTTTTGTGTGAAAACCCTCCTTAGTCTGTCTTCCTTCTCAGCGAATGTATCCTGGGTGGTAAGAGGAAGGTTTGGGAGCAGCTCAGGCCCACCCTCTTTTCCAGGTTCCAGGGACTCTAATGGCGGCAACAGCTAGTTTTTCCCCCACTACCAGAGCTATATCCTTGCCCTTGGCTACTTCCCCAAAAGGCCTCTCCCAGCACATTGCTCCTGGTACCTTATCACTTTGGTCCTCCCATGTCTTCCATAGCACACCACACCACACTTTTTTTTTTTTAATTCTCCCCCCCCCCCCCCCCCCAACTGCTGACCTTCCTCCCTTTCCTGTTGGCTAATTTAGGCAGCCTCTGGAAAAGTGCCTATGTAGGCAAGTGTGTGCATACATGCATTGTGTGTAAGTGTCTTTGTCGGGAGGTGTGTGCATTGCCACCTGTGCAAATGTTATTTGCAGCCTCTTTCGCTTTTATTCCTTTTGCTGGCTTGCTCACACACACAGACATTAAATGTGTGTTCATGTCAAAACAAGTTTTTAAAGGAAGGGAACTATACACTTTTTAAAGTGAATGTTGTTTACTAGTAATTGGAGAAGAGCCAATGTATCCTATACTTCTTCCCATGTTTTTCTAGATACACTATAAACTCTTTGCAAACTCCTTTTTGTGTATCCACAAGGCTCCAGCATGGTAGGTGCTGACCTTAGTTGGAGTCTCTAGGCACTAAACAACACTTGTAGTAATAATGTGGAAACATGTTAGTGCAGGCTAGATTTGTATACATGAATACATGTGTATATCAATGTTTATGTAGGTATCTGTGCAGTGTGCACTTCAGTGGTTGTTTCTCTGTGGATTTGTATTTGGGCTTCAGGAGTGGATGCATTAAAGGCCCTTTGCAGGGGAGATAATGGATGGTCCTAATTCCACACATGATTTACAATAACTTTAGTGAACAAAAAATGTAGTTCATTATGAAAAATGGGAAGAGAGGGAAGTCATGGAAATCTTTGTGGAACTTTTTTTTTAAATTACCCTTTTAAACTTATGCTGCCAGCTCTAGCATCCTGTAAAACACATCTGAACTGAGCACAATTAGAGGTGGAAAGTAATTAAGTAGAAATACTTTGTTACACTACTCAAGTACCCTTTTTTAATTATTATTTGTACTTTAGTAATTTATTTTTGTGATACTCTGACTTAGTAGGCTTTTTTGCTATGCAGGCAGGAGGAAAAGGCACTATGGGGTGGTAATTTACTCTAGTGCAGCTGGGGGAGAGGGCTGGTGGCAGTGCAGGGCTGTAAATTGCTTTGCTCTGCGGTGGGGTGGGTAGCGGTGCAGGAAGTTGTTCTTGCAACCCGTGCGGAGGAGGTGGCAGTGGCCCGGGAGGACTGGAGGCTGTATTTCCGTGAGCTGACTAAGGCTTGTCTGGGTCTGCCTTGTATCCAAACAGCATTGATGCACACTGGCATGTCAATGGACTCTTGCTGGGAGATGGTGTTGAAGCTTTGCCTGAGGTACTTATCAATTTTCTTAGAGATTCCATGACAGGAATGCCACTTCCCCACTGCCATATGACATTCTCCCAAACCATTCCCCATACTGTGCTGCTGGAATCAAGGAGGCATGGTGTTTAGCTGCATAAGGAGCTGCTCCCCTCCAGAAGCAGAGCCCTGGTTAGCCTGTTACACTTGTCCACAGGCTGCCATATCCCTGTTAAAGGTTAAGATTATTACACACTTTTTTCCCCATGTACTCCTGCTGCACAAACATGAACTCTACTTTGGGGACCCATGCCCAACTCTCTTCCCACACCTTTAAAACTCACCATGATCAGAATGTCTGGAGATATCTGTCCTGCCTCTGCTCCCCCACCCCCAGGCCAATCAAGACCTGGTGTTGAAGTGCATGAAGTCTTTCTCCCACTCCCCTGCTTCCAGCCAGCAAGGTGAGAGAAAACATGCCTGACTTCTCAAGCTCTGGTTTGGGAAAAGTAACCCTTAACAATAGAGTGGCTGTACAATTACTGATAAAGATGGTAACATTTCATTAACATGCACATGTCTCTGAAAAAAAATTCTTCTTAAAGCAGAAGTGGGCAGTTTTTAAAAGACAGTCACTTCATAAGTTTCTGAAGTGGTCTGGGCTGCCCTGGAAAGGGTGGTGCCAGGAGACTTCTCATGCTTTCCCCCACACCCCATAGATTGATTGGCCTGGGGGTGGGAGAGTGCATGAAGTCTTCCCCCTGTACCTTGCACCTAGAGAAGTGCCAGCTGTTTTAAAGCAGCTGGTGGTTCCTTCTAGGCACTGCAGCAGTAGGAGACCTAGCATGTTCCCTCTTCCCCAGGTCCCTTAGGGTCTGCGGGTAGAGAAGTGTGAAAAGTCTCTCGCCTCCTTCCCCTGCCCTGCTAGGGATGCACGGCAGCTAGAAATGTCTGCTGTTTTAAAACAGCCACTGTTTCTCAAGACTCCCATCTGCTAAGGGGGGAAAAAAGCTCAGAGGATAGAGGAGGTTCTGGTCAAGGATGTGTTGCAATGTTCAATACTTCAAACAGAGAAAGGAGCAAAGACAACCTAGGGTGATGGAAGTCAGAACAGAAGCCAGTGAGAGCATGCTGAAGTTTCTGGAAGACTAAAATGAGATCCTGAAAAAAACTTAAGAAGCAGAGCAAACTGAACCAAAGGTCTTCCTGTCAGCGCACATGGAACTCTTTTAACAGCAGTCCTCCCACTATGCCTATACACTCATTTTCAGTCAAGTAATGCTTTTTCCTAGCACACTCCACTCCCCCTCAAAGCAGCTGTGCCTGACAGCTGGCTGGTAATATCATTTGTGAGGGGTTTTCCAATAAGACATCAATAAAGACAAATGTGATGCAAGTTTCTATGTGTTTATTTTGTGTGACAACTCACAGCAATCACTCTGGCCCCTGTGGAAGCCTGAACTATCCTATGAGCAGGTGCATGAGGCAGGGAGGTCACTCAGCACACAGAAATGTTAGTGTCCTCATTGTTGAAGTGGGGCCTCAGAACCTCTCTGATATTGACAGCCGCTGTATGGGCTCCTCTGACAGCGCAAATGTGTAGGTGTTCAAACTGCACATCCCCGTGCTATGTCTCATTGTTCCACCCATGTGCAAAACTTCACCCTTATTCTCACACAAATTAGCACACAGCCACCACCTTGGGAATATGAGCCTCCTGTATGTCAAGCCTGCTATAGAGACATCTCTATTTCTCTTTCAGTCTTCCAAAAGCACAATGAACAAACATGGCAGGTTGTTGAACTGCTCCTTCTTGATGGCTATGTGAGCCAGGGCTGTAAGGAGTAAGATGGGCCATGTTAGATCACTAGGGGCATTTCCACATCCCTGACTGTAATTTTCTCGTCTGGAAAAAGTCCCAGCCTGCATCATTCTGTACGGCCACCATACCTGAAGATGTGGGTGTCTTGCACCTTTCAAGACCACCCCACATTTATGTCGGTGAAATGCTCACAGTGAACTACAAGCGTTTGAAGCACTAATATCCTTTCCACTTGATGTACTCTGAGGTTGTGTCTATACTACACAGTTCTTCTGGGAAAAGATACATAAATTGCTTTTTTCAGAAGACGTTTTTCTGACATTTGGCCTGTCTACACTGGGCCAAACGTCAGGGGGACAATCTTTTTTGGAACATTCCTTCTTCCTTGTAAAATGAGATTTACAAAAAGGTTTTGGATGAGCAGATGTTTGTTGGACGTGACAGACTTTTTGATTGCCCCAGCGCATGCATTTGGTTGCCCCATCACAGTTTGGAAAGCCCATGTCAGCACAACCACTCACTACCTCCTCCACATTTCCCAGAGTCACAGTCCTATGCAGCAAAATGTAATTTATTCCCCTACACACTTGCATTAGTGCTACCCCACGAGGTAGAGTTTCCCACCCCAAGGGGTAGAGTTTCCCACTCCAAACTGATTTGCAGAAGAATGGTAGCAATTGGGAGTCACCAGCTTCTACAAAGCAATAGAACATGCTTCTCTACCAAGAGAGCAGCTCTCATTCAGGTGCCCTTGCACTGCAGTTCAGGGGCCAGCTCAGCACACAGCTCCAGGAAAGTTGCTTTATGCATCCAAAAGTTCCGTAGCTACTGCTCTTCATCCTACACCTGCATGACAATGTGATCCCACTGCTCAGTGCTGGTTTCCCTAGCCCAGAGTGATGCTCTTCTGTGCACAGCTGCTCTGCTACAGCCCAAAGCCATGCCACTTTGCTGCTGCCCCTGTCACTCTCGGGCTGTGTCTACATTGGCATCCCTTTTCTGGAAAAGGGATGCTAATGAGACAAGTCGGAATTGCAAATGGCGCGGGGGATTTAAATATCCCCCGCGGCATTTGCATGAACATGGCTGCCGCTTTTTTCCGGCTCGGGGCTTTGCCGGAGAAAAGCGCCAGTCTAGACGGGATCTTTTGGAAAATAAAGCCTTTTCCGGAAGATCCCTTATTCCTCTTAAAATCAGGAATAAGGGATCTTCCGGAAAAGGCTTTATTTTCCGAAAGATCCCGTCTAGACTGGCGCTTTTCTCCGGCAAAGCCCCGAGCTGGAAAAAAGCGGCAGCCATGTTCATGCAAATGCCACGGGGGATATTTAAATCCCCCGCGCCATTTGCAATTCCGACTTGTCTCATTAGCATCCCTTTTCCAGAAAAGGGTGCCAATGTAGACACAGCCACGTTGTCTGCATCCGAGTCTATTCCCTCTGCTATTAGGTGCATAAGCATCTTTGCTGCAATGCATGATGTCCTAAGCACATTGAACACACTGTGGGAGAGATGTCTGGGATCCATGATTTCTCACAGCAGATGCTGGAGTTCACAGCAAGGACAGTCATTCAAGTGGTATGAAAGTAAGTGGGAAGCCCCAGGAGGGCTGAGAAGCAAAGAGGTGACTGTTGGGATGTTTTTCACGTTCCCAGAATACCTAGCATTATGTTGCATGTTCACACAGTGCTTAGCGACTGGAGGTGACGCCAGGCTTTGTGGGAAGCACACACATTGCTTTGCTCATTTTGTCAACAGGGGAGCTAACAATGTGGCCATGATATGTCGACAAAGGGTCTAGTGTAAACATGATCTTTTTGGCGACATCTGAATGTCGACAGTACTTTCATCACTAAATCTTTCCTGTGTAGACATAGCCTTCGATTGTTACCCTGTGGAGTATTGGAGATGTTGGCCCATAATCCTTTCCAAACTGCCTGATATCCCATTAGGCAGCTGTAAGTATCTGGTGTGTCAATGGAAGTATGTCTGTGCCGCCTCAGACATAAAGCATAAATTACATGTTTGAACTCTTGGTTCACCCACAACCCTCCCCCCCCAACATTTTGATGATAATGTCATAGCCCTCCTGAACTGAGCGAGATTCTGTCCCCGAATGAAGAAGCTGAGAGGCTTACGGACTGAACAGGGCAAGTGGCCAGCGGCCGTAGCATTCCTTGAGGCCGGTACTGTCTGTAGAATCTTTTATTTCTGTGAATTGCTTATTGGTTCTTAACACTGTTCATCTGGGACTTGCTCCAGCTCCCACTGACATCAATGGAAAGAGCCTCATAGACTTCAATAGCTATTGGATTGGGTCCTGGGTTATTAATTGCAATCTTGGGGAAATTCCTGTGGCTTGGAGACTCAAGATCTACAGAGAAAATATTTTGTGCTATCTTGGAACAACTGAGCTAATGTGTGTGACTCTTATCTCTCCATCAGCCAGGCCACAGTGTGGAATGCAAAGACCCTGGATGAGGGGCATGTACCAAATATTCATGCAGGAAACTTAAAATGTAACCGGAACCACTCCAGTGTAAATAACACACATTCCCTCACCAACCTCAGTTTCGTGCTTTTTTTATTTCTTATGTAAATAATTTTCAACTATCAGTGCAAGGGAGACACCAGCTTTGTGGCTAAAATGAGGCACTCTGCCATGAGAGAGCCTATGGCGACACTACTGCTTTGTGATACATTTCACTAGTATTATTTCTGTTACTGGCAAAAACTAGGATAAAACAGAACATAAATGGACATGAAATTAACTTTGATGGAGATGACTTTACTAATGAGAAAAATGCAACATTAAAGGATTTTTTTTAAATTCACTTAAAGCCATAAAAATCTTACTCTGAGCTGATATTGACATTCCCTTCATGTTGAGTGGACTTATCCCTACAGAAAAGTATAGGAAACTTTAAAGTATTGGGTTCTATTAAAAACCTTGGTGGTCCTTAATGGCTGCTCCCACTGTTCCAGGCTGGTACAAACTTAAATAGAGCTCTTTGTTGCTCTTGAATGTGACATAATCCTTTCATCTGGCATGGTGAATGAAGTATGCACATGGATTTTTTGCTAACCCTGCTGGGCTGCCTTGTTACACCTTCAGAGCAAACCACCCCACACTAAAAAGCTTGGACTCTGTCACCCACCCTCATTCCAGTAAACAATTGATAACTATGGCATCTTTTAGCTTTAAAAAACTACCCCTACTTAAACCTGTGTCTCTAGGAAACAGCTATTCTCCTCCTTTCTTACAGATGCAGAGTACTATAATATATACATATAATTTGTTTGCATGTTTGCTCATTTGAAGCTCTTTGAAGAATCCTAGGGGGAGATCAAAGACAAAAGATTAGAAAGTTTTTAATAAAGTGAAGAAGGATCAGGTTAGATCAAAGGGACCAGCTGACAGGAAATAACTAGGTGCTGTTGTTGGCCGACACTTCTATGCTGTAGGGTGATTTCTGTGTTAATGGGAGGTCAAAAGGAGGGTCGCTTTATATCTTATTGTCTCCAGATTTTGTGGACTAGGTGTGTCTTTGTAGTTTAATATATTTTTTTTAATATCAACCCCATAAAGTCACAGTTTGGCTCAGTCATATGATTTTTCTAGTTAATTTTATTTTGACTTAAAAAAAAATTAAAGTGGAATGCACCAACAGTTTTTTTTTTAATTAACTAGTGTAGGGGGTGCTTTGAATAATTAATTGTCAGAAATACTGGGACAGATTCCTCCTCAAGTGAAACTCCACTGAGTTCAGTGGAATAACTGTGTGAGTATGAGAGAGAGAATGAAGGCATTTACTCCCAGTTCTTCACTACTCACAAACACAATACCACTTTAAGTATACTGGTGTAACTTAAGAGGTTCACCCTCTCTAGTGTGGATGCACATACACAGGCATAAAGGTGCCCATATGAGAATAAATTATACCAGTTAAATTACATCAGCAGTAAATCACACCCCTAACCAAAGTAGTTATACAGTGTGAAAAAAGTATGTGTAAACCAGGCCTCTGGATCCCATTCTGATCTTTGGCAGAGGTACTCTTATGAAGAGGAAAAAGCTCTATACGTCTTTTCCTTTTAGTGCAATAATAATGTAACTAGGATTCATTTGGCTTAATGCACATTTTAAATATTTTTATAGACAGTCCTAGGCTCAACAGCTATTTTTTACAATTTGGGATTCCCAAGGGGATTCTCATATGCCATTGACACTGGATTTCATAGGTGCATGGAACATCCTCCTCTTTCATGTCTTACCACATGCAAGAGGAATAAATAGGAGGGTCCCAAGAAAGTCACTGTCAGCAGGAAGCTTCCATTGCCTGAAAGGGGAGCAAGATTGTGCTCAAGATGCTGAGATTAAAACAGTCATTGTTGTGATAGCCCCAAGGAACGTTAGTCACTGCCCAGGACTTCATTGTGTTAGGTGCTGTACAGACACATGCAGTGGTTCCTCCTTTTGCATCGAGAGCTTCTGCAGCATGCTAGCCATTAGCTACATTGTTTCATTTTTAGAGTGGTGTGTTAAAACTATGGTAATTGTAAAAGCGGCAAAGCGGCGAGGAGTCCTGTGGCACCTTATAGACTAACTGAAGTGTTGGAGCATAAGCTTTCGTGGGCAAAGACCCACTTCTGACACATCTGACGAAGTGGGTCTTTGCCCACGAAAGCTTATGCTCCAGCACTTCAGTTAGTCTATAAGGTGCCACAGGACTCCTCGCCGCTTTTGAAGATTCAGACTACCACGGCTACCCCTCTGATATATGGTAATTGTGTGTCCAGGGCCTCTGACTGGGCCCTCTCGGTGCTGCTGTAATTCAAATGATTATCTGTTCTAATATTTTCAGATATATTTTACTGACCACAACTTTTGTGAAGTTTACCTAATAATAATAATGCTAAATCAAGACAATTAAGTATTAAAAGAAAGGTGCTGCCTCTTAATTCCAAGAAAACCAATTGGGAAGAGTGTGGAGGTTTGACTGGGGGGAGAGGAGAGAAAATTGTGCTTGAACTTCAGAAACAGTACTGTGTTCAGTTATGATACATAGGTATCCTGTCACTATCTGCTGTAGATAGTAGGAGGACTTCACTCTTCGTGTAGTGTGGCTGTAGGTCAAACCCTGAAGTCAGACTCAGTGACTTTCCTCAGTCATACATGTATGTATTACTTGAGGACATTTGAAGGTGTAACTCAGTGCTGTGTACTGATGCAAAGAATGCACAGAATATGGCTGTTTTAGAATCCCTTATACTAGGTGTTACTCAGTCTGGGGACCACTGACCTGCTATGGGTCCTTCTTCTGGAAAAGCAATGCTGCTAAACTAACAGCCGTAAATGGTGCATAGAACTGGGGTGAAAGCAAGTTAGTTTTTATTGGTTTTGTTCCCATATTTTCTGACTAGGACATCACCCCAATGATCTCTTAGGCTGCCAATCTGGTACTCATAAGAATTACTATGTCATTTAAGAAAAGCACTCACTCAAGTTTATATAGGTGTTAATGGCTTAACATATGGAAATAAAAGGTTTCTTTAAACAGATTTTTTTGGAGAATTGTAGATATCTGAAGACTCTGATCTTTATATTTTTTAAATACCCATGTTACTAATTAATACATGGTAAATTGTTAAAGCTGAAAGAGCTTTGCCATAGAACCTATTTATTCGTTTGACCTTTCAGTTAGAGTTGGATTCCAGACAAGTGATTTCCATTAAATCTGAGAATTTGTTTGGGAAGGGGCATTAAGGCCAGATCTTTTCTATATGGTAGAGTTCTGGCTCTTATGAGTCATTGGGCATACTAGGTGTGATGATAGGTGTGTTATAGGATGAAGACTGTTTTTGGAAGCTCTTTAAAAATGGATCTGTCTACAAACTCTGAAGCTACATGTTAAGTGCTGCTCTGGAGCTTCTCAGTGAGATGGTAACACACACACTCTGAAAATTTCAAACGAGTAACTTTTATCTGTGTTTACAGGTCTCTGTTTCACTTGCATAGTGATCTTAAACATTCATTTTAAATACCCGTCACCAATCACCCGATGTTTTACTTCCGTTACTGTTCTTACATCTGTGGCTTTATTTGCTTTCTGTGTTGCTTTATTACTTATATTTAAAGTTCTATTTTGTGCAATATTAATCAAATTAAGAGTTGACATCCTAGAGAAACTTTATAAGCCGGAGTGCTTTTTCTCTCAATTTTTCTCTCCATTTCAGTGTAAGTAAATATTGTATTAGTATGTGCAAGGACAGCATGACTGTTTCCAGTTGACTCATAGATTCCTTTAGTATCTTAAAGCTGAGCTATGCGTGGATAATATGCATTTTGGTGTGTTTACTAGCTTGAATTGTTACAAAGGATGATAAAATACATGTAGTTCCAGAATAGTGTTAATTTTCTTTTTATTTGATATTAAATAAACATCATAAGCAGTGCTCCTTGTTAATTATCCATTTTTAATTTCTTTGTCTTTCATACCTACAGGTTGTCTAAAACATATATTTATATCTAGGTTTTTTGTTTGTACTGGTGGTGCACTTAAGAAAATTCAACCCACCTGAGGATGGAAAATGTTAGAGAGAGCACTGCTTATTACTATAGTGTTTGCATTTCACAGTTGTATTTCAGAAACCCTAGGTTGCTACTAAACACTGTTTCTGGCAGAAATATATGGCCAGCATCATCCAACGTACTGTTATTTCATAAATTACATTGAACGATCTTGAGACACAACGTTGCTAAGTTATCAGGTCTGCAGCGCAATGCATTGCTCTATAGATTTTACAATCGTAGCGGCAGCAACGTCACCGTACTTTTCTCCTAAATGGCTGTTATTTTAGAATGAAGTACCATGAATTTCTCACATGGTGCACCACTTCAAGAGCGAAAATTGAAGTGGGGGATATTAGGTGTATAGGTGATAGGGCATTTCTCCCTTATATTTTTCTATATAGTCTAATTTAAGGGCCTACAATTATGAGAGTGCCTAGGGCCTACAAAGAGCTTAATCTAACCCTAGTGATGACCGGAGCCCTAGATCCTTTAAATTGCTGCCAGAGCACCGTGCTGCACACTTTGGGTGGCTCTGACTGTTGGGGGGAGGTGCCATGCTTCAGGCAGCATTGAGGGCTAACTGGCTCTGGCCGCGCCCCAGCTCCTGAGGCTCCACCCTTTCTAGGAGTACAGAGCCAGGGCCTTCCCCACCTTGCCCAGAGGCCCGTGGAGGCTGTCTGATCCCCTGGTCACTAAACCCAATGTTTATAGAAGAAGTTATAGATAACTTGCCATCCTTCAGCTGCTTTACTTTGTATTTTTGGCTTCTCTGTTGGGTTTTATTAAGTTTTATATTTAACAGGGCACTCAGATTCTTTCCTTTAACTTGGGGACATGTTAGTTGCGTCATACCAGCAAAATCTTAATGAAGAAGACTCTTGCAGGACAGTAGGGGATTGCGTGGAGGTCTAAGGGTATGTCTACACTACAAAGTTAATTCGAACTAACAGACGTTAGTTTGAATTAACTTTGATAGGCGCTACACTAGCGCTCCGCTAGTTCGAACTTAATTCGAACTAGTGGAGCCCTCAGTTCGAACTAGGTAAACCTCATTTTACGAGGACTAAGCCTAGTTCGAACTTACTAGTTCGAATTAAGGGGTGTGTAGCCCCTTAATTCGAACTAGTGGGAGGCTAGCCCTCCCCAGCTTTCCCT
This sequence comes from Pelodiscus sinensis, assembly GCF_052426305.1. Taxonomy (NCBI): domain Eukaryota; kingdom Metazoa; phylum Chordata; order Testudines; family Trionychidae; genus Pelodiscus; species Pelodiscus sinensis. The sequence continues at coordinate 31,198,527 of NC_143063.1, forward strand.
GGTGGCCACTCTGGCCAACACCAAGGAAACTCTATTGCCCCCCTCCTGGCCCCGGACCTCTTAAAGGGGCACGGGCTGGCTACAGTGCCCGTGCCAGGTGCAAGCCTGCCAGCACCCAGCTAGCAGACCCTGCACCTGGCACGGCTCGAGCCAGCCACCCAATGCCCCCCAGCCCTCCTCCTCTTCCCGGGACCAGGCTGGCGGCTCCCGGGAGCTTGCCCAGGACCGCAAGAGGCAGGCACCCGCCTGGTCCAGTGCAGACATCGTGGACCTTGTCCATGACCTCCGCACTAGGCACAGGAAAGCGGCCATCTAGGGCAGGAGAGCTGCCAGCCTGGCCACCCAGGAGCAGGTTTGCATGAAAATCAAGGTGGTCCACTGAGACCCCCGACCCTGAGCCCTGAGCTTACAATGGCCATACTGGGTCAGACCAAAGGTCCATCTATCCCAGTAGCCTGTCTGCCGACAGCGGCCAACCCTAGGGACCCTGGAGGGGATGGACCAAAGACAGTGACCAAGCCATTTGTCTCGTGCCATCCATCTCCAGCCTTCCACAAACTTTGGGCAGGGACACCACTCCTACCCCCTGGCTAATACCACTCCATGGACCCAATCTCCATGACTTGATCTAACTTCTCTTTAAACTCTGTTCTAGTTCTAGCTTTCACAGCCTCCTGCAGCAAGGAGTTCCACAGGTTGACTATTTGCTTTGTGAAGAAGAACTTTCTGTTACTAGTTTGAAGCCTGCTACCCATTCATTTCATTTGGTGTCCCCTAGTCCTTCTATTATGGGAACTAATGAAGAACTTTTCTGTATGCACCCTCTCCACCCCACTCATGCTTTTATAGACCTCTATCATATCCCCTCTCCATCTCCTCTTTTCTAAGCTGAAAAGTCCCAGTCTCTTTAGCCTCTCTTCATATGGGACCTGTTCCAAACCCCTCATCATTGTAGTTGCCCTCCCCTCTCCCACCCTCTCTCTTCCCCTCTCCCACCTCCTTTTCCCAGTCTCCCCCAGTTTTGTTCAATAAAGAGAGATTCTATTTTTGAACACAATTGTCCTTTATTTTGTACATCAGGAAGGGTGGCTAGGGAGGGGTAAGTGGAAGGAGGTGAGGGAGGAATGGGGTACGAGGCCCCGATGGGGAGGACTGGGCTGGCTCTGCGGGCTTCTGGGAGTGGAACCTCTCCTGCAGCCCCCCAATTGCCCCCTCTCCTCAGATGGCAGCCTGCGGCAAGTGCAGCCGGGCTGATGGCCGAGTGCTGTGATGTGCCAAGTGTGGGTACTCCGGGCAATCCAAGCCAGGACTGCTTTGCAAGCGGGGCACCCCTGAGAACTGTCTGTCTGGGGTGGGGGTCGGGTCCCTTTAAGCACAGCCCTCAGCTAGCCTGAGCCAGCAGCTCCATGCTCTAAGTCCTCATCTGATGCCCTGCCGGCACTGCTTCCGGCCATCCTTAACCCCGGTTCAGGGTCCACTCTGTGTGGACATACTAGTTCGAATTAGCAAAACGCTAATTCTAACTAGTTTTTTAGTCTGACTGCGTTAGTTTGAATTAGCTTAGTTCGAATTAGCGCTGTAGTGTAGACATACCCTAAGAGATGAAGGTGTCCAACTCTATAATACTGAGGGTTGACACCCAAAAAGGATTAATCAATTTACAGGGACAATAATGCAGCATTCTGGATGGCTTCTCAGACTCTGACCCAGCGAACTACTTAAGCATGTGCTTTAAGTACATAAGGAACCCTAGTTCATAGGGACTAATCACATGCTTTAAGATTTATGTGCTTAAGCACTTTGCTGGATCAGGGCCTCAGTGGTAAGGACAGTAAATGTAAATCAATGTACTAGATGCTGTGTTTTACAAAAAATGGTCAAATGAGTGAACAGAAGGGGCTTTGGCCACTGGAGGATAATGCTGATCATTTAATTCCTATTCTGACAGTGTGAAATCACTCTTCTCAGAGTCCTATGTCTGACATTCTTCATTCTGTTTTAGATAGTTTTCTTTACTTTTCAGAAACTGTGTTCTATGGGACAAGAGCCTCCTTATTTCCCACCACAGGGTTGTGGATCATAATAAGGATAGTAGGTGGCTGAATATTAATGAGTTCCTATTAGTCAATATGTATATTGGTAATGCCTAGAGGTCTCAGCAAGGTGGGAGGAAGGGCTTGTGGTGCACATCTGAACATATAGACCAGCACTTTCAAAAGTCTCTGCTAATTTTGGGTGCTTTTTTGGGTGGCCAATTAGAGACACTTGAAAGGGCAATCCCTGGGTTTCAGAAGTTGCTGAGCAGGTGCTCTATGAAAACAAGGTCTTTTTACACCCAAAATTGCCAATCACTTTTGAAAACCTTGGCCATAGCCAATGACAGTTCCTGCCTTAGAAAATTCACAATGAAGAGACAATGAAGTTTTATTAAGCATCTGAAACTGAAGCCCGATTTGTCACCAAAGCCAGACTATGGAAAAGGGCTGAGAGAACAGTATATATAGATAGCTGAAGATGACATGCAAACTAGAATCTCTTCACCCACCATGGGACGAAAGTACAACAGAAAGTGTCATACAGGTAGGCGTAAGGTCAGGCAAGACTTCTTTTTAAAGTGCCACTTTCCTAAGAACTCTAAAATCTATGCCATTACTCAATGTGCCTTGAAATGTGATATGTCTCAGGGGGGCCTAGGTTTCTGTTGATCCAGGTTAGGGGCCAATTGACCAAGGTGTTTTCTAGATACAGCCCCTGAAAAAACAAACAATCAAAAAAACAGCTTTTCTTAAAGTTGAGAGATTCAGGCAATGTTATTTACTCAAACCAGGGCCCAGAGTCTACACTATGGGATTGGGTTCATCTAAACTATGCAATTTGAGTTACGTTAGTAGTGTGACTCAAATCAACGTAGCTTAGATTTATTTACCACAGGGTCTCACTATGCTGGGTTGATAGAAAAAACTCTCCCATCAACTCCCCTTAGTCTACTCATTTTGGTGGAGTAGAAAGTCAATGGGAGAGCAATCTGCAGTCGATTTATCTAGTCTGTCCTAGACATGATAAATCAACTCCTGATGGATCAATCATTGGATCAGTCTGACCCATAGTGAAGAGATCATTCCACCACATCTCAGATGTTTGAGGGTTACTTTAGCAGATAGTATGGCATTCATCAATCCGGTGCCCACGAAAGCTCATGATACCATCTACATGTTTTGTTAGTCTATAAAGTGCTACCAGACCATTTGTTGTTTTTTTCTGTAACAGACTAACTCAGCTACCCCCTGAAGCTCATCAATTCTTTTGTTTTGCTTCTCCAGTCAGGCTTGTGGCAAGCCTCACATGCTTATTGGCACTCCTGAGAGTTTACACTGAGCATGTGCAGAAGTTAACAAGGTTGTTAGCTTCCAAAGTTTCACACCAGCTCAATGGCTCCAGGGGATAAGAAGCAGTATTCCTTTGAACCTGACCCACCCAGACAGTCAGTTTGAGTTCCGCCTTGGGCAGGAGTCTGGCAAAGACTGAGACATATAACTGCTAAAATGTGTCTGTCAATTTGTATTACTATTTTGGAAGAATGTAATCAAAGCATTTTTTAGAACACCCATGCAGACACATGTGAATGCTTGTTGGAAGGGGAGCGATATTTTAGAAGTGGAGTGGGGAAAATAGCCATGAAAGGAATGTGGAGCTGTATCAAGGGGTGGGGGATAATGGAGATGAGTGATGGCAGAGGAGGTAAGAGAGGCTAGGAGTTCAACTAATGGCTTAATGGGATGAGAAGGGGAGGAAGAGCAGGAAATGTTAGTGGAGGGAACTGTGTGTTATAAGGACTGGTGGGCAAGAGTTGGGGAATGAGAGAGAAACACTAGTCTTTTCTCACACACTTAAAGTTAACATACCAACCATGCAATAAAACAGTTACAATTTTGGGATATGCCATGTTGTAGCCATGTCAGTCCTATGATATTAGAGGTTATATCTTTTATTGGACACATTTCTGGGATGCAGAAAATGGATAAAATTTTTCTTCTCCAGCCCTGTTACCAATGGCGCATTGCAAACATTTCAAAGCACAACCATTATTCCCTTGGCTAAGTCTACACTGGCATGATTTTGCGCAAATACTTTTAACGCAAGAGTTTTTGCATTAAAGTATTTGTGCAAGAGAGCGTCTACACTGGCATGTGCCTTTGCGCAAGAGATGTGCTTTTGCGCAAAAGCATCCGTGCCAGTGTAGATGCTCTCTTGCTCAAGAAAGCGCCCATAGCCATTTTAGCCATCGGGCTTTCTTGTGCAAGAAATTCACGTTGCCTGTCTACACTGGCCTCTTGAGCAAGAACAGTTGCGCAAGAGAGCTTATCCCTGAGCGGGAGCATCAGACTATATGTGCAAGAAGCACTGATCTTATACATTAGATCGTCAGTGTTCTTGCGCAAGTACTCGCGGCCAGTGTAGACAGGTGACAAGATTTTGCACAAAAGCGGCTGCTTTTGCGCAAAATTTTGCCAATGTAGACACAGCCCTTCACTATAACAAAATGTACTGGCAAGGAAAGGAGCACCAAGGCAGCACATAGCCATCATGTGGCTTATTGGAAAGACAAGTGGACTGGGACTGTTCCTAGCTCTGCCACTGGTTGGTTGGGTGGCCTTGGACTAGCCACTTCACCTGTTGGTGTCCTAATTTCCCTATCCATGGTGACAGACTGTTGGCTAAGCCAGAGCTCTACCACTACAGCCTGGCTGAAATGGCCAATTAAAGCCAGCTGAGCAAGCCCATGCCTGAAGGTCTAATGGAAGCAGCTGTGGACCTCATTAACCAGAGGGCTATATAAGGCAGCCAGACGGGCAATGGAGAGGGAGGAGCTCCTGCCCCCAAAGGAGAAGGAAGCTGAGTTAACTGCTGGGGGAAAACCAAGCTCTATAAATAGAAGGTGGTGGGAAGCTGGCACAAGCAATAAAAGACATGGGTGAGTGCACCAAAGAGAGTCTCTTGGTGATTTGTGGCTGAAGAAGGGGTCCCAGGGCAAGGGGCCTGAGCAAGGACCTTGCCACACCATGTAATGGGGGTAACAACAAACTTTGAGTGCTGTTCAAAAGCTAGGGCTTTGGATTATTACCCACCTGCAATACTGTATCAGTGGCAAAGCTAGGTGAGACCGACCACTGCTTAAATGGGCACTAACTGTTACCAACAAACATTTCTCTTTCTAGTCAAAAAAATAACTAGGCCATTAAATGGGCAATATCTTTCACATAGTGTAAAGGTTGCACCACTGTAGCTTGTGCCTCTTCAGAGTGCTGAGTTCAGCAAAACTCCAAATTCTGAAAACAAGACAAATCAGAGTTAAGGGAAATGCCCTCATTTAACTCAGCCCTCTTAGGCTTTGTCTACACTATGACTTTTTCCGCAAGAGGCAATGCAAATGAAGCGTGGATTAGCATTTTCCTGTGCTTCATTTGCATACTCTTTCATTCTGTTTTTGTGCTAGGGGTTTTTGTGCAAAAACATGCAGTGTGGTAATGGCCATTTTGCACAAAACCCCCTTTTTCTGCAAGATCCTTATGCCTGTCCTAGAGTGAAAAAGTCATAGTGTAGCTGTAATACTCGCTCTGCCTCTTGGTTGCAATGGACAGGTGCTACTGGCACGTGCTCTATGTTAAAACTCTGTGTCTGCTCCCAGGACAGAATGACACACTTGTGAAGTGATTGTCAATTTAGCACCTTTTTACCACCCTCTTCACTTGTGTGCACAAGATAATACCTATCCCTATCCCTCCCCTCCCCAACATGAAATCCTCAAACTGCTCTGACCCTCACTATTGATATTACCAGGGCAAGAAAACCCCAGTTCTCTGCTAGATGCAACCGGTATAGATCTCTACTGAAATGATGCAGATTGGAGCCCCAGTTACACTTGCACCTCTCTGCTTTGATAACAAACATGGGGGAAAGCAGATCCAGATCTCCTCATAGCACAATCACAGCAGTTCCACCATTCAGTACCACTACACATCTACTATTCAGTACAGCTACTCCTAACACACTGAATGCAGCTGGAATGAGCAGGCTGCAATTGTTGCCTGCTGCAAGGGTGGGCAATGGTTAGGGGAATTTTCCTGAGCTTGCTTTTCTTGAAGAGCATGAATTATCACTGGGCAGCCTTAACACTAAGTTAACAAAGCTATTGGCCATTTAATATGGCATATGTATAAGTTTAATCAACCAGGTTTAACTGCAGATTTTGGGTGAGACAGAAATGTGGCTGCACAGTTTATCTTCATCTACTGTATTTAGAACATAGCCAAGGATTAAATTGTCAACCCTTGAAAAAGTAGCAACATAGAAGATAAATTTCTACCCCTGCTTGGGTGGCTGGTATCCATGTTTTTGTATATGAGAGGGCAGATCTATCAGTGTAACTCCTTTGAACTCAATGGAACTTTTCTGACTTGCACCAGCTGAGAACCTGGCTCAGAAGTATTCATTTTGGGGCACTATTCTATATAAATATGTTGAGGTTAACTTAACAGTTCACAACCTTGGTTTTATTTATTTATGACTGAGCTGGAAGTTATCTTCTAGTCCAGTGGTTTTCAACCAAGGATCCGAGGTCCTGTAGCTATCGGGGGAGCAAGCATTATTTCAGGGATTCTGCCAAGCAGGACCAGTGCTAGACTTTCTGTCCTGGACTCCAGTGAGTCTAGTTCTGCTATGCAGGGCTGAAGCCTGGGGCCCTGAGCCCCCTGCCCAGGGATGAAGCAGAAAAATGAGCAACTTAGCTTTGCGAGGGCCCCTGGACATCTCCCCTGCTTGCTACCCCTTAATATACTATGCCTTAATGACCTCTTGGCTTCTGTATGCAGAAAACAGTAATTGTGGCACAGGTGGGCTGTGGAGTTTTTATAGCATGTTAGGAGGTGGTGGTGGGGAAGACACAGAAAGAAAAAAGTTGAGAATCCCTGATCTAAGCCATCCCCCACCCACTACAGTAGTCCAGGATAGCCCTCCACACTAATCCCCTATTTCACAGATTGTGCTTTTAGGCTCACTTCCATTCTTGATCATATTTAATGGGTTTTAAAAATAAAGAAAAGGGGAGGGTGGGAAGGGAGAAAAGTGAATATCTTATTTCCAAATGTTGTAGACTCCATCAAGGTAGATGTGTGCGTGGTGAGAGATACTTTTGTGCGGGAGGAAAACTGGAATTTGGACAGCCAGTACAACTGGGCACTCACATTATGGTGACATAGGCGGATATATATATATATATTTTTTTAGAACTATTGGTAAGGAAAAACTCCACTGAAGTATTAGAATCATAGAATATTAGAACTTAAAGGGACCTTGAGAGATCATCAAGTCCAGTCCCTTTCCCTCATGGTAGGACCAAGCACAATCTAGATCAGGGCTACTCAACTTTGGAAGCCTCAGGGGCCACAATGATACTCACAGCACATGCCGAGGGCCGCAACCTAAGTGTGGTTGCATATATATGCAAATAGCTTCTGTCACACTGACAAGCATAAATACAAAAATTAAGGCAAGACTTCACAACACACAGGCTCCATTTAAGTCAGTTCTGCTGATATTAATAGAATGCAATATTTATTTGATTTCCATCCATATGACAGCACATTTAAAGAGTAATGGCAGTCCAGAAATTTAATGACTAAAACACATATCAGCAAAAGACCATTATGTTGAGTACTTTTTGTTTTGGCTTCCACCCATGGGTCATGTGTTGAGCCCTGCATAAACCCAAACTACACCCTGGGCCGCAAACAAACAGGCCATGGGCTGCATGTTGAGTAGCCCTGATCTAATCATCCCTTATAGACGTCTATCCAAACTGCTCTTAAATATGTAAGGGGACTGTTACCCCTTACTAAAACTCTGTGGGAGTTTTGGTTTGCCAGCTCGCAGTATCTGAAGGGGAAGAGTTCATTAGACTGACTGACCCCAGAGACAATGGAAAGCAGTCAACACTCCCGCTCAGCCTGACTGACAGGTTGTAAGTGGGGATTGTTCTGGCTCTCTCTGTGCAAACAGGGAGCTGAAAGAGCAGAGCCAGCTGTGTGCAGAAGAAGTCCTGCAGCGACAGAACCAGACACAGACAGGCCAAGCAGTGCAGACCCTGTGTTGAGCAGCAGACTGGAAGTGCTCAGAAAGCCAAAAGGAACAGAGAAGCAACACAAGGAGCTGGAACTGGCCAAGCAGCACAGCCTGCAGCTGGATGTGGTGAGCTACTGGGACCTGCAAAGTGTGGGGAAAGGCTCTGGACTGGGAGAGGGGTCTGGCCACTTAGAGACTGAGGCTGTGTAGTCACTGCCAGTGCAAGCGTGTCCAGCCTGCAGCCCCTTGCAGCACATGCAGGGCTTCTAAGGAAGAGACTGTGAACTGTCCTTACACTCTGCAGACTGCTGTGTTGATGTCCCTGTGCTACAGAGCAGGGCTGTGTGTTCTCATTTAACCATTCTCATTGTTTCTTATTCTATTCTCTTTAATCAGTTGATCATAGAATCATAGAATCATAGAATAATAGGACTGGAAGGGACCTCGAGAGGCCATCGAGTCCAGCCCCCCGCCCTCAAGGCAGGACCAAGCTCCACCTACACCATCCCTGACAGATGTCTATCTAACCTGTTCTTAAATATCTCCAGAGAGGGAGATTCCACCACCTCCCTTGGCAATTTATTCCAATATTTGACCACCCTGACAGTTAGGAATTTTTTCCTAATGTCCAATCTAAACCTCCCCTGCTGCACTTTAAGCCCATTACTCCTTGTCCTGTCCTCAGAAACCAAGAGGATGTTTAATAAATTGTATTTGCTTTGAACCTTATGAAGTGATCACTGGGCCAAGAAGGCCTGCAGTGTAAAGAGAGCACCTCGGAGTGGGGACACCCTAACTCCTGCCCCTAGTGACTACAAGGTCAGGGATTAAGCCCCAGGAAACCTGGGCCCAGCCTTGTTGGGGTTTCAAGGGCTCTGCTACTCAGGAGAGTGGAGGGGGAGCCCTCAGGATCAGGGAGCCGTGGGGTAAAGGAAGTGGGAGCGGGTACTCAGATCCTTTCACTGGTTCATGTCACCGGGGTGTATAGAAGCCAGGAAAGTTCCCCACAATAGCGGGACCATTCCCCCGCTTACAAATATCTCCACTGATGGAGATTCTACAACCTCCTTAGGCAATTTATTGAAGTGTTTCACCACCCTGGCAGTTAGGAAGTTTTTCCTAATGTTCAACCTAAACCTCTCTTGCTTCAATCTTTCCTCAGAGGCCAAGGAGAACAATTTTTCTCCCTCCTCCTTGTAATACCCTTTTAGATACTTGAAAACTGATGTTGATGTTGCCAATTCTTCCTGTAGGTGTCGCTTTAACAACAGTTATAAGAAGGACTTAGTAAAAGGCAGAGAGGAGGATTCCTAGCATTAAACAGTATAGCAAAATGCAGGACCTAACCAAGTGAGTTATAAGATCAAGAACACATATTCCTGCGCATCCAGAAATATAATCTATGCTATCATGTGCCGAAAGTGTCCGTCTGCTATGTACATTGGACAAACATCTCAGACACTTCGCCAAAGGATTAATGCCCACAAAACAGATATCAGACAAGATCACAAAGAGAAAACAGTTTCTTGCCATTTTAACCAGAAAAGACACTCTCTCAATGACTTAACCACCTGCATTCTGCTACAAAGACCTTTTACATCTGCACTTGAAAGGGAATCCTCTGAACTGTCATTCATGTTAAAATTCGACACTTTCCAACAAGGACTTAACAAACATTTGAACTATCTCACCCATTACCAAGATAGTTTCCCCAATTATCACCTCTAATACCATTAACTCACAAACATCCCACTCTCCCTACCTCTAATATCATCAATTCACAGACACTTACCTTCCTTCCCCCCCCCCCCCCGCATCCCTCTCCTGTTCTGCAATGTGATTTGTCCTTTTCATATTTGTTCATTTTTTTTAATTGTATCCTTTGGTATATATGGTTGTGACTACTTTCTTCCACTATTTGATCTGAGGAAGTGGGTCTGGCCCACGAAAGCTCATCATCTAATAAACCATCTTGTTAGTCTTTAAAGTGCTACATTGTCCTGCATTTTGCTTCAGGACAATGTAGCACTTTAAAGACTAACAAGATGGTTTATTAGATGATGAGCTTTCGTGGGCCAGACCCACTTCCTCAGATCAAATAGTGGAAGAAAATAGTCACAACCATATATACCAAAGGATACAATTAAAAAAATGAACACATATGAAAAGGACAAATCACATTTCAGAACAGGAGGAGGATGCGGGGGGGGAAGGAAGGAAGGTAAGTGTCTGTGAATTGATCTATCACTATTAAACAGTATAGTTTGTGGTGTTCTAGTTCAGCCACAGGAAAGGCAGATAATATATCTATGTATGCAATATAAATAAGGTTTAGAACAATATACACAAGCTAAACACACAGTTTCAATCATAAATACCAGAGGCTAGAAAACTGTGAGGATAACGTGATCTTTTTTTCTGTGTTTTTTTTGTTTTTTGTTTTTGTTTGCACCTCCCGCCCCCAGTTATTCCCAGAGGAATCTCCTGCATCTATCATTGTCCTGAAGCAAAATGCAGGACAATGTAGCACTTTAAAGACTAACAAGATGGTTTATATCATTGTCCTGGCAGTCTTACTTTCTTTCTTTCTCTGGCTTGGGTATTTTATCGGCCTTTAAATATGAATATCGATTGCAAGCTCTTTCGAGAAGGAACTTGTATATTATTGCCTTTATCCATCGCCAAGCACAACTGGGCCCAAATCCTGACTGTGGTCTCTAAGCACTATTGCAATGCTGCCACTGTGAATGCTTTGCGATAGAGATGCTGGTAAACACGTTTGTTTTTAAATATGTATTTAATAGCCAATTAAATGCATGCCATTTTTGCCTTTGACAACCTGACTCAACTACCAAGTTATGGTATGTAAATTAATTTAATTTTACCAAGCCTGACACAGCAGCAAGATTACACACATACCAATAATGCTTCATGGGCCTGAACCTCCAATTGGATCGACATGAATAGGCCTTGTCTGGAGTCCATTTGACTTCCACATGGTTTCCTGTAAGCACAAGGGTTCATCTGAGCAGGAATGAATACATTGATAGGAAACATATCACTTAACTACCAGAAAATATGCATTATGCTTTGTTTTGCCTACTAATGCATGGGGCTGAATTTTAACCCAACTTTAGTGTTAAGTACTGTTCATTTTTCCATTGTACACCTGAATTTTTTTCCTTCCACGTGTGTTTTATGAAACCATAAAGGATTAATTCATGCACAAACATTTTTATCCAGACCTTTCCTTTTAATTGGCTGTAATGTAATTGGCAGACTGTGGCTAATTTAACTTGAACCCTGAAATGCTATGTTTGTATAACTGAAGAAAATAATGCTGCAGGCAAATCATTAATTTATTATGACATTTTAACATCATTTTTTTGGAAGAAAGATAAAACATGAACTTCATTTGGTATCCTAACTTAAATTAAGTATAAAGGTAAATTATCTTACTAAGGCACTTAAAAATTATTTTAGAAACTAATTGAAAGTAAATTTTAGAAGTTTTATATTTTTTTTCATATTTTAAAATCTCTTACCCTGTGTGAATGTTTTACTACTTAGATACAATGTCCTGCAAAGACTTACAAGTGCTCTGTGAATAAAGTGCTCCTGGGTAGAGCGAATTGAAAAATTGAAACATTTTCCTATTTCCTTGGGGAAACTGTCATGGAAAAAAACATTTTCATCTGACTTTTTTAATAATTCAGGATTAACATTTAATGTTCTTTGTAAGAAAAAACTGATTTTGGGAATATTCCTACTTGCTCTACTGCAAGCCTGCGAATCATTCTGGTGATCTTCAGTGAGTACTAAAAATAAATGCTGACAAACAGTAGGACAAAAGCAAATCATAGGTAGTGAAAAGCAAATCATAAAGAATAATACCTATCTCCTTGAGCTTGGCAATGTTGATTATAAATACTGGCCACAAAATACATCACAGAATGCTTGAACTGGAAGGAACCTCAAGAAGTCATCGAGTCTAGTCCCCTGCACTCATGGCAGGACTAAGTATCATCTTGACTGTCCCTAACAGGCATTGGTTTGATCTTCTCTTAAAGTGGAAGTTCCACAACCTTCCTAGGCAATTTATTCCAGTGCTTAGCCCGTCTGACAGTTAAGAAGTTTTTCCTAATTTCCAACCTAAACTTCCCTTGTTGCAATTTGAGCTCATTGTTTCTGATCCTATCATCAGGGGTTAAGGAGAACATTTTTTCTCCCTCCCCCTTTGTAACACCCTTTTAGGTACAGGCAGTCCCCGAGTTACGTGGATCCGACTTATGTTGGATCCGCAGTTACGAACGGGGCTTTTCTCGCCCCGGAGGACGCGAGCGGCGGGATGCCCAGATGCGCCGCGGTCCTGCCGCCCGCGTCCTCTGGGACGAGAAAAGCTGCTCCACGTCTCCCTGGTCTGCTGGGTGGGGAAACCCCCCAGCAGACCAGGGAGACGCGGAGCAAAGCCGCGGAGCACGCGGGCAGCGGGACAGCTGGGGGGGGCTTTGCACTAGCTGCGCCCCCCCCAGCAGACCAGCCCCCCGCCAGCAGACCAGGCTTTTCTCGCCGACGACACCTGGGGTAGAGCAGCTGGGGCACTGCTGGGTTGGTCCCACAGCGCCGCTCCTCGGCGCTACTGGACCAACCCGGCAGCACCCCAGCTGCTCTGCCCCAGGGTCCCCTAGTCAGCCACTGCTGAAACTGACCAGTGGCTGACTACAGGAAGCCCAAGGAAGAGTTGCTCTGCCCCGGGCTTCCTGGAATCAGCCGCTGATCAGTTTCAGCAGCAGCTGACTTGGGGACACCTGGGGTAGAGCAGCTGGGGTGCTGCCGGGTTGGTCCCTGCAGCGCTGAGGTGCGGCGCTGCGGGGACCTACCCGGCAGCGCCCCAGCTGCTCTGTCCCAGGCATCCAAATTCAGCCGCTGTTGAAACTGATCAGCGGTTGATTCCAGGAAGCCCAGGGCAGAGCAACTCTGCCTCGGGCTTCCTGTAGTCAGCCTCTGGTCAGTTTCAGCAGCGGCTGAATCTGGACACCTGTTCCGACTTACATACAAATTCAACTTAAGAACAAACCTACAGTCCCTATCTTGTACGTAACCCTGTACTTGAAAACTGTTATCATGTCCCCTCTCAGTCTTCTCTTTTCTAAACTAAGCAAGCCCAGTTCCTTCAGTCTTCCCTCATAGATCATGTTTTCTAGACCTTTAATCATTTTTGTTGCTCTTCTCTGGACCTTCTCCAATTTTGTCTACATCTTCCTGAAATGTAGTGCCCAGAAATGGACACAATGCTTCAGCTGAGGCCTAATCAAAACAGAGTAGAGTGGAAGAATCACTTCTCATGTCTTGCTCACAACACTCCTGTTAATGCATCCCACAATCATGTTTGCTTTTTTTTTTTTTAAAGAAGAATTATTTCTCTGAATATTGACATGATGAGATATGGCAGCCATATAGGTTGACTCCATCCTAACTGCACAGGGGCTGATGCAAAGCACTCTGAACCATTCAGTTCCATGCAGGCTTCACATGAGAGAAAAGGGATTACACTGGCTGTGCCTTTGCTTTCTTAGAAAAGGTTCCTGCACTGGTACAAGCAAGCTAGTAATGGTGGTCATGCAAAGGCAGGCTGGTGGAAGAGATCACAGGTCCACATTTTTGCAATCCATTGACCCTAGTACACTTCAGGAGAGATAAGGAGAAGCTGTGGCTACCGTTCTGATCTATAGGAGCATTTACATTGAGAGGGAAATTGTTTGGTGGGGGATGGTAGAAGCAGGGAACCACTGGGGAAAGGCCTGTTTCTCATAGAGCAGGTGCTGTTCAGATAGTGTCATTTTTCCTCTGTTTGATTCTAATCTGACAAGAGTCCCAAGAGGCTCTCTCTTCTGGCAGCCTGTCACCAAGCCTTGCTTTGGGGAAAGGGAGAAGCTTCAAAGGGATGGGGTTTTAACTAGTAACTTGCTTACAAGCTTCACTTTTGTTTGTTTGTCTTTTTTTGGGGGAGGGAGAGGAGAGAGAGGATAAGAAGAATCTTGTTTACAGCCTGGCTAGAGGCAGTTCACCGTGTTAGCCCCGAGCAGGCTGTCAAAGACTTTATTTACCTGTGTGTCCAAAGGTGTGGCTGCTTTCAGCTCCGGTAGGCCGTGGATCGTTGTTCCTGGCCAGAGGGAGCTGCAGGACGCAGTGATCCACCTGAGCTGCGAGCAACTGTACCTGCAGATGTGCAGGTAAATAAAGTGTGTGGCAGCCCTCCAGGACTAACCTTGGTGAACTACATCTCTCCAGCAGGCCATTTATTGCCCACCCTTGCCTTAGCATGACTTCCTGTTACTAAAGAATGCTGGGTATCTCTGAGCCCTGATACTGTTTTCCCTTGAAATCTAGTCCCGGATCCCTCCTGCATCCATTTCTGTGTGTGCCATGTTGAAAGACTATAGGGACAGTGGTCAGTGTTATTTATAAGGTAAAGTATGATGATGCCTGTGTGTAATGAGGAGCAGGGAATTTAGGGGTTCCTAATTTTTCATAAGTCATGTATTGATTTATTATGTTGCGATTGTATTTCTTTTTCCCCATAGCTTCCTGTCTTGTTAAAACAGCCCTCAAAACACATGTTCAAAAGATCTGAATAGGTGTTGTTGGAATTGGCCTATATTTAGTGAAGGTGAGGGAGAGGTTCACACAACTGCAAAGCACCTAGTAGTATTTTTGATTAATCCTTAATTACAACATCCTGAAGCTTATCAATTTGATTTTAAAAAAGCAGTAAACATGTACTGTAAATGATCATGCACAGTTATGTAAAATTTATGGAATGTGCCAAAAAGCACAGATTTTCTGCCCTGACAAGCTTCCAGTCGAATATCTTCATTCAAAGCCTGTTGACTTAATGGATTTGGATCAGGCTCTAAGGGTGCAAGAATTCAATGCAGAGAGATACCAGCTAAGCAAATATGATGGGCTATGATGTTTGGAATGGGAATGTCTTCAGTTGTATGTTGGAAGGGAGAAAAGAAACTTAGGATCAGCACCCCAATTAATGCATTCCAAGAGGTGGCATGGAAGAAAGTATAATGATGGGAGTGGAGCAAAAGAAATCAAGGGAGCAACTGAATGAAGCTTGGTTAAGGGAAGGGGTCAGCAGGAGAAGCAGGAAATGAAGGCAGAGTCTGGAGTAATGGAGAGTTTTGAAGATGATGCTAGGTGGGGCCACTGTCAGAGTAGTAGGGAATGATGAACAGCTGTGAGGCAGCTTCTTACTTCTGGGGCAATTCCGTGCTACTGCGCGCACATGTAATTAATGCGCCAGGCATATTTTTCATTTTTTGCCCAGAAAAAAACTTATGCTGAAACGTTGCTGCAGTTCTTCCTTTTTCCCAGCAGAGGGTGATATGCTGATAGAGCACAGCAGCTGCTCCAGCTGAGAGAGCGAGAACCTTCATTGTGCCTGTGGGACCAGGTCAGGAGACAGAGGCTATGGGGAAACAGACACGTAGTGTGCAGGGGGGTCAGACAGGGAAGGACTCATAAAGGCTATTGAGACTGGGAGTGGAGGCACAGGGTCGCAGAGGCAGAGGGGGATGGGATGCAGAGCTACAGGGGGAAAGGGGTGGCTGAGTAGGGGCATAGACACACATGGGTCTGGGTGATGGGGTGCAGGGTGATGGGGGGAGTGAGTGTGTGAGTTAGGGATGGTAACTGGTTATCTGATAAGCATCACTCTTAGTGGGTGATGCTTATTGGGTAGCCAGTTAACCAGTACCCAGGAATAGCCCCACACCAGTGGCTCACTGTGGGTGGAGGGCTGCTCCAGCCCTGTAGGAGTTGGGAGCCAGGAGGGGCCAGGAGCAGAAACCAGTTGGCCTGGGCAGATAGGGTCTGGGAGTGGAAGCCAAATCCCTATGCTTGGGGCAGCTGACTTCTGCTGCAGGAGGCTGGCAGGGGCAGCCAGCCAGCCCTAAGTGTGTTGGGGGGGAGGGGCGGGGAGAGGCAGACAGAGGGATCCTACTTAATCGGTTAACCGGTTTACTGATTAACTGGGATTTTATATCCTTAGTGAGAGTGGAAGTGGAAAGACACACATGGGCGGGGCGCAAGGATAGAAGGAGATACAGGGACACAAGTAGACAGCAGCTGATGTGCCTGACTGAATGGGAGATGCTAGGAGTCAGCTAGAGTCTGCATGGGGAAAGTTCCCTAACAGTCAGTCCCACCTCCTAAACCTGTTTTGTACTTTTCCCACCCACACCCAAAAACCTTCCACGTTCGCACTCAGACTCCTTCTTAGCAGTTACTTCCCTCTCCCTCAGGTCCCTGATACCCATGATTCCCTCCACCCAGCCTTTGCCCTGCTTCTGAGGGATGAAGGAAATACAGTTCTGTATTGTAGTTAAAATGAATGATTACTCGGAGTTCTGTATTAATATGCCTAGTAAAGAATCTATTGATCAAAAAACATTTTCTGAACCTCTTTTGCTGTCTCTAATGTTACGGTCAGACATATTTGTTGACAGGGATTTTAAAATAAATGACCAAAAATAATTGAAATTGGTACGATTATACTGTGTAATTTTGACAAATAAAATATGCAGAATTTTGTAGAATTTGAAAATATTGTGCACAGAATTTTTAATTTTTTGGCACAGTATTTGTTCAGGAGTAGTTTCTAGAGAGACTGGAGTGTGATGCTGTAGAAAACCACCAGAGGCATTAAAAATTTTTTTTTCTTTCTTTTTTTTTTTTTTTTTTTTTTTTTGCAGGGGGGACAGAACAAGAAAACTGACAGAAAACTTCATGCTGTCTACTTTTTATGAAATGTTCTGTGAATGTGCGTTTTTAGAAAAAAATCCAAACTGACAGGGGAGAAACATGTGAGCCCCAGGGTTCAGCAGCAGACATTTGCTCCTCAGACTCGCGGAGACATGAATGTGCTAAAAGTTGGTACGTACACTTAAAAAAACCTTTTCTGAAAAAGCATAGCTTGCATATTTCAGGGTAGAGTGGAATGTTTGCTCAATTAACTAGTCAAAACAAGACTTCTTTGTATTTCTCACAGCTCTGCTAAGGGAACTCGTTTTATTAGAATCAAGATCTTAGTTAATAGCCTTATTGTGCAGCACATATCCTCTTCAGGAGCTTTAGTAGCATTAACTGATCCTACTCACTGCGATGAGGTAGGTAGATCTGCATTGTCCTGACCTGACAAGGTGAGGAAACCTGAGGCAGAGGTCAAATGACGTGGGAGTTAACATCAGCCAAGATTAGAACTCATGAGTTCCTGGGTCCTAGTCATATTCCCAGGGCACTAGATCACATCTCAGCTCAGAAAAAGCTAGTCAAGGTGGGGTGGTTTTGAGGACAATGACAGCACTGAATACAAACTTCCAGTGAAATACCTCTTAAAGAAACCGCCTATTCTCGCTATGTGATCATAAAATAAGGATAATTGGCCTAAAGATAAACCCAGAAGGTGGGAAGGAATTAGCTGAGACATAAAGACACATGTCTTAAAAGTTAGACTGACTAGACAGATAACCTGCACTGGTAGATAAGGCAGCCAGAGGAAAGAGGTTCAAGAAAGCATTCTAAGAAGCTAAGGAAGAAACTATAGGTTGCACCTCTATAAACTGGGATTCTCTGGTCCAGCAACATCTATGGTCCAGCAGGAACATGGATGTTCCAGGATCAGATCAGAGAGTCCTGACACGCTGGAGAGTGGGGAGGAGCTCTGTGCGCTGCAAGGCAGGTGGGACTGGACTGGGCTGTGGATGTGGGGGCAGAAGCCCAGTGTGTGGCTGCCAGGAAGGCTAGTTGCTGGGAAGCTGCCAGGAGGGAGGAGGTTCAGGAGCTATGGGCTGTTGGGAGGGCTGGGAGCCAGTAAGGCTGGTGAACAGCTCAGCTGAGCTGCCAGGGAGTGCCGAGAAGCCCGGTGGGGCAGTAGGATGGGGGAGGGGAACACGGCAGCAAGGGGTTCAGAAATGACCTCCCTTGTTCCAGCAAAATCCCTCATCTGGGACCAGCCAGGCCCCGAGGGTGCCGGACCAGGGAGGTCCAACCTGTACAGAAATATCCTACATGTTGGAAGAGCTGGCACTGAATGAGTGAAAGTGTATTTTCTGGCCCCGGGATGGTGTTTATTTTGATTTCTTTTTATATGACTGAGAGTCATAATGGCAGCTGGTTTATTTACAAAGCCGCAGAAGGTCTAAATGTTCTTACTGTTATTCTTACTCTTACCTTCCTAGGCAGATGAAAGTGGAGGAAGTGGAAATTTGACTTCCCTTTCACAGATCATGTTGCATTGTTGGCCAGTAGCCAATGGTTATTTTGTGATAATGAATAGCTCTCACCTCCTTCCTCATTTTCCTTGCCCCTCCTATTTGCTTCTGGAACTGGTGAGATTGTACCCCAGGAGTACAGCAGAGGAGCCCCTCCTTGCTTGTTGCTGTCTCCGGTCTTTCTTCTGACAAGGCTGTGGCTCTCCTGATGCTAAGTGTTTGTAGAGGCTCAGCTGTTTCCCACCATGTCATGAATATTGTGCTGGAAGAAGTTTTTACAAATTATAAAGCCAGAAGGTACCATCATGATTATTTAGTCTGATCTCCTGTATAACACAGACCTCTTGTAGGACTTCTCTTAGCTAATTCTTGTTTTAACTTGAGCATATATTTTTAGAAAAATATCTAGTTTTAATTTTAAATATTTCTAGTTAGGAAGACTCTACCATGATCCTTGGTTATTTTTGTCCAGTGGATAATTACCCTCACTTAAAAATGTGCTCCTTATTTCTGGTATAAATGTGTCTAGCTTTGCTTTCCAGCCATTGGTTTTGTTACATATTTGTTTGATTGAAGAGCCTATTTCAGGTTGAACCTCCAAAATCCAGGATTCTCTGGTCTGGCAATGGCCCACGGATCTTTTTGGATCAGAGAGCCCTGGCGTCCAGGAGTGTGAACTGTGTGCCTGGGGAGCCCTGGTTGAGTGGGGGAGAAGGTGGGCCACACAACTGGGGAGCGCCATCCCCAGGGAGTCCTGGCCAGGCAGAGCAGCAGCAGGACCAGTGAGTGGCAGAAGCAGGGCAGCCAGCAAGCCCTGTCCCTGGGGATCCCCGGGAGAGCACGGCAGAAGTGGGGCAGCAGGCAAGCCCTATCCCCGGGAATCCCCTTTCAGATGGGGGAGAAGTGGGGCCACGGCAGCTGGGGAGCCCCATCCTGGGGTGAAGTCTTTGCCTCCCCCCACCCTGTCCCTCCTGAGAGAACCGCCAGCTGTTCTGAACAGCAGGCAGTTCCCTCTAGACACCTGCACCCCTGGCAGCGGGAGGAGACTGTGTGTGCTCCCCTGCCCCCAGGTCAATCAGGGTCTGTGGGCCAGCTGAGCAGCCTCTAAGTGCCACGAACCTCTTGCAAGATGGGGGCACAGTGGGAGGAGACTGTGTGCTCCCCTGCCTCCAGGCCCTGATTGACTTGGGGGCGGGGAGAGCATTCAAAGTCTCTTGCTTCCTTCCCCTGCCCTGCAAGGGGTGCATGGCACTTAGTCAACCCTGGAAAGGGAGAAGACTTTGCGCATTCCCCTGTTCCCAGGTCCTGATTGGCCTGGGGGCGGAGGGAGCGGCAGGGCATCTGCAGGCCGGATCAACCTGCATGGTGGGCCAGATCTGGCCTGTGGAGGCCCTTTTGCCCACCCCTGTTTAACAGTGACCTGATCAGTCTCTCTTTGTCATTGCCAAACTAAACAGAGTTAACTTCTTGAGTCTTTCAGTATAAGGCATGTTTTTCTAGTCCTTTAATCATTCTCATGGCTCTTCTCTGAACCCTCTCCACTTCTTCAATATCCTTCCTGAATTGTGGACACCAGAACTGCACACAATATACCAGTGTGAAACATAGAGGTTATATAATCACTCTACTCCTATTCGTATTTCCTTGTTTATACATCCAAAGATTGCATTAGCCCTTCTGGCCACAGCATGTCATTGGGAGCTTGTATTGGGCTGATTGTCCACCCAGACTCCCTATTCTTTTTCAGTCATTGCTTTCAGGATGGAGTTCCCTATCCTGTACATATGGCCAACGTTCTTTGTTTCTAAATAGGACTCTATATTATAACGCATAGTGTTTGCACTCTTATTTGCTTACTGAGTGATCCAGATCGTGCTATATCAATTACCTGTCCTCTTTGTTATTTATCACTCCCCCAATTGTCACCTGCAAACTTTATCAGTCATGATTTTGTTTTTTTTCCCCCATGTCTGTGATAAAACTGTTAAATTGCATGGGGCCAAAAATAGATCTCTGGAGGATCACACAAAAAACCTGATGATTGCCTGCTCACAATTACATTTTGAGACCTCTCATTTAGGTGTTTAAAGTAAAAGGCTGAGATCTGTCTATGCTGGTGTTTGCAGTGTTTCAGGAACAGGAATTATAAATGTCCCTAGAGAATATGAGAGTTGGAAAGGTCAGTTTTTCTGCCTGCTTCTTTTTCCTCTGAAGAACATCTTACCTGTCACCTTTTACTATAATAAATACAATGCTTGTGCCATGCATTTTTGTTAGGGATGGCTTCTGGACCAAAACCCCACTTAGGCTTGGGAAAGTTGGAATTGGGATCTGGATCTGTGATCTCTGAAACTCTGGCTCATCTGTAATCTGGCTTATCTTCAGTCAAAATATACTTTACAGGGAAACAAAACAAAATAAAGCCACTGATGCCACTTTCATCCAGAGATTAGACCAAGTCACACAATTTGGATCACGTTCTGAAGTTTGGGGAGTGTCTGATTCTGGAATTTTGGATTAGTAAATTATAGAGATCGGGAACAGCTTTTCAATTAGGATCTGGGTTAGGGTTGGGGTCAGGAAGATGTTGGAGGAAGGCTGGTTGCAGTGGTGAGGGTGCTAGTTTGGGACTTGGGAGACTGGGTTCCCCTTGCAGCTGAAGACATCCTGTGTGACCTTGGGCAAGTCACTTAATCTGTCTGTGACTGAGGCTCCCATCTGTAAAAGAAGGCTAATGAGACTTCCCTACCTCATAGGGATGTTATCAGAGTCAATACATTAAAGGTTAAGATGCTCAGACACTACTGTGATGAGAGCCAACTATATACGTGAGGGCTTATCTGCATAACAAGTTACTGCCTGGCAAGCCAGGCATGAATCTACAGCACACCTGCCTGCTGTAGATTCAGTAACGTTCTGTGTGGATGCCGTTACAGTGCACTGAAAGTCCTGGGGTATAGTTTGGCACACAGCACCAAGTTTCCATATGAGCTGTGTGGCAGCACAGCCCCGCACCTGCTTAATCAGCCCTGCCCAGCCAGGGGTTCAGGGCTCCCACATGGATCTGCTTGGCTGGGTGAGGCTGCTTAAGCAGCTGCAGGGTTGTTCTGCCACACAGCTTAGCGGGAACCTTGCGTAGCACTCTGTTGTAGCATGCCAAGGATGCTGGGCCTTTTGCTGTGCTGTAGATTGTGGCAGTGTGACAACCTGGCACATGGTAGGTTCCCGCCTTGGCTTGCCCTCCTTCCAAGTTCAGCACTGTTTGGATCTGAGGTTTGGGGCTCATCCTACCTCTGTAGGACAAAGTGCTGCCAGTTCTGAAATACCTTCAGATTTTGCCCTGGCTGACACCCTGTGCAACTGCACTGTGGTCTCTGAGGACCCCACACAGATGTGTACTCAGTGGGGCTGCACAGGATGAGAGCAATAGGGCGACCTGCCCTCTGCCCTCACCTCTCCCTCTGTGCCTTCCCAAAACAACAATTTTTTAGCACGGTTCATCAAACAACTTCAGCTACCATGGAGCCGGAGCCAGGGCCGCATTCCAGATTTATCTTGATCTGAAATTGTTACCAATGCCATTTGAAGCTATGAGATGGAGGGCCATTGGTGGCTGCTGACTGACATGGTGATAATCTTGTTGCTGTGGTTACTACACATTAGTAAAGAAAACGAGATATTTTTCGGTGTCACTTTTGCAAAGAGTCTAATGAGGTACAGTGCTGTTTGATGAAGCAGTGACTGGCTTGGGAGGGGCAGAGCCCCCTGCTTGGCTGGTTTTTCATCAGCAATGTGGCTTTTGACTTTACATAAGTGAAAACATGAGTGTCTCTGCCAATAGCCAGGGAACAAAATGTGAGGCATCTGTAGTGGGAGCTTTGGGTTAACCCTGTGTTTCACCTTCGCACAGCATTGAAAGAAGAGTGAATAAAATAGAAGGACTTCTCTAAGATCGCCCTGCAGATGTGAGGGCACCTCAGGGGAAACTGTCCTGGCAGAGCAAAATGGGAGTGTGGAAAAAGAACAAATTCCCTTGAAAAAATGTGCACCATTTGTACCCCCTCTGCTCTCTCTTCTCCTCCTTTATGTTTCCTTTCTTCTTGTTCCAGTTAATGAATTTGCACCCTGCAGTATTGAGATGCGGCCCCTGGAATTCCACCTCCCCCTCATGCTGCTCTGGTTCAATCTGGCTGTCTGTCAGGATAGCTGAGGGTCAGGAAAGAGTGAGCAAGCTCTGCCTTGCCTGGAAACCTGTGCTGGATAAGTGATAGAAACGTAGCTGTGTTAGTCTGGTGTCGCTGAAGCAAAAAACAGGACTATGTAGCACTTTAAAGACTAACAAGATGGTTTATTAGGTGATGAGTTTTCGTGGGCCAGACCCACTTCCTCAGATCAAATAGTGGAAGAAAATTGGCACAACCATATATACCAAAGGATACAATAAAAAAAGTGAACACATATGAAAAGGACAAATCAGATTTCAGAACAGAAGGGGGAGGAGGGGGGAGGTAAATGTCTGTGAGCTAATGATATTAGAGGTGATAATTGGGGAAGCTATCTTTGTAATGGATAAGATAATTAATGTCTTTGTTTAGACCTAGGTGAAAAGTGTCGAATTTAAGTGTAAATGACAGTTCAGAAGATTCTCTTTCAAGTCTGGTGTTAAAAGATCTTTGAACCAGGATGCAGGTAATCAAGTCGTTGATACAATGCCCTTTCTGGTTGAAATGGCAAGAAACTGTTTTTTCTTTGTGATCCTGTCTAATATCTGTTTTGTGAGCATTGATTCTTTGGCGAAGTGTCCGAGACGTTTGTCCAATGTACATAGCAGACGGACACATTAGACAAACGTCTCAGACACTTCGCCAAAGAATCAATGCCCACAAAACAGAGGTTATCTGCTATTGTGCCAAAAAGGTGCTGGTACCTTTTATTTTCTAGGACTGATTCCCATCTGTGCTGAGCACCAGGTTTATTTGGCCCTGATAGTGTCTTCATAATTAAGGTAATAAATTGCTTTCCCTGACAAACCTGATGCTGCGTGTCGGCTAGCTATGCCACTTGCAATCTTCCACCGGGCTTCTGCAGGGTGAGGCTGTCTTTCGGAACTTTGGTGGGAACTGGACAAGCAGAAACTGGAATAGAAACATGAGAAGGGGAGTCTGAAAAAATATTTCCTTGGCTGACAGCTTTCTGACTATTTATTTTTTTAATGGCGTGTCTCAAAACTAAATCTCTGAGCTCCAGTCCTGGTTTATTCTGGGGAATGTAATGAGGCCTTAGCATGTTTGGAGGGAAGAGCTAGTCACTTAGAATTTTTGATTTGCAACTAAGAGGACCTTCTGAGTGCTCCCCTGGCATAGCTTAAAGTGTGGTATTTACAGAGATGCCCACAAGCCTTTCACAGAGCTGTAGGGACCAACTGGAGATGGAATCTTATGGACCTTATAATCTCCATAGATCAGCTATTCAGTCAGGTACCTAACTCCCATACATATATATAGAGAGTTACTGTTAAAGCTTTAATGTACTATTTACCCAGGTAGCCCCTCTTTTCCTGCTTTGTGCTGGACTTCCTGGGAAAAAACTTTCTCTACTCCCTTGTATGTGGATAAAACCCTATTTGACTTACAAATGGGTCAGTGTATTTTACCGATTTTTTTTATACCAAGTGTCAGCATACATGACTTGACTCTTCTAAGAGTAATGAAGTGTCTTTTCCTCTCTTCTCCCCCCCTTCCCCGAGAAATTTAATCCAGAACTTTCACTCTACAAGGTAGAGTTTTATATTTTTAATGAATTGCTATATAATAATGTTATGCTGGAAGGTGCCATCATGAGGATCTTCATGACTGATCTATAGATCCAGACTTTATTAGCGCTGATCGGAATACTAAACACTTTTCTTTCAGACCAAACAGAAGGAGGAATTAAATGCCCTTTTACATAGCAATAGCTGGAATTCATAGGAAGTCACTGGCCAAGGCAATGTGCTTCAGGCCCAATAAGACGTTAAGCTGTGTGAACTATGAGGCTTTTCCCTGGGACTGATTGACTAGAACACAGGGGCTCAGGGATTGACTACAGCTGTGTACTCTGTGTGTAAGACAGGCAGAAAGCTGCAGACAGTGAAAGAAGCAGTCATGAGCATGGGCCTGGGAGGGAAGAGAGAAAAACTGAGCAAGTTAGGGCACAGGATTTGCTTTTAGGCAGGCTAGGAAATTAGAAAATGGGAAACTTCCTGCTGTTTGTTTCTTCTGCGTTCAGAGAAACAGGACTTTGTGTACATCTTCGTAAATAAACACGATTTCACTAAGAAATATCTCACTCATATAAACAATGGAAACAGCTCAAGAAGGCTCTGAAAACTGGCAAATGCTTAAGCCAAAAAGGATGATAACTTTCAGCTTAAAATAAGGTTTGCAATACTGAAAAATGTCCCACCAACAAACCTTTTGAAAGCCAATCAATTAAAATATTGCACTTGTTCTTCAGAAAAAAAGTCTTAATTTTTGGAAATATGTGGTAAAGGATCCAATATCAAATTAAACTGTGTCCTCCCTCAAGGATTGCCATGTGTGTGAGATCTCTGGGTTGTCCCTTTTTTTTGAGGTAGCTATTTTGCAAAATCTGTAAGGGCATGTCTACACAGCAGGGCAAAATTCGAATTAAGATACGCAACTTCAGTTATGTCAATTGCGCAGCTGAAGTCAAAATAGCGTAATTCGGCTTTTGGCTCTGTCTACACAGCAGGAACACTTGTCCTTCGACTTGCCTTACTCCTTATGAAATGAGGATTACAGGACTCAGAGTAAGAAGTCTTCCTTATTTCGAAATAATGGCTTACAGTGCAGACACAAACTATGTTATTTTTATATAACGTCAGTTATTCTGAAATAATATTGTTGTGTAGACGTACCCTAAGGGTGCTCAGTATACACTGCTTGTTGCCCAATTTAATGGACTCAAAATCATTCTGGATGTGTCTCTTTTTTTTTTTTTTAAACCTCAGAGGTGACAACCTTCTCCCTCCTACAATCTCTTAGTCCCTGTTATTTGTCACTTAAACATGAGCGAATTTTACAAATCTCATTAGTCATAACATGAAAAAAATTTAATCTTCCTCATTAAAATGTGCTGTTATAGAAATACAACAATCTAATATTTTAAAGTAGGGGTGGAGAAGCTCAGGCCCAGGGGTCGGATGTGACCCTCTGCTTGCCTAGATGCAGCCCCTGAGATTCAGGGTCCCCCCCAGCTTTGGGGAGCCAATGCTGGCACTCCAGCCCCCCTACTGGCCCCATGGGGGCTGAAGCACACAAAATCTACTGGGCTGGGCCCCTCCCCAGGTTCTGGTGTGTGAGGGGAATGTGGGGAGTGTCTTTCTCCTCAGTTGGGGGTCACAGTGAAATTTTCTTCCTGCTTCTCACTTGTGTGTGGCACCCAACAGATTTTTCTGTGAGTCAGTGGCCCCCAACCCACAAAAGGTCTCCCACCCCTGTTTTAAAGCACAAATACCTATTTACCGCTTCAGTGCTATGTTAACAACTTTCTGCAAGTGTTTTTATTTCAAGGACCAATTTCAATATCCAAAAGCACAAAAAAGAATGTTCTTTAATTTTAAACATGTGATGGTTCCTGCTCGTGTTGCCTGAGAGATGTTATATTGTGTCTTGGATTTGGTAAAAGCCTTTTCGACAGATTTGTACTGAAAAATTGTATCTTGTTTAATACATCTTGCTTTCTTTCTGCTTCCCCGGCTACCTTTACAAACAGCAGTTACTCTGTTTTCAAACACAAAGAACAATAGTACCTCGTGCTCACTGAAGGACACTATACCAAATATTGATCTCTGACTTGAATGCCGGAAAAGCCCAGCAGGAGGTACATAAGATATTTCTGAAAAACTATAGCTTATCACCTGCAGGCCTGGAGATTGCGGTCTATTATTACAAAGATTTGTGCTGGCGGTGTGGAGGGGGGAGGTGGCTAGAAGGCTCAAATGACCTCCAGCCTTGAGATATTGTGCCTCTTCTAAGGCAAGCTAAAAATGCGGTTTGACCCTTGTGCCCAGCACTGAGCTCATTTCCTATATCTCCCACCTAAGTTTACAGAGGTGCATAAAAAATATGCCACCCACGGTGATGCAGCATGAGCCAAATTCCAGAGTAATGGTGGCTTTTCATGAATAAGCTGCTTTTAGCATAAAGAGTTAGTGGGCCAATTCTGTTCTCACTGCAACTTAAGAGTAGCATTGGCACCAGCACTAACTTCATTGGGTTAGGTGGGGGTTACAAACTAGGTCCCTAGGTATGCCATGTGCTTTGATACATGATTGCATTCAGATTAAAACACACTATTTCCTTTGTCCCATGCTGTAGTTTAGACTTTTTATTTTTAACAAAAAACCCTTGTAAACAATACTTGAATCCCCTCTACCTCCATCCATCAGAGATGCTCATGTCGTACAAACAAGCTATGTTAAATATTGGTTAGCTGATTAACCTCATGAGTTCTTATCAGTTACTCAATCATTCTATAATCCCAGGGATGGGTCTGGCAGCCAGTGTGCTCAAGCCCCACTCCCAAGGAGCCACCTGCCACTCCGCACTGCAGCCTCTGATGGGGTGCCAGGAGGGAGCTGTTCCGCAAGGGAAGCCAGTTTAAAAACCAGCTCCCCTCACGGACTAGCTGCCTGTTGCCCTGTGCTGCTGCCTCTGGTACAGAGGCAGCAGAGGGGGGTGGCAACAGCACCTGTCTGGAGTGTGGCTACGCTCCTGGACCCAGCATGAGTAGGAACTAAGCTGGGCTGCCTGGCTCCTAATATGCTTTAAATGCACAGCCGTAGGGGGGTAGGTCCTGGATCTGGCACAAGTCAGGACTGAGCCGGGCTGCTGGCCAGCCTGCTAAAAAATGTACTGGTGGGGAGTGGAGGGTGGAAAATGTATGTAGTCTATAGTATTAGCCTATAAGCTTTTGTTTTTTGGTTAATTGGTTGATCAACTACACCATTACATCTCTAGTACAAACTGAGTCAGAGACATTCCTGTGGGCAGAGAGGGCAATAAAGTTTGTTTTCTACTGAGACTGCTGGGACATTGGCGCTGAGAGAGAGGTTTCATACAGGTTTAAACACTAACCTCTTCTCCAAATTCCTATTGGGAGGGGGAACTTTACCTTTCATCTGGGGTTTCACAGGAGTCCTTTCAGAAGAAGCTGCGTGGGAACGGTGTTGAGTGTTCTGGCTAGTGGAGCTCCTGGACAACCTGGTCCCCTCCTGTTCCCCCCCTGGTTCCAGCCACTCTTGGCTCCAGCCCGTGGTATAAAGGCAGAATCAGATTGTAGACGACTTCCATGGAACTGTCCCATTCCTGGCAGGTATACCAGGACTGAGACTGGCAGTCAGGTGGAATGAATCTGGCCCAATGCTTTTGAATACAAATACTGAAAAGTTTAAATATGGACCCAGAGCTCAGGGGCATTTGGATCTAGGACTTGGAGTTCAAAAGTTGTTTTTAAAAGTCATCTGTAAAAAGATGGGTCTGGATCTAAATATGCTTCTGCAGTAGGAATATTTAGTTTGAGGTGTTGGGTGGCGGGGGACACAGAAGACACCTCCAATTACATTGACAGTAGCATCACTTGGAAGAATGCTTGCATGATTTGAGTCATAACACGCAACATCTCTGCTTCTTATGTGGCTGGAATAGGTACAAGTGTGGACCTAGGGCTAATGTAATAATGACTATCCAGGGAGTGAAGCAAGAATTTGGAAGATCTTGAAGTAACATTTATGGGAATTCATAGAAGCTATGCCATGTCTTTAAGAGGTGTTTAGTTTTTAGCAGCATTTTCCTGGATTAATTTTTAGAACCAATTTTATCCTGCAAGTTTGAAATATATGTTGGACACATTACTTTTAATGAAACAATTCCCTATTTCTGCTAGCCATAGAGAATTGCAGCTATTCCTGCTCTTGGCCATTTCATATGAGGAAGCCCCAAAAATATGAAAAACAAGCCATTCCTCTATCATCTACTATGTATTTGAGAGAGTCTGTCTGTCTGATTGTTCAAGAACTCCTCCTGAATGATAAGAGCTAGGACTGCAAATTTGGTATAGAGCTTCCTCTTATCATAATTTAAAGTAACATAAGGGTTTGGTTGTGTCAGGAAAATGGGATGTGCCTAGAATGGGGTTGCTTCCCATAAAAAAGGGGAGGTTTAGATTGGACATTAGGAAAAAATTCCTAACTGTCAGGGTGGTCAAATATTGGAATAAATTGCCAAGGGAGGTGGTGGAATCTCCCTCTCTGGAGATATTTAAGAACAGGTTAGATAGACATCTGTCAGGGATGGTGTAGACGGAGCGTGGTCCTGCCTTGAGGGCGGGGGGCTGGACTCAATGACCTCTTGAGGTCCCTTCCAGTCCTATTATTCTATGATTCTATGATTCTATGAAAACTATACAGAAAAGAGACAGAATTACCAGGCAGGTGAAAGGGGCTAGCGGGGGGCTTATTGCCCCCATCTGGAACTGCTCCAGCCCCCCAAGTGCCTTTTAGGGTGGGCAGGGGGTCTGAAGCTCCCTGCCCCCAGATTCATACAGAACATTGCTAGCTGTTCCCCTTAATCAGGGAGCAAGAGGAAAATGCAGTTTGCTGTATTCTTCACCGTGACTGGGAAGTGCAGGGGGCAGATGAGCTATGGAGTTTGCCCTTGCTCTCTGACAGGGACAGGAAGGGGAAGAGTAAACAGCTCTGGTACAAATCTCGAGGTGAGGGGCTTTGGCCCCATTGCTGTCATTCCCCCCCCCCCACAGAGTCCCCTGCCGAGAGCCCCTACTTAACCCCAGTCCTGGCTCCTGCACCCCCCACACCTTGAGCTCCTTGGTCTGAGCTTCTCCTTAAGGGTCTGAGCAACTCTGGGTAAGTGTGCTAGTAATATGTATGTTCTAATTTTTAGTGCTAGTGGACATGGGTAAAAGACACACTGTTTTGTAGCCATGTCTATTTAATAATATTGAAGAAGGAATGGAGACAGGTACAAATGAATCTGAATACCTGTGTGTGGGGGAGTTTTGAATGTGAGTGAACGAGGGGTCAGATATAGATCAATATATTTCAATCTCCCTTTAACACATATATTCAATATTTTTCTTTGTACATTAATATTAAATTGAGCAGTAAATCTTTTTGGCATCAAATTTACTGTCTTCTATTCATATTTATCTCATTAACCTCTGCATTACTTTCTACTGCCTTTAAGGATCCTGCTTTACTCATTAAAATTAATTGCAATTGCTTTAAAACATGAGCAGAATTCCTTACTCAGTTTAATTCAGCATACTCTAATAGAGTTCATGGATCTTTAATCAAAGTAACATTACAGTCAAATTGTAAGTCTGTGAATAATCTGCCTAAGTCAAACTGTAATTTTGGGTCACACTTGTCTTGCTGATTCTGTTGACGAGACAGGGTAAGCACAGGTGAATGTT
The DNA here is from genome assembly GCF_052426305.1 of Pelodiscus sinensis. Taxonomy (NCBI): domain Eukaryota; kingdom Metazoa; phylum Chordata; order Testudines; family Trionychidae; genus Pelodiscus; species Pelodiscus sinensis. The sequence goes on from NC_143063.1 coordinate 31,228,424, forward strand.
GCCAATTATGCTTAGAATCTGTCACTGAGACAGAGCTATGAAAAGTTGTTGAAAACTACAAAAAGAAGATGCTTAGAGCAGCCGATGAAATACTCCTCTGACCTTCCCAGCTGCAACTTTCAAAACTTCACACAACCATATACTTGTGTGAAAGAAACCCCATCTTACTCTCCTCTGACTTGATTCAGTTAAATTGTTCTGTACATTTTGTATCACTTTCTTCCCCTTTATTATTTTCCTCTATTCAAGAAACCCCCACAGCCTTTGTTGTATCCCTCTGATACAAAAGTTTCCCTTCTTTCATCTTCTGTTTCACTATAGAGAGTTTCAAAATAAACTTGTTGGTGTAAAAGAAGTTTTAAAATAATAAAAAAATGCATACAATCAAAAATATGTATGTAGATCTCCATTGGTTTCTAGAACAGCTGGTTCCTAGAACTATTCAACACCATCCCACAACACCCCTTGATCCCAGAACACCCTCACAATAGAAATATGTTTCAAAACAGGGTCAAGTCATCCCATGACTCTATGCCTTGAACAATCTTTCTTTTCTTTCATTGATTGGCATTTGTGGGAGTAACTTGCCCTCATGCCTATTCTGAGAGCAGGCCATTTTGGAAGAGCCATGATTTCTCCTTTGAGCATGTCAGGGAGTGCTAATGCTGGTTATTGCCTCTACCCTAGCTGGGTGACTGTTATTTTAAAATGTGTAAAATACCAGCTGAGTGTAGGAGGACGCTTCTGTTTGAGCTGGTGCTGAACCTTAAATTTTAATGGAAAGATTAATTCACATTGACTTCAATAGAACTAATGTGTGATGTGTTTAAAATGTGTTGACATTTACAGGTCATAGCACAGGTTGTGCTGAGAGGAAGGGTGATAGTCTGGGATTTGGAAGATCTGAGTTTACTTCCCTGTAATGCCACAGGCTTCCTATGTAGTTTTGGCAAATCACTTAGGTCTGGTCTACACTAGGACCTTAGTCTGAAATTAGCCTCCCCCATGTTGAATTTGTAAGCGATGTGTAAACACTCCTAAACCTGTTAATCCAGAATAAGGGGCTATGTAATTCGAAGCCCATTATTCCAGATTAAGGGGCTGTGTAGTCCCGCTTTTCATGAGGAGTAACACTGTTGCTGAACTTGTAAGTCCGAAATAATGTTAGTGTGAACTAATCATGTGCCACTAATTCAAACTAATTGGCCTCTGGGAGGGCCTCCCACAGCTCCCCACAGTGCTCGGGGCTCAGATTCCAAGGTAGCACACCCACATTAATGGAGCCTACCTCGGACTACATTCGATTCTACCCTGTAGCGAGGACACGGAACTTCAAATTTATAAAGTCAGGTATCCAGAAGTCAAATTTAGTAAATTTGAAATAATCTCCTAGTGTAGACATGGCCTTAATCTCTGTGTTCCACTAGGATAATAGCACTTCTCTAACTCAGTGGGGGTATGTATGTGAGAATTAAATATCTTAAAGACGGTGGAGTTCTGAGACACTAGAGTAATGAAGCCAAATAAATACCATAGCTAGTTTAGATCTGATCTTACTTAGTGTTCTCATTAATGGATGACTTTACTATCTCAGTCAGCAGTCTTGAAAAAATAAAACACATATTCCTATTAGTCGGGTGAGTAATGTTGACAAATCCAAAACAACTGAAAAAAAGTTTTATTTTTGGCTGAACCAAAACCACAAAGTTTCAATTACAGGCAGTCCCCGGATTACGTACAAGATAGGGACTGTAGGTTTGTTCTTAAGTTGAATCTGTATGTAAGTCGGAACTGGCGTCAGCCGCTGCTGAAACTGATCAGTTTCAACAGCGGCTGAATCTGGACGCCAGTTCTGACTTACATACGGATTCAACTTAAGAAACCCAGGCGTCCCCAAGTCAGCTGCTGCTGAAACTGATCAGTGGCTGATTCCAGGAAGCCCGGGGCAGAGTAACTCTGCCTCGGGCTTCCTGTATTCAGCCCCTGGTCAGTTTCAGCAGCGGCTGACTTGGAGACGCCTGGGGCAGAGCAGCTGAGGTGCTGCTGGGTTGCTCCAGTAGCGCCGCTCCTCGGCGCTACTGGAGCAACCCAGCAGCACCCCAGCTGCTCTGCCCCAGGCATCCTGATTCAGCCACTGCTGAAACTGACTAGCAGCGGCTGAATCAGGACGCCTGGGGCAGAGCAGCTGGGGTGCTGCCGGGTTGGTCAGGAGCGGCGCTGCGGGACCAACCCAGCAGCCCCCAGCTGCTCTATCCCAGGCGTAGGCAAGAAAAGCCTGGTCTGCTGGGGGCGGAGGGGGGGCACTAGCTGCACCCCCCCCCAGCAGACCAGGGAGACGCGGGTGGCTGGACCGCCCGCGTCCTCCACGGCTTTGCTCCGTCTCCCTGGTCTGCTGACCAGGGAGACGGGGAGCAAAGCCGCGGAGCACGCCCACAGCGGGACAGCCCAGGCGCGCCCGGGCTGTCCCGCTGTGGGCGTGCTCCAAGGCTTTGCTCCCCGTCTCCCTGCAGGCCAGAGAGACGGGGAGCAGCTTTTCTCGTCCCAGAGGACGGGGGCGGCGGGACTGCAGCGCATTTGGGTGTCCCGCCACTCCAGTCCTTCAGGGCGAGAAAAGCCCCGTTCGTAACTGTGGATCCGACATAAGTCTGATCCGCGTAACCCGGGGACTGGCTGTAATTGAAAAGTCAAATTTTAAGTTAGATTAAACTGAAACATTCCATTTCTATGGTACCAAAACATTTCTAAGTATTCAATTGGGTTGGGACTGTGGGCTTGTCTTCTCTATGGAGTGGATTGACACAGCTACGATCAATCCACTGGTGGCTGATTTAGTAAGTCTAGTAAAGACCCAATAAATGGACTGCTGATCACTAGAGCCCAAAAAATTTCCTAGTGAATGTGTTTTAGAAAAACATCCCATATAAAATGGTCTGGATATTGCCAGTGATAGAGAATTCACTACAAAATGTGGTAAAGTTTAACAGCAAGGGGAATTGGACTGAAATGTACACCTGATTTCCAGCCTGCATTTGTCTAGCTTCAATTTCTAGCCAAGGATCACAGTATACCTTTCTCTACTAGATTTATAAGCCTATTATCAAATATTTTCCCTATATAGATTCTTAGAAGCCTGACAGCTTCTTGAGATAGCTCTGTGATTATGCACACAAGATACCTTTTAACAAAAAAGTGCATACAACAGCATTCACACTATATGAAAGTGACACAACATAAAGCATTGCAAGTAAACAACATAAACTTGACCTAGGCCAACTTGCACTGTTTGGGGAGAGTAAACCTAAGCCCAGCACATTCACCCTGACTGGGCAAGAAAATATGAATCTAAGTGGCCATTTCAATAGCAAAAGAGCAGACTTACCCTTTCTTACCATTCCTGTATGTCACACACAAATGTAAGGCAAAGCCTAAAGACTATAGCATTTGACACTCCCTATTTGTCCTCAGGGCTTACTTAGTGTCACTAAAGCAAGTTTTTTGATGGTCAGTTCCTAAGTAATTTTGGCTATTCCATATGGTATCATACTATATATTTTAAATATACTGCTTTTTAACTTTATTGTAGATACTTTGGTTTTCAGTTCAATAATGCAGTCTTTAGAGTAGCCAGGAGTAGTATGAAAAATGTTTTGCAAGAATATACTTAAAAGTAAAGCAGCAGACATCTGCCTGCCTTTGAAAAAGAGATTTATTACATAGCTATGTAAAGCCTTCGGTATCATTGATATTTACTTAATTATTTATTCAGTTTCCATAGATATGACCCTATCACCAGGCTTCCAGTCAATAAACATTTTAAAAACACAAATTAAATCCAAGGTTTGTACTTACTGACGTCTTACAACCTTTTCAATTTTTTTTGTCATAAACACAACAATATACAACTTCACCGAAATAACAGCTTGAAGAAAGCCTATACACAATCTATACAGGAACACTTCGTTCAATATGAGCAAACAAGAATGAGTAGAACACTATAAACATTTAAAATTTGAGGTTGCTCCAAAGGGCAGCTGAAAATATTGGGTCAAATTCTCTTTCCCTGTGCAGGCCCCTTTACATCACATGTGCTCTGCTATGCCAACTGACAGCTGATGTAAGTTAATGCATCCTGGGTGCTACTTTTAATATACACTAGAGGTGGGGCAGCTTAAGAATTGGGGAACTGTAGCTAGCTTTCTGAGAACCCCACCCACCCATCTGTGCTGAGTGGATCTGGCACAGAAAATAACCTAGCACATTTCCCCTTATACTACATTTCTTCTAGCAGCTGTTTAGGAATATTCGTGCAATAAAAGGCTTGATTAAAAAAAAATCAGGTGCACAATTGCATGCCTAATTTGAGCAAATATTGGTTGGAACTTCATGTGCTAATGTGGCATATGTATTTGAGTGTGGCCATTATGTAGCAAAGGTTGAGTGCATTTTTTGCATGTGCAACTGACTTTTTGAAAACCGGGCTGATAATATCAAGAGTATTTCTGACCTGTAACCCCCGTAGGAAAAGCATTAGATTAACTATTCCAGATACCAAAATAAAATGTAAAGGCTGTTTACTTTGTTCCTATTTATACATAATTCCCTTTTGTGTCAAGTGCATGACTAGGGATCAGGCCTGAACTCCCATTAACTAAGGTTTGAGAATAATGGCAGTTATGGACTCTGCAAGGTATGTAAGCATCTACTGAACTTTAAGTACCCGAGGTTCCATTTTCTTCAATGTAGGTGATAATCCCTTCAGCTGCTTTACATCACAGACTCATCTTTTGAGTTAATTGATGGTTCCACTGTTGTGTCAACACATTGTTCATTAAGGGAAAGCAAAATTAATCCAATAGTGTGGGAATTCTTTCTATAGTAGGGGTGCTGAAACCCAGTGAAAATGTAAAGCTGTGGTTCCCAAACTTTTTACCTACCCACTCCTTACCTCTGGGATCAGGGCCATGTTTCTAGGGGGGGCATGTGGACAGTGGGAAGGGGGGGTGAGGCTGGGACCAGCAGCTGGAATCCTGCATAAACTCTGGGGTGCTGCAGCATCCCCTGCACCCCTAGTTCCCATGCGTATGAATGAATCTGTCTTTGTTTAACAAGTACTTACATTCGGCAAACAGTATGTTTCCAGTAACTTTATAAACAGAAGCAGAGGAGTTATTTAGAGATCATTTACTGGCCAGTAGCTCTGTAAGAATGACATTAATAAAGAGCAGGCAAACACATCTTTTAGGTAAGTGCTCACTAACCCCAGAGTTATCATCAGGGAAAGTCTTGAGCAGTGGGGATGAGGTATTATTTCCAGCAGACTGTGGATCAAGAGGGAAATGAATCTGTTGATATCTTGTATCCATGGCTGAATCTTTGTTGTGTAAAAATGAGAACACTTTTGCTTTCCAAGTGATGCTAGATTTCCCAGCTTGTTTTCATTATCTATTACCAAACTGAACAATCCCCAGGTCAGGAACTTGACTTGCTCCATGTTTTAGGCAAAATTGAGCACATAATAAATCTTCATAATATTTTTTTCTGTTTTGATATCTTCAGAGTGTAGTATCCCAAAAGAGAGAAAACAGGAGCTGAGGAAAAAATAGTATTTTTACAGCAAGTAACCTTACTGGGAGATTTTACCTTTCATAAATGCCTTTAATAATTTTAAGGGCTCTTCGTCTTCAAAATACTGGACAAGCCAAGTTATTCCCAACACTCCAATACTATAGCTTTGAAAGGACATTACATCTTTCTGTGATAGCCTGCTGTTTTCATCTCTTCGTATGTATTTCATCCAGTGGATTTGACTGGGTTCATCAGCGTCGAACACTTGATCATAAACATCATTGTAAAATATTTTGGATGTAATGAGAATTTGGTGTGAGTACGTTTAGAACAGAGTGCTTTATTTAGGGGGAAATATACAGCAGTGTGCCTTTTGTAATACAGTGATTTATTTTAATGAATTTTTAAAAATTCAGTCTGTTCTTCATAGATCAGTTTATTTCAGATTGCTGAGACATTCAGAAGCATGATTTCAGGTCAAGTTTCTTTCTTCTCTGTGACCTTGTTATATTGCTCTTTGTTTGGCAGCTTCGTTTGCTGACAACACAAGAAGAAATATTTGTGAACACTTTGCAGAGATCTAACTGCATTGCAATTGTTTCATTGTCTTCTCCTGTGCAAATATATCCCGTTGCAGTGTGGGCCTCTTCATATCCACAGATCATTTTTTCTTTTAGAATATCAATCTTGAAGACTAAGTGCAAACAGGGAATGTACACATGTCACTTCTAATTCTCAAGGCCTGGTATGCCAGTGAGCAGAACGTGTGGGATTGTGTAGCTCCAGCAGTCATTGACTGGGAAGGCAACATGGCCCATTGGATTAGACATTGGACTGGGGATGTTTGGAAGCTGTTCACAGTTCTGCCAGACCCCTGCCTTGTGATGATGGCTGAGTCACTCAAACTCCCCTTCCTTTGTTTAACATCTCACCCTTTGTATTGTCTGTTTATATTGTAGTATTCTGGGTCAAGAGCTGTCTCTTATGTGCATGTACAGCACCTGGCACTATGTGTTGTCAATCTTAGTTGGCGTCTCAAAGAACTACCATAGAATATACAATAGTTATAACTAATGATAGACTAATCATAGAGGTTGGTCTTCAGCCTTGGCGGGTAATCGTTAAACAAACAGACGTGTCAGAAGGAGTAAATATAAACATTACTTTTTCCTTTTGTATGAATACTTTGTGGAGTACTACTATTTTTTTTTAAAGAAAGGGTAATTATTTGTCTATGGGAATTGGTGTAAAGTATTTACTTGTGCCAAGGTGCCTGGCATTTGGCCTTCTAAGATGTTTGAAGAATGTGGGTTGCATGTAAATCAGGAAACATGTAGAAAGCTGGGACAACGGGTATTGGGGAGGAATAGAAAATCAGAATCCAGCAGACAATAAGGGGAAGAGAAGGCAGAGTGCCAGAGATATATATAGTTTTAGGACAATAGTTTGATTAACCAGAGGGAACATCACCAGATGGCCACAGGGCAAATGTAAAATGTATTTTCCTAGGAGTATTACAATTGATACTAGATTTTGCAAATACTTCTTGTTACAAAACCTATATTTTGGGGCTTAAATTTACTTTAAAGTGCATTTTACTCTTCTGTTCCCTTTGTTTAATTTTCTTCAGTAAAGTGGGCAGGGAATGGACGATCTCACATAAAGCATGCCTTTTTTCTTTTTTCACACTTATTTAAAAATGGACATTTAAAACCCAGAGGACATATATGCCACATAATAAGGGATTGTAGACTTGCAGCCAATTTGACACTGTACTTAAAAAGTAAACTAAAACTATTTATAGCTTTCTGCAATAAAAAATAAACATTCAATTTACTGCTGTACTCTGACTTGTATTGAATTCTGTGTACACTGCCTGTCTCTCTGTTGCTTGGAATGGATTCAGATTTCTTTGAGATGTGTTGCCTTTTGTCACCTTTATGTCATTCCTTGGTAAAGAGCTGAACACAATGAATGAAGACATGCAGTGCCAAAATAACTGTCTGTTTTAAAAATACACTAAGTGCAAAGAGGGAAATCAATTGCTTTTCCATATGATTATTTTTATACCTAATTAAAACATACAAAGGATATGCACAGTTGGGAAGATTAAAACCAAATTAAAACTGGAGACATAATATAAATCAAACATAACCACCAGAAAGCAAAATACTTCACTCACAATATAGTTGATAAATAGAGTTGTCTGGAAAATCTTTGAAACATTTTCCATCAGAAAATGCAATTTCAATAAAATTGACAGAAATCTGGGGGGAAAAAATCAGTTTTGGCTCCATGGTGAATTTTATCAAAATTATCTGAAACAGAAAAGAATTGCTTCAGGATTAAAAAAAAGAAAGAAATGTAAATTGAAAATGAAATCTTCCTTTAAAAATCTATTGTTTTTTAATTTTTATATTTGAATTAATTAATTTTTTTACTAGCAGTTTATCATTTATTGTGCATAAATGATATAACACAATAGTGGGGTTATTTTGTGCTACTTAATACAGATTTGACACATCTTATCTTTACCAATAGTAGGGTTAAGCTGCTACTTAATACAGATTTGACACATCTTATCTTTTTCTTATCAAAGTTTCTGTGATGTTTGACAGTTTGATATGAAGATACAACATAGTATGATGCTTCAATCTGTACTAAGTAGCAGCTATTCTTCATGTTTATTAACACATACGTTTTTTCCCATTATTGTGTGATGTCAGGACTCAACATATGTGATAGGTTATGCACTACTATGGTTCACATGATATGAAATAGTGTAAAAGCATTATACACTGTAAAATAAAATATATACTTCAAAATTAATTTTTTCAAATTTGCATTTCATAAGAAATTTCAAGCAATATGAAAACAATTACTATTTAGACTTAAAACAAATTTCATATGCCACTTTCTCTGATCATAACTTAAAGCAAGGTCAGGGTTGGTTGTGCCAGGCCAATGAGATGGGCATGGAATGCTATTGTTTCACATCAAACAGAAAAGGAGGGGTATAATAGAGGGGACAGTTATACTCATGAATGACCTCAAGGGGGCAGCAAGCACAGGGGATAGTTATCATTACAAATGACCCCTCAAGGAGGAAGCAAGTGACCCAGTCCTGGGGAGCAGCTACTGGCTGACAGCATAGCCCCCACCACCTGTGCTGCCTCTGGGGAATAGCTGCTCACTGTGCTGTGCAGCCTCCACCACTCCAGGAAGAATGCAAGGAGCAGCCACCCACCATCCTGCATGGTCCCTGCCTCCCTGGGCCAGCCTTGGGTAGCAGCTGGTGGGGGCCACCACCCTGGGCTAGCCTTGGGGAGAAGCCAGTGAGTGGGTGGGCTGTGAGGTTTCCCCTCTCCCCCACACCCTAGGCCAGCCCTGAAGAGAAGCCAGCGGATGGGCTGTGTGGCCCCCACCATTCCAGGCTGGCCCTGGGGATAAGCTAGTGGAGTGGACCACATAGCCCCAGGCAACGGCAGGCAAGTCTTCTATTAACAAATAAAGAATGAATGAGGGACTATATGGTATTTAGGTGACAGCTAAAATTGGTATTTTAAAAAAAAGAGGCTGATAGATTGAAATATAGACCCAGAAAACATACATCCAATAGTGGGGGAGTAAGAGAGGATAGAAACTGGATAAGCTTCAGCAAATATTTTTAACAACTCACTTAATGAAGAGAAACTTGCCAAAAGACTATGAAGTGGCTGATATAATGCCATTGTTATAGGCACATGCTTATCATCTGCTATGGGGAAAGGTGTAGAAGCCATTTTTCAGAGGTCAAATGGGAAACTACTTAGAAAAGCCCAGCTTGAATAAGGATGGTCCACACTGTCTCAGAAAATGAAGGTCATGGCTTACTCGCTTGATGGAATTTTTTGAAGACATTATTATTGGAGTAAAATGCAGGACAATGTAGCACTTTAAAGACTAACAAGATGGTTTATTAGATGATGAGCTTTTGTGGGCCAGACCCACTTCCTCAGATCAAATAGTTGGAGTATACTTCTGAGAGAGGGTGCTATAAAGATGATATCTGATACTAGCAAAAAGCATATCTGCAAAATGAAGATGCACTTACAAACAGCCCTGAGAGGCATGTTATTTCTGCCTTCTATAAAGTGATACTAACTCATAATTTAAGCTGCGTACTACAAAACACAACCAAAAACTAGAGTGGCCAGACTCACTGCTCAGGACTCTGCGTTCATCAGGATTTATAAAAATGATTAGGATGATATGTTTAAAAGCAAGCTTGCTCAACATATAATAGCAAATATCAGTAGCGAAATTATGCCAATCAACAGACTATTTAGATGTAGAAGGACATAAACCACTAGCCACAGCAGCAAGAATAGTTTTTGGTGCCAATGCAAACAGGGAGAAGAGTTGGAGTTAAGAAAAATAGGGAAAAGAAAAGGTAAATGAAGCTTAAGTCACAGGGTAGATCCATCCTTTTCTGCTGAGTGAATGGATAGTGGCACAGTCTTCACTGGAAGATACAGAAGTGGAAGAACCATGACTGTTATATCATTCCTTGTCTCCTTGACTTGTGGGTGACCTTCAAGAGCTGCTTGACAGTGAGAAGGGAGAGTGCTATGTGGACAGCATCTCTGTGCAGATTTGTCCCCTCAGACCCTCCTCCCTGTAGGGTGTCTCAGCACAAAGTAACTTGGAGACAGGCCATTTTACATGGTATGGACTAGGCCAAGGGTACCTGCCAGTGAAAGCAGCTCCGAGGAGCAGGATTCCTGCAGAAACTGATCACTCCTGAGCACTGAAAAGCTACATAGAGACATTGGGCCTCTCTGATCTTGGGTTATAGGTAGGTTTAGGGGACCGACATCAGTCCTAACAAAACCTGGTTCCCCACCTTCTGCAGGATGGGGCAATTGTGATGAAACTCAGTAAGGGCTCTGAGTTTTCTCTTCACTGAGTACAATTTTGCCTGTAGGAAACGTGAAACAGCCAGGGCTATAAATAGGATAAAAAATTAGACAAGTGTAAAATTCAGAAAACGGGAAAAGATGTTGACAGAAAATGTCTGTCTGGCTCTGGCCTTCCCTACTCTGCCTCGTCTTTGCTGGAACATCATTGCCAGATGTATTTAGGTGTCCTGTCCTACAGAGGATCCTACAAAGTGGGAAGGAAGTCTTAGGTCAAAGGAGAACAGAAAGAGAAAGGAGAAGAGGGAACCGTCTCTAATGCAAAAACTGCACCAAACTATGAATTTTTCAGAGCTACTAAATGTAACCTGAAATGTACATAGAACAAACTCCTTAATCTCAAAAGCATATTAAATATAGAATGAAACTGAAAAATGATGATGTTTGTATACTGCATTTATTTAAATGGAAATGTTGAAAGCTGGTAAGCTGAATGGGGTTGAAGGAATGTATATTTACACACACACACACACACACACACACACACACACACACACACACACACACACACGTGTATTAAAAACAAGGGTTAATGCTATGTCACAATTGAGAAATAAAATGCCTAGTCAGGCAGAGCAGAATTAAGGCTGAACGCTCAACCCAAACTGCCTCACTGTGCTTAAAATATTCTCCCTCTTTATGTATTGTTTTCCAATAAAGGTTGGACCTCTCTGGCCTGCACCCTTGGGACCTGACCGGTCCTGAATGAGGGAATTTGTTGGACCAGTGGAGGTCCCCTGGTACTGGCCCCACAGCCCTTCCCTGCCGCCAGCCCTAGCCTCCCCTACTGCTGGGCTCCTGTGCTGCTGCGTCTCCAGCACCCTGGACTGCTGCGTCCCTGGCCCCACTGCTAGGGTTGCCACAGCTGCTGCATCCCCAGCCCTGGCCCTGCTACAGGGGCAGCTGAGGTTGCCACGTCCCCACCCCACTTCCACCTCCAGGCCTACCACAACTGCCATATCCCTGGCCCCACTAACAGGGCAGCCGTGGCTGCCGCATCTCCGGCCCTGCTACTGGGGCTGCAGCAGCCCCAGTTGTGCTACCAGAGCTCCAACCCCAGCAGCTCAGAGCCACCAGCTCTCTTGTCACTGGGGCTCCCAGCCAGAACTCCCCGGTCCAGGAACGTCCATGGTCCTGCCGGATCATGGATGTTGCTGGATGAGGGAGCCCTGGTTTTTGGAAGTCCAACCTGTAGAATATATATAAATTAGACATTTTATAATGGGAATTGTGATAGGCAGGGGGAGATATGGCGGTAGGATCAGGATGGGCCAGCTGAAGGGAACGAGGCTTAGACAGTTATGGGCTATTTCTCATTCTGATCCTGTAGCCAGCCTCAATGATCCTGGGAACCTTAACAGCTGGCTGTCAGGCCCAAGGTTGCTGTTGCTGAAGGCCAGGTCGGTATCTCACAAGACAGCTATCATCCAGGATTTAATCTTGGATAAAGGGCCTGACCTGGCTTGTATCACTGGCTGGGAATAGAGGGAAGCGCTGACCTCTCCCAGCTGTGCCCGGCTGGGTTCTCGGTCCAGCACCAGCCTCGGCTTGACAGGCAGGCAGAGGAGAGGGATGGTGAATGTCTCAGGATACCATCTCGCTGGCCAGGGCCCCAGTCCAATGAAGTGCTAGATTTGAGTGTTTGTACTTGGTATTGGGTGGCCAGGATAGGTTAGGTGTTCTGCTTGTGTACCATTGCCTCACTGCATAGCAGACACTCTGCTTGAGCTGGCCAAGGTGATTTCAGATGTGGCGTTTGATCTTGGGGGTCTTTAATGTTCATGATGAAGCTGTCCTGTCTGGTCTGTCTTGAGACTTTATGGTCACCAGGATGACCTTAGGACTGTCCCAAGAAATAACTGCCCCCATGCATGTGACAGCTCATATGCTCGATCTGGCCTAAGGGTGATAGAGATATTGAGATAAGGAACCGATCACTACTGGTCAAGCTTAGACTATTTGCTGACCGTCCCCTCTGCTGCCCTCAGAGATGGTCTGACTTCAAAGGCTGTTGGATCTGGAGGGTTTCCTGAGGTCTCTGAAGGATTGTTTGGCCATTATGGCTAGTGGTCCTGTTGATGCCTTAGTGGATATATGGAATATTGAAGTAACCAGACAGTTGACATGATTGCTCCTAAGTGCCCTATAGGGCTAGTTGAGCTAGGTTTTACTCCTGATTTTCTGGAGAGTTGCAGATGGTGAAATGGAGTGTACGACTGCTAGAGCGCCACTAGACGAGAACTCGAGCCAAGTCCAATCAATGTGGGTTAAAGATAAATTGTGAGCCTATTCTGTGGTGGTGCTGATGGTGAAGAGAAACTACTTCTCCACCCGCATCACGTCTGCACAGTGTCATCTAGCAGAATTGTTTCACGTGGTATGGGGCCTCTTACAGTCTGGCTCTGCTATTGGGTCCCACAAGGTTCTGTCTTGTCCCCTATGCTGTTTAACATCTACATGACACCGCTGGGAGAGATTTGGAGGATGATGCCATCAATATGCAGATGACACCCAACTCTGTTTCTCTGTGACATCAGGTCTAGGTGTGGCAACAACTGATCTGAACCGGTGTCTGGAGGTGGTGATGGACTGGATGAGGTTGAATAAGCTGAAGTTTAATTCAGATAAGACAGAGGTCCTGTGGATCAGGAAGCCATCTGACCGGGAATGTGGTGTGTTACCTTTTCTGGACAGGATTGCATCTCCTTGAAGGAACAGGTCGCAGATTGGGAGTCCTCCTGGACCTTTTCTAACATTTGAGAACCAGATATCCTCAGTGGCCAGGAGTGCTTTTGGGCAGCTTCGGCTGATCTGCCAGCTGCAACTCTTCCTTAGTAAGAATGACCTGGCCACAGTGATTCGTGCTCTTGTCATGTCTCGATTGGACTACTGCAGTGCACTCTACGTGGGGCTGTCTTTGAAGAGTCTTCAGAAACTTCAACTGGTCCAGAAAGCGGCTGCTCAAGTTCTAACTAACACTCGCCATACGGAGAACATCATGCCAGTGCTCCGGCAGCTGCACTGGCTTCCGGAAGGTTTCTGGGCACAATTCAAGGTCCTATTTATGACCTATAAAACTCTAAACTGTTTGGGACTGGGGTACCTGAAGGATCGTCCCTCCATATGTTCCTCCTCTTATGGAGATAAGACTGACATCTACATGGAGCAGGGCCTTCTCAAGCTTTTGCTCCTAGGCTATAGAGTTCTCTCCCTCCGGAATGTTTGCCTGGAGCCGACATTGTTTTGGTGCCAGGTGATCTTTTTTATCCATGCTTTTATTGATGTTTGAATAGTGTGTGTGTGTCCCTCTTCTTGAGATGTCTTAGCAGGTTTTATGCCCTCTCTTGGGGCTTGTATTTTATTTTTATATATATATTGTATTTTTTTTAAATTGTAAGCCACCTCGAATATTTTAAATAGAGAGGCAGAGTAAAAATATTTTAAGTAAATAAATAAAACACCTGTATAGATGTAGTAAGGTCTAGTACAGTTAATCTTCAGATTTGTCTTGATTTTTTTTGGCAGTCTGTCATTTCAGTGATATTCGAAATTGTGAACACAAGAATACTATACAGTTCCTTTAGCACAATCCTTCAAGTGCTTACACACACGCTTAACGTTATTACCATAGCTAAACTCGTTGGTTTCAGTGGGGCTACTCCTGGTAGGAGAGTCAAGCCCATGTTTAAATGTTTGCAGAATCAGGGCATTCTGCACCTTACACAAATGAAATCCCGGATGACTGGAAAAAGGCAAATGTAGTGCCCATCTTCAAAAAAGGGAAGAAGGATGATCCAGGGAAGAAGGATGATCCAGGGAACTATAGGCCGGTCAGTCTTACCTCGGTTCCTGGAAAAATCATGGAAGGGATCCTTAAGGAATCCATATTGAGGCACTTGGATGAGAGGAAAGTGATTAGGAATAGTCAGCATGGATTCACAAAGGGCAAGTCGTGCCTGACCAATCTGATTAGCTTCTATGATGAGGTAACTGGCTCGGTGGACATGGGGAAGTCAGTGGATGTGATATACCTTGACTTTAGCAAGGCTTTTGATACGGTCTCCCACAATATTCTTGCCAGCAAGTTAAGGGATTGTGGATTGGATAAATGGACGGTAAGATGGATAGAAAGATGGCTAGAAGGCCGGGCCCAGTGGGTAGTAATCAATGGCTCGATGTCAGGATGGCGGTCAGTTTCTAGCAGAGTGCCCCAAGGTTCGGTTCTAGGACCGGTTTTGTTCAATATCTTTATTAATGATCTGGATGAGGGGATGGATTGCACCCTCAGCAAGTTTGCGGATGACACTAAGCTGGGGGGAGAGGTAGATACACTTAAGGGCAGAGATAGGGTACAGAATGACTTAGACAAATTGGAGGATTGGGCCACAAGAAATCTGATGAGGTTCAACAAGGACAAGTGTAGAGTCCTGCACTTGGGACGGAAGAATCCCAAGCATAGTTACAAGCTGGGGACCAACTGGTTAAGTAGTAGTTCTGCAGAAAAGGACCTGGGGGTTACAGTGGATGAGAAGCTAGATATGAGTCAACAGTGTGCCCTTGTAGCCAAGAAGGCTAATGGCATATTAGGTTGCATTAAGAGGAGCATTGCCAGCAGATCCAGAGATGTCATCATTCCCCTTTATTCTGCTTTGGTGAGGCCGCATCTGGAGTATTGTGTCCAGTTCTGGGCCCCCCACTACAAAAAGGATGTGGACGCATTGGAGAGGGTCCAGCGGAGGGCAACCAAAATGATTAGGGGGCTGGAGCATGTGACTTATGAGGAGAGGCTGAGGGACTTGGGTCTGTTTAGTCTGCAGAAGCGAAGAGTGAGGGGGATTTGATAGCAGCCTTCAACTTCCTGAAGGGAGGTTCCAAAGAGGATGGAGAGAGGCTGTTCTCAGTAGTGACAGATGGCAGAACAAGGAGCAATGGTCTCAAGTTATGGTGGGAGAGTTCCAGGTTGGATATTAGGAAAAACTATTTCACTAGGAGGGTGGTGAAGCACTGGGATGGGTTACCTAGGGAAGTAGTGGAGTCTCCATCCCTAGAGGTGTTTAAGTCTGGGCTTGACAAAGCCCTGGTCGGGTTGATTTAGTTGGGATTGGTCCTGCCTAGAGCAGGGGGCTGGACTTGATGACCTTCTGAGGTCTCTTCCAGTTCTATGATTCTATGATTCTAAGACACTATAATGAAAGCCTAGAGGATGATAGTAAAGGGGAAAGGGGAAAGTAAAGGGGAAAGAAAAGAAAGCAAGTGGCAAAAAAGTAACCTAGCACTTATCTCTGCTCAGGGATTAGTGTAGATATTTTTCCTAGAAAGCCTTATTATCTGCATTTAAGTGACACAGCAAGAAGAAAAAAGAATGTGAACAAATCAGAAGGCAATGAAATATATTTCTACAAACTCTGGTTGAAAAAATGGAGAAAATACATTTATCAAACTGTAATTCTGTCTAAGTAACTAAAGAAACAGATACAGGTGAGTGTTCCCATGACTGTGACCAAAAGGAATATGAGCTGAGTGGAATGTGACAACTACGGCTGTGCCTGATTATCATAAAAATGTGAACTCCTCTATGATGTCTGACTAGCACCATTTTTAAGATTTAAAATTAGCAATGAACAGACTGTTCTGGGAACCCATTTTTTTGTGTGGGTTTTTTTTTTCCTCTCATGATACTGGATTTGCTCATGTGACTCTGTTTGCTTGGAGCCATTTAGTTAGCAATGTAAAACTGAAACAGAACTACCACGAGGAGGAGTTATTGGGATTAGCATAAGACAGCAGAGGTGTTGACAGTTAAACTTTAAGAATCAGGCTACTGCAGCTGGATAAATACTTATGGGATGTCTCAAACCTCTTTCCTGCACCCCCAAAAAGACAGAATGAACCAAATGCGAGTCCAACATAATCTAAAAAGTAATAGAATCTCCTCAACAAAACCTATTTATCTATGAGGTCAAAAAGGCTTGCCCTGGTTACGCTCCTAGTTAGCATGATGACATTGTCAAGAGAGGTCTATGGAGGAGCCCATGAGTTGTAGAGCTAAAGACCACCCAGACTTCTTATTTTATTATCCCAGGGGGCAATGGTAATAGTAGAGTGTGATTCTACTTCCTACAGAACTAATCTTTTTTATAACTTGAGTAACCATGGGAAATATACTCAGATTTATTATAATTGATCTCTAGTCCCTAGCAGAATTTCAGCCACCAACAAAATCACATTGGTTTTTATCAAACAAACAACTTCCACTGAAGAGAAGAAAAAAACATGAAACAGTCAAATGCCTGTCTATGGGTACGTGGAGACTTATCAGGGTGTGTGGAGATTGTGCCAGGCTGTGATTAATAAATAAATAGATTTGTACCTTTTTTCGGTCTGCAGTATAGCTTGACAAAGTGTGATGCTGTCAAACCCTTTAAAGGAGCGGCATCTTTACTCTTTCACTATAATGGTGAGCAATGTTCTGTGTCCTCTGAAACATATTGGGGGCTCACCTTTTCAAAGAAGCCTCAACTCAGCCTCTTAAAATTAGAGGCACAATTTTCTCTGAGGTTTTGGGGGTCTAAAATATGCTGGATTTAGTCCTGCCATCCTTCTTCACATGAACAGCTCTGAGTACAGGTTGCAGGATCAATCTCCACATATCTATCCATGTTGTAGGTGTGATTGCAGATAGCATTCTCAACATTCACGGACACCCAGAATTAAGTATGAAAAATTATGCTTGCACTTTTAGAAGCACCTTTGTTAATTGGAGGTGCAGATTTTCAGATGCAATGCTGCCAAGTAAATCACAAGGAGTTGTGCCATTGACCTGAATGACAGCAAGATCAGCCTAATGGTGTCTAAGATTAATGGGGAAAATGTGTACATTGGTGCACATTAAAGGGTTTGTGTCAATGCTAATTGGCACACACAACTACCAATGTACCATAGTTAAGAGCATTTGGGCACTGTGGTTTGCAAATAGTGCGTACTGTGTTTCTGTACCAGAGAGCCCCAGGCCAAACCCACGGGCAGGTGGCCAGGTGTATGGTTCAGCCTCCGAGAGCCCACCCGCAGCAACAGAGCTGGGCATCTGCAGCAGCCCTGGCCAGCAGGGCACCAGGAGCCTGCCCATGGCAGTGGGGCTGGGTGTCAGTGGCAGCCCTGGCCAGGGCCAGTGGGAAGAGGCCAGGGGCTCTCTTGGCTAGCTTCCCAGCTGGGCCAGAGACAGGGGTACCTGGCCTGACGCAGAGCCAACAGTAGATAGGGGAGGTGCTACTGGGCTGGCATGGGGGTGGGGGCGCTGGCAGATCTCCCCTGGTCTGGCAAATTCCTTCTTTCAGAACTGGTCTGGTTCCAAGTATGCTGGACCAGGGAGGTCCAACTTGTATCATCTTTCAGGGAGGTCCAACCTGTAACATCATCCTTAATGTGTCTCTTTGCCAGGAAGTTCCAGTGGTACAACTGTAAAATGTAGAAACAATTTAGTTAATCAAATCACAAGAGATGCCCTCAGTGAATCTTTTGATGTCTACAGATGAGTATAAAAGTAAATCAACTTTGTTTTCCATAGAGCTAGATAATTTATAACATATCTTTAATGGATTTTCCTTCTTTCTCTTGGGCCGTGTCCAGACTCAGGGGTTTTTTCAGGAAAAGTAGCCTTTTCCCGAAAAATCTTCCCCTGCATCCAGACTCAAGCCGCGTTCTTTCGAAATTATTTCGAAAGAACGCGGCTTTTCTTTCGATGGCGGTAAACCTCGTTTCACGAGGAAGAACGCCTTCTTTCGAAAGTTCCTCTTTCGAAAGAAGGCGTTCTTCAATGTAAATAGGGCTTCCTCGAAAGAGAGCATCCAGACTCGCTGGGTGCTCTCTTTCGAAAAAGCGGATTGCTCTTTCGAAAGATCCGCCTGCAGTCTAGACGCGATCTTTCGAAAGAGGCTCTTTCGAAAGATGCTTTCGAAAGAGCCTCTTTCGAAAGAAGCCTGCAGTCTAGACATAGCCTTGGTTACTCATCTGTCATGCCTGCAGGTGGTTGTTTTGTTTTGTTTTCCCAAATGTATTTGCTGCCAAAAACTATTGACCAAATAATTCCAGTTAAGTAAGTTTGTGTGTGAACATTTTGTGGTGTTCAGAATTGAAAATGTGTTGGTTGGTTTCATGGACACAAACCACAAGGTATTGCTCCAGTTTTTGAACTAGCTGAGTGTAACTTGATAATCCAGATTCTGGTGTGAATACACAGAGTCATTACAGCTGGTTCAGACAGAAGAGTGTGGAAGGTGGGGAAACTAGTGAACAATTTATGAATGTTTTTTCCTAGGTTGTGTGAGGTTTTTGGTTTTTAATTTTGGAAATTTCAAAATTTAAAAAAAATCAACCAGCTGTAATTGTTACAGATGTACATTTTATTTCAAGTGAATTTTCTGAGTTTGCTTAAAATCTTTTGTTTCAATGGATATCCTGTCAGAGGCAGGTGCCTGTCACCCAGTATGGATCAGTTTAAAAATGTCTAATGATATTTGTGTGATTAGAAAAAGAAGAAATGGTATTTTTAAAAATATACTACCAGAATAAAGATTCTTAAAAAGTTTAATTCTTCTAGAGTAGCAATAAAAGGAAAATCTTTCTGTTGTCACTGGAATTGAGGAGCTACATTTGGAATTCTACGTATATTTCTTACCACACTCACATGACTTCCCTGTATTGCATCAGCCAGGGGTTTCTTTCTTTCCATCTACAAATCCAAGAAAGACCTACTCTGTCTTGTTCATCCTGGGAGGCTTTAGGTGGAATGGTAGGTATTTCAGGAGATCCACTGAAATTGGTCTCTGTTTTACCAGCCATGCTTAAAAAGCCAGTGAAATGCAGCATGTGGCATCTTATTTGCTTTTTTACTGAGTGCCATATACGTCTCATATGTCAGGCTCCCACACTGATTTTTTTCATACCAGTGTATTGCACTTTCCTTAGTACATCACATAGGCCAGGTCTATTCTAAAGGGGAAAGTTGACTTAAGATACATAACTCCAGCTACGTGAATTAGCTGGAGTCAAAGTATCTTAAATCATGGTTTGGAGCTGTCCACACAGTGGGAGGTCAACAGGAGCACTGTAGACTTCCCTTACTCCTCGTTTGCAGTAGGACTACTGGCACTAGACTTCACTAGACCTGCTACTTTGAACAGTCTTCACTAGACGCACTAATTTAACCCAGGAAGATCAACTGTGGCAGCGTCACTCTTCTCTGTGGCAGCATCACTCTTCTCCATAGCATAGACGAGCCCAATAGTGAGCATATGTAATCTCACAATCCTGAACATGGAGGCTAACAATAGTCTTGGATGTTGAAAAGATTAAATTATTACTGGGAAACCAAGTTAAATCTAGCCATTCTACCTTTGTTTCTCCTGGATCAGTGTAATTTTCTCATTTCCTCTTATTCCAATGATAGAAGGGAGCAGAACTGTTAGAATTGGCTTTTGGCTTAAGAGGGGTCTTCTATCCAGAACTGGAAGGAAAATAACCTTCTGTGGTCCTAACCAAACATTTGTATCGGTGGCTACAACAACTGAATGTATCATGGACATTCACTACTGCCAAGAAGTCCACAGATTTGTTGGAGATCTTGGGACATCCTCACAAGTAAAGGGCCACGGCACGTGTCTCCCACATGAGCACTGAACTATGTAGAGTTTTCCAGGAAACTTTCTCCTCCTGCTGTTTTTCCAGGACAGGGGGAGGATAAAACCTTTTGTTAGGATGGTTATCTCCTAGGGCTGTTTATTTGTCATCTAAAGACAGGATCCTTTTCTAGCCATTTACTACATTGCCATGAAACATCTAGTGCAGGCCTGGGTAAAATATGGCTTGTGGGCTGGATCTAGCCTGCCAAGCCACCGGATCTGGCCTGCAGATGCTGCGGGGAGCCCCAGGCAGGTTCCCCGCTTGCCTCACCCCCTGCACGCCACTCAGAAATGTGGCTGCGGGGCAGTTTTTCTTTAAAAAAGTGAATCTGGATGGGAAGAGAGAAAGATTTAGGAGCTGTTCCTATCCCCAGCACAATCCCATTGGCTGGTTTCTGGCTAGAAATCAGCCAATGGGAGCTGCTTGTTTCAATAACAGGCAGCCATGAAGCACAAGGAGTCCAGAGCACATGGCTGCAGCCCATGTGGGGGTGAGGCAGGCATCAGTGTTCCCTCTAAGTTGCGTGGCAGCCCAGCTTCACAGGTGATTAATAAGCCCTGCCCAGTCAGAGGCTCAAGGCTCCATACAGGGAGCTGACTGACTCGGCAGGGCTGATTAATCACCTGTGAAGCTGGGCTGCCATGCAGCTGAGAGGGAGCACTGGCTGGCATGGAGACTGATTCAGGAATGGGCTGCTGGCTGGTAAGTCTCCTTGCCAGATCCTGCCTCTGACACCCCAGCTCCTCCCATCCCTGACCCTCTGCTCCTCACTCCTGTCTCCTCCTCCAGATACCCAAATGCTCAGCTCCTCTCCTGCACTTATATCCGATCTGGCACCCCAATTTCCTGCCCCAGATCATAGTCCCCTCCTGCCCTAGCTCACCACTTAAACCCCTGCACACTCTCCTGTACTCTAATTCCCTGTCCTAGGTCACAATCCAACCCTCTGCACCTCAGTCCAGTGTCCCAGATCACAACTGCCTCCTTCACCCAAACTCCTTCCCTTAACCCAAGCTCCCTTCTGCGCCCAACCTGCATCCTAGACCTTGCACCTCCTCCATTAATATCATGGAAGAGTGCAGCCCTTAACTGCTTTCTAAATTCTTAGAGTGGACCCCATCAAAAATTATTGCCATCCCTGGCCTAGTATCATGGAGTTTTATGAGTTTGGGAGTTGATAAAATCCTAGAGAACAAAGTGGCTTCTTCTATGCAAATGATACTAATAGTAAGACACAGAGCAATAAAAATAATGACCTATGAGAATATATGATACACGGTACAGACTTGAAAGCTTCTCTTTAAAGCTTTTCCAAGAGGCATCAGTAAGTCTCTAAAGAGTGAACTGTACTACATTGTTTCCCTTATTCAAGGATAATAAATTCCTAGATTTTGGATCATAAAAAAATAATGTGGGCATTGGGTATTGCAGATCTTCCCACTGGGCACTTAAGCATAGGTGGTGGGCTTTTCTCACTGTCCTATTCAAAGGAGAAAGCTTCTGGCTATGTCTTATCTTTTAATTTAAAGCAGTGCTAATTTTAAGAGAAGTGACTGACTTTTTTTTTTCTTTTGAAGAAATTTAGCATTAAAAATAGAACAATGTCTGTTTAATGTGAAATATGTATGGCATCAGTTTCTTGCAAGTTAATACACATCCCTGGAGACACATAGTTCAGCTGATATAAGCCCTGGTCTAGCGCTAGGTCAATGGAAGAATTTTTTTGCAAACCTAGCTACTGCCTCTCAAGGAGGCAGATTTACCACAGGGGCAGAAAACCCCCTTTTGTCACTG
This sequence comes from Pelodiscus sinensis, assembly GCF_052426305.1. Taxonomy (NCBI): domain Eukaryota; kingdom Metazoa; phylum Chordata; order Testudines; family Trionychidae; genus Pelodiscus; species Pelodiscus sinensis. The sequence goes on from NC_143063.1 coordinate 31,250,419, forward strand.
CAATGTCTACACTACAGCTGCATAGCTGCAGCCTTGCTGTTGTAGGAGTTGGAGTGTAGTCACAGCCTAAACCAAGGCTATTCAACTTTGGAAGCCCTGGGGAGCACAATGATACTCATAGCACATGCTGAGGGCTGCAACTTAAGTATGGTTGCATATACATGCAAATAGATACGCAAATAGCATCTTTCGCACTGACGGGCACGAACACAAAGATTAAGGCAAGACTACACCACCCGTAGGCACCATTTAAGTCAGTTTTTTTGAAATTAATAAAATGCAACATTTACCTGATTTCCACCCATATGACAGCACTTTTAACGAGCAATGACAGTCCAGGAATTTAACTACTAAAACGCATCTCAACAGAAGACGATTATATTGATTACTTTTTTTGTAATCACCTGTGGGCTGCAAGTTGAGCCCTGCGTAAACCTAAACTGCACTGTGGGCCCCAAGCAAACAGGCCCATGAACCACGTGTTGAGTAGCCATGGCCTAAGCCATGGGGCCACAGTGAGTGGAGAGAGAAGATGAATGCTAAGATTACAGTTCAGAATGTTTTCAACTGCATGAATAATAACTGAAATATGCTGGTTGGTTTAAATGGGAGTTTTGGGGTGGTGAAGAAAGAGAGGAAGTGACTCATACCCAACAACCTGGTATGTGGAGACCCGGACTCAAATCCTGTTCTAGCTAGGATGAAAAAGTCTGCTTGAAATCGGGCAGAGCGGGGATTTGAACATGGGCCTCTCAAAGCTCAGCGGAGTGCTGCACGCTCGCCCTCACACATGCTTTGGCACCTCTTCCCAAAATGGACATTTTGACTCCATTCTGATCAGAACACCCAGACTGATTTTCATTGTAAGGCTGGAGTGAAACAAATTTCACAAGCTGCTGTGTAATGCAATTGTTGTCATCTGGTCAGTTCTAGTTCCTATCAAGCCAAATGCATCACTAGCTCTTGAGCCAGCTCTTCATGTCCCAAGGTGGTGTGTAGCTCAAAGGAGGCTATCCGAGAAGTAGAGAAATGACCACTGTGTTTAATCAGTCATCTGACTGACTTTTCAAACTTGATTAAACATGAGCCATCTTCTTCTCCCTCTTGAGGTAATTCTGCTCTCTGTGAGCTAAATTGAGGAAAAATCTTGTAGTTGTGGGAAGACAGTGAATAGAGACTTAGAGGATTCAAGTGTGCAGAAAAGAGGGAAAAGAATAAGGTGAGGCTAGCGAAGCAGCGCAGTTAACTGAGGGAAGCTGTGAGGAAGGCTGGCATGCTATCATACAAGTAGTTCCTAGTGAGGGCACAATTTGCACTCCCTGAGTCTCAGCTATCCTTTGCAAGACTTCCCTAGACCATCCCAAGTGAGGGAGAGGAGATGAAGGATGATAAAAAGAACATACCCAAGGCTATTTTATTTCAACTAATGACATTCTTCAGAAGAGACTTCCAGGTAAGGAAGCCAGAAGGTGCTGCTTTAGGCATTTATTATTCGCTTATGGTTCAGGTCAGTAAAATGGTTCACTTCTAATGCTTCATTAAATTGCAGTTTCCTTGGCAATTACTGTAAAAGTGCTTCAGAATTTTGTTACCTAGACAACTTTCAAATCTTGATTTAAGATTTTTAAGTGTGGAACCAATTGCTTTGTGTTTGTCTGCTAGAGCTGGTTGCCAATTTGTGAACCACACTCTCTGGATCCAGGGCAAGGTTTGGGAAGGGAAGGCTGATGGGGTGTGTCGCTGTCTGTACTGAACTATTATGATGATATAAGTCGTAAACATGGACATTACGATTATGGCTTCCATGGGTGGTGTGGGCATGGCTCATTCTCATGAGTATCTTGCTTTTTTTTACCATTTCCTCATGCTACTCTAATTTCTGCCCCCTGCAGCATTAAGGAGTGACTAGCAATACTCCCTCCCCATAACTCTGGCACCCTTCCTTTTTAACCCATCTGCCTTCTCTCCTAGAGCTCAAAAAGGGAAACTAAATGCTAAACTCTTCATTCCTTATTTGTTTTAATTAAAAAAAATTATTGATTAAAAATAAAGGTGGATGATCTTCTGGGTTTGGTAGACAGGAAACCTATATTATGTCTCCTCTGGCCATAGGCATAGTGGATTCAAGTACAGTACAGTACTAATAGCCTGGAACCACATGAAGCTGAATAGGAAATTTGGGGATAGGTGTTTTCTTCTCCCCATAGAAATGATCAGCATGGTTGAAATTTATAATCTTGATGTAGAGGAGGCAGAATGAGCCCTTTTATATTCAGTGGAGAGCGATTCCCCCACATCCCCCCAAATTGAAAGCTGAGCAACTTCATGATTCCAGGGACCTTGAAACCATGGAAAGGAAGATATTTGTTTCTTACCTATATTCTCCCTTTGTTTTTTTAATCTCTCCCCTTACTAAATCAGTGTATGTAATGGCTCCTCCCTCTGTCCCTCCCTTGGGATTAGCTTTCAAAGTGAGACCTCATTCAGGCTTTTAGAAACAGCAACATGAACATGCAGAGTGAATGGAGAGTGATCTTGGAGATTATGAATTTTACTCCAAATTTATTCAGAGGAAGAGGAAGTAGAGATGGGAAAACACAATCAAGAATGAAATATGAAGCCTAAAGAAGCAAAAAAAAAAAGGGGGGGGGGAAATCCCTCTTATGGGCATGTGACAGACTGTGCCTATGAGTGATTCATCAGAAATGTACAAGCCCCAAAACAGTCATTTTAATTACAAATCTTTGCTGTTTATAAAATCATTTAATCACACTCTAGCCCTATAACAGGATGAGGCAAATATCACATTCATGATTCTGGGTCCAAGTCAGGAGTGACTTCCATGATCTTTGAAACAATGTGCATACAATTTGCTTTAGGGGGACAGAACTCCCTTTTCCATATGACGGCAATAAAATTAGTTGTTATGGCCTAGCTGGCGAGACAATGTGCAGTGGAACTTATCTTCAAAGGGAATTATTTGTAAAATTAGAATCAGGAAGAGAACAATGGGGAAAAGGAAAGAATCAACTCAAATGAGCAAATTATAGCAGTTTCATCAGTCATAAGCCTTCTGGAAAAATCAGGTGTACAAGTTGCTGCAGCCCCGGCTGGCACTAACTGAATGGGATTAACTCTTCTTGAAAAGTATGTCAAATGTGCTACAGGAGGTACAAACAGGATTTCTTTCCACATCAGGCATACGCTGCTCTACATCTACAATCTGCATTTCATGCTGTCCTAGAGAACTCTGAAAATCCTGCTGTTTTCTTTACACGATTAAGTTACAGGCAGTCCCCGGGTTATGTACAAGATAGGGACTGTAGGTTTGTTCTTAAGTTGAATCTGTATGTAAGTTGGAACTGGCGTCCAGATTCAGCCGCTGCTGAAACTGACCGCCAGTTCCGACTTACATACAGAATCAACTTAAGAACCCCTGGCGTCCCCAAGTCAGCTGCTGCTGAAACTGATCAGCAGCTGATTCCAGGAAGCCCGGGGCAGAGCAACTCTGCCTCGGGCTTCCTGTAGTCAGCGCTGGTCAGTTTCAGCAGCAGCTGACTTGGGGATGCCTGGGGCAGAGAAGCTGGGGTGCTGCTGGGTTGCTCCAGTAGCGCCGCTCCTCGGCGCTACTGGACCAACCCAGCAGCACCCCATCTGCTCTGCCCCAGGCGTCCTGATTCAGCCGCTGCTGAAACTGACCAGCAGCGGCTGAATCAGGACACCTGGGACAGAGCAGCTAGGGTGCTGCCGGGTTGGTCCAGTAGCGCCCAGAGCAGCGCTGCGGGACCAACCGGCAGCGCCCCAGCTGCTCTGCCACAGGCATCCAGAGAAAATCCTAGTCTGCTGCGGGGGGGGGGGGGGGTACTAGCTGCGCCCCCCCCCCCCCCACCCCAGCAGACCAGGAAGACGCGGGCGGCGGACCGAGACGCACCGCGGTCCCGCCGCCTGGGTCCTCCGCGGCTTTGCTCCCCGTCTCCCTGGTCTGCTGGAGACCAGCAGACCAGGGAGATGGGGAGCAAAGCCTCTGAGGACGCCAGCAGCAGGACAGCCGTGGGGCGTCTGGGCTTTCCCGCTGCTGGCTTCCCCGAGGCTTTGCTCCATGTCTTCGTGGTCTGCAGACCAGAGAGACACGGAGAAAGCCCCGGAGTACACGGGCGGCAGGACCGCGAGGTCCCGCAGTCCGTGTCCTCCGGGGTGAGCCCCGTTCATAACTGCGGATCCGACATAAGTCAGATCCGCGTAAGTCGGGGACTGCCTGTACTGTTATTATTGGTATAGCTCTAACAGAATTCTAGATGCTGTGAAAGTGTGGCTGAACTAAAGTAGTTCTCTACCTGTACAGCCTGATGTACAATAACAAGGTTACCCTGCAAACATTCCAGATAGTAAATCTGCATCATCTGAAGTATTGTAGAAGCCCCTGCTCCAGCAAATATTTAACCTTAACCTTAATCTTATGGGAGTTTAGCATCCAGTGAGACTCCTCAGTTGATCAGGATTTCATTCCTAGAAGTCAATACATGAATGCATAACAATATTTGCTGAAGTCTTTGCAAATCAGGGAGTATAGATATCTTCCCTATGACTGCTTGTTTCCCTCTATAGGAAGAGCCCTGCAAAGTGGTGGATATCCGCATCTGTGGATGTGGATATCCATGGCTCATTTTTTTAGATGTGGATGTAAATACAAATTTTGCATCTAAAACCCTGCCAATTTGTGGATAACTGCTTTATATCCGTGGGTATCCATATCCGTGGATGTGAGTACAGATATCTGCGGCTCATTTTTGTGGATCCAAATGCAGATGCGGATGCAAAATTTTGTATCTGCATAGGGCTCTATGAATAGGGGTCAGCCAGAGGCCAGGATACAAGAATTGCTACTCCATGGCAATCCTGCTAAAGGGGACAGACAAGAGTTAGACCAGTCATTCCTTGACTCTGCACTGGCTAGTAGAGTTGAATGGGTGCAGGATGATATAGCAGAGCTATCACTGCATTGCATGCTCTGCCTGAATCAACCAGAATTCTTTCTCATGTAGAACAATCTTCTATATCCACTTATATAACATAGCCTAAAGAAAAGGCTGGAGGCCAAATTCTGCTTGCCTTCTCTATGCGGACATTACTATTCTTTTTATTTGTAGTGCAGTAGCACTTTGGAACCTTCACCTTGGACTAGAACCTCATTGCATGCTGAGTCTGCTGTCCTGAGTAAGAGATTCAGTATAGGCCCTCATATTATAAGTTATTCAGGTGGGACATAGTTTTTACTTATCTGTAAATCACCTCGTACATTAATGGCACTGTTTAAATAATATGCCATCAGACCTTGTATAATTATTCTCTTAACTTGTAATATTCTTTTGGCTACTACAGACAATATTCTGAATTCTCAATGTTAATGTGACACTTCACTAAATCTATCTTTCCGCTCTCACCGGTACAAATACTTAACTCTAAAAGAAAATTCTAGCCAAGTGACCTTGAAAACATTAAAAATATCTTGGACGCAATTCTGATCTCTATTACACCTGGTGTAAATCCAATGTCCTGGCACTGAAAGCACTGAAGTAAATCTAAATTTACACAAGTGTAGTGGAGACCAGCATTTAAACAAAGGTCAGAATCAGGCCCTGAGTGTTCTTGCAGTTTCACACTGTCTCGGGCAATAGGGCTATCTTATTAGAACGTTTTTGTCTTTTAAGAGGGTTTATTGGTTCAGATAAGCATGTTCTCTGGCAATTGGCCTGATTTTTTTACACTTCTAGGGATGTTGGGAACAAGGCCTTGTCTATGTGTGTCTCCACGAGGAGCCATTTCGGAATAGCTATTACAGGATTGTTTATTCCATACATTCCTAGGTGCTATGATAATACAAATAGTAAATAGCTCTTGTGGTAAATTTCCCTGCGTAGGCAAGGCTTTACGTCTTTTCTGGAATTGCTAATGCAGGGATAGTGCTAGCTATCCAGATTCTTACCTTTCCACAAGTATCTACAATATAGTGCAAATTGACAGGGTTTTGCTATGATTGTATTGAGTGTTAGCACTAAACCGAGGGGGTCCTGTTAAGGATATTGGAACATGAGATAGGTCGGAATGTTGTTGTTTGTTCTTCAAACGTTAGGAGAAAAGTATTGGTTGAATAATTCAGTTACATGAGGTGGAATAACTATTTGTTCAAACATGCACATTCTGGTCTGGATTAGTAGCACCAAGCAGTGGTTACTTCCAGAACTTGCATAAATATTTACATCCCCTACTCTCTTCTGGAGAGCAACTCTTTTTTTTTTCAGCTCTTATAATTATGGAAAAAATGTCCTAAAAAGTGATACTTACAGAAATGGTATAGCAACTTGAGAGTCTACTACTGTGGCTGTAGTGTCACTGCTATGATTCCAGAATATTAACAATGGAATATCCTCAAGCAACAGGTAAAATTGTCTCTATGGCCTCCAGCTGTCTCTGGTATCTGCCAGTCAGCCCATCTCTAGCAAACCTTTTGGGGAACACTTATTGAAAGTGGAGTGATAATACTAACAAGAACAACAGTGATATTCTTCAGCCTTTAAAATAACAATGCTAGAAGGTCTTTTATCCGAGCATGTAAGGATTCCTCTGATACAGTTCAGAGAACAGTCCTTTCAGAATTCTTTGCTGCTACTTATTTTCTTCTAAAAGAGCAAAATCCAGATTGTTGGCAGTTGTGTCTATTATGTAACCATATGTAGGAAATAGATTTTTTTCTGAACTAACCATTTAAAATAAATTAGGAAAATGCTGTAATTCCTAAGGGAAAACACTTGTGAGTATCTCTCTTTTTCTACCAGCCCATTTAGAATGAGACCATTGGTACTGACGTTTTCATTCACATACCGTACTACTGAAGCATTACTCTGAAATGTTTCTAATTCTTTATCTTAAAGGACCGAATGAAATGAAACTTACTGTAAACACTGAAAACATTCAGCAATGTTCCCAAGCACAGACTTTTTGGCAGTGGGAAGCCCTCCCTAGATAGCTTCTTGGGAATTTACAAATTGGTCACATATGATTCCATTTTGTGAACTTTTCTCAAATCTGCACCTGCTTCCCAGAAACAGAGCAAAGAAAGGAAAGGGAAAGATTATAGGTGTATTATCCCACTTGCTGATGCCTCATTAAAGCTGAAATGAAACAGTTGCAAGATAATGTTCCGATTACAGTCATGCTGGGTGGCAAAACATTTTCCTTGTCTAACTGGAGGTTAAATTATTGAATGATTCAGAGTGGTTTTTCTGTAGGGTTGGAATTCATTATTTTAAAGTGGACAATATATTTTTCCAGATTACGGGGGGAATAATAAATGTTCAAAACGTGGAGACTGAGTCACTGAGTGGGAAAAATTCTTGGCCCTGTTACTTTTCAGCTGAATCACTGGGGCTGATGTGGGCATAAAGGAACTTGCAGTAGAGAGAGAGCTGGGAATGTGCAAGACAGTGTCAGAATAAGTGTAATAGTATGCAGGAAACTTTAAAGGATTGAATTAATATTTACATTGTGGGATGAAGCTACAGTCTCTTTCTGTCTTGAATGTCAGCTCAGCAGTGCTACATTTTCATATGAAAATAGAATCTAACAGTTCAGTTCAGTGGTGTGGTCACTTCTTTATAAACAATAAATGTTTGTGGGTAAAACATTAGTTCTGCAGAAAACACAAAGTCTCATTTTGACCGTCCACTTGTCTGGTTACATTAACTGCAGCTGCAACCCGGGAAACCAGAACTTCCTTAGAATTTTCAAAGCAAGTGTTAATGTACTTAGTTCAGCTGCTCTGGAGATAGAGGGTGAAATGTTGGGAGTGTTCCCATTGACTTCCTTGGGGCCAACCCTCATCCAAAGACCTTTATATTATCTACAGGACCGTTTCATCATTGTAGAATTCTGTATACTGCCCTACTGATGTGCATCAATGTTGTGACATATAGATGATAGCATTGGTTTCCAGGCTCTTTAAGTTAATTATTTTGTACAAGTTGAACCTCTCTAGCCCAGTGCTCGCTAGTCTGGCAGTATCCATGGTCTGGCATGATTTTAGTTAGACGTCCACTTATCATAGGCATGGCCAAGTTTCCCACAGCCTTATAAAGTCCTGGCTTTCTGTTCTGTGTGGTTATTTAGTTCTAATTTACTTCTAAATGTCTTCTAAGAGCCCAGTAAGCAGTGGAAGTGATGGAAATGCTGCTAGACAATATTGACCTTCCATGGTTCAGCAGATTCTCTGGTTCGGCACTGGTCAGGTCCAGGACTAGGGGCTGGATTAGAGAGATTCAACTGGTAATGCTTGTTTGCTATGAGTACCTGCCCACAAGAAACTGCAATTAATCACCAATTCATTTCATGGCCCGATAAACAACTATTGATGGGAATAATTTTTGGTAGCTATTAGATACCAATCTGAGTTGCATTACAGCTGAAGATCCATAGGGCCTGATCCTGCAAACATCTGTGCATGGACAGTCCTTTTGGCTTCCTTGGAATTAATCACTTTTATAAAGTTAAACACAAGTGTACATGTCTGCAGGATCTGAGCTGTCGAGCTCATAGGCACCATTTCTCAGTAGCAATCACTTGAAGCATTCAGTCCCTAAGCCCTGGTCTACACCAAGGGGTTATTCTGAAACAATGTTTCTCAACCTTTTTTTATAAATCATCCCTTTAAAAAAATTATAAGTACCTACAGTTTTCAGACACACCAAATGTTTTTCTACCATTGCAACACATTTGTTTAAACAACTTAATCATAGCCGGGCAGGCAATGACATTTTTGGATGTAAAAAGTACAAAAATAATAAAGCGCTATAAAACTTAAAACAAAAATTCAGTTTTCTTCAAATTTCAGTTGTGTTGACGTGCCCCCCAAACGTCTCTTGAGTACCCGTAAGGGTACTCGTACCACTGGTTGAGAAACACTGCTTTGAAATAACTCCCCTTATTTTGCAATAACAAGTGGAGCGTCCGCACTACTAAGCCCATTAATTTCAAAATAAGGGTCTGGTTATTTTGAAATAATAACTCCCGCTTTCCTCAAGGAATAACGCCTATTTCAAAATAACTACTCTATTATTACTCCACTGCTGCTATTTTGAAATAACTACTCCCCAGAGTCATTCAAAGTGATTAGTCACCAGTGCTTCCTGGGGTTCTAAGTCAAGATAGAACATCTATGTTAAGGGAGCCTGCCTTGGACTAATTTTGAGGCTAATTTTGTGGACTTGCTATTTCAAAATAGTTATTTTGGGAGTTATTTCAAAATGAATTATTTTGAAATTTTTTCCTAGTGTAAACATGGGGTTTTATTTGTTTTTAAACTTTGTACCAGAAAAGAAAAATGTTTCCACCTGTTTATCTGAATTTTGGCATGCTTTTATTAAGATTGGAAACAAGAAGATGATTAGGGAATGTCTTCTTTTCTTTGTTACATGATCTAATTGATAACAGAGAGTCTCTAGTGGCAGTGGAGATGAATAGGAACTTCAATTCCTTCAAGTTTTTTTCTCCACCCAGAAGTGCCTCCACCTATAATTTACTTATAACATTTCCAGGTTCACATGCAGCTTTGCAAAAACTGCATTTAACTGAGTTGTGGCTGTTGAGTTTCTCAATAATTACTATACAGTCATGATTTTTTCCCAAATAAATTGCATGACTGTATTGGCTGCTCTCATGTTTTATGGTGTGAAGATTTGTGTGAAAAATGTTGACTCAGGAAAATGCTTCAGAACAATGAGTAACAGAGAACTTCCCTCTGCAATGTATTCTCTGTGCATGGCAACCTACAACAATACTTTTCTTTTTCCTGTCCATTCTTGCTCAAGTCTCCTGATAAAAACCTATGCCTATCTGGAAAGGTATGAATAGCATCTCTTTCACGCCGACCTCGCCTAAATACTAGTTTGCATGGCAGCTTTAAAAGCTTCTGGGTTTATCATTGAAAAAATGCTTGGATAGAAGAGACTTGGTATAAAAATCAGTTTTATCAGCACTTTTTTTTTTTTTTTTTTTTGGCTGGGACTTGTTCTCACAGAACTATGAGCTGCATTATTTGTGTTAAACTTCCTGAGTGAATTCCAAACAAGTCATCTTTCCCCACAACTCTGACCTTTAACAAAAGGCCAAAATAATTTAAATTTGTTTCAAGTTTCTCTTGTAAGCAAGAAAGAAAAGTCTCCTTCTGCTATTATACACTTAAACCTGGTTAACGGGAATCAGCTAGTAAATTCTGTTTTTACTCAAATGCTAGTGAAATAAAATCAGTATTATAAACTGATGTCCCAAGTGTGCACACATCTGAAGATTAACCCTTTCAAGCACCTACACTGAAGCCATAGAAAATATTCTCTTAACTGTTACCTCACCTGGCTTAACTAGCATGATTTTAAACTGGACTTTGCACCTCATGTAGGCTAGGCTAGTCATGTTTAAAATTATGTTGGCTGGTTGTAGGTGGGTGCTGTGGTGGGGTCCTTGAAATCAGGACCAATGGGTTGGAGAGGGGGCTGAAATGGCAAAGGGTGGGGCTTTGTCTACACTACTCATTTTTGTGGTAGAAAATATGCTAATGATGTCACAACTTATGCTAATAAGTCCTTCATTAGCATATTTTCTTCCGCAAAAACGTGAAGTGTAGACATAGTCTGGGTGAGAAATCCTGAGTTCAGTCAGGGGAAAATATTGAGGATTCAATGAGAGAAAGGAAACCAGAAGCAAGAGTCCATTGAGAGGGGGAGAGGAAGCAGATTAAGGACATGAGACTGTTTGAATCCCCTAAAATATTGGTGTATCCTGTAATTATGTAGTCCTGTAGACATGGAGGAGCCAAGCGTGGATGCTAGTCATTGAAATGTCTGGTGTACGTAGCCATGCAACTATGATGGCGTTATGTTTTCTGCACCGTGGGTGTTTACATTTCCAAGATCTCTCCCTGTGGTCGGAATTGACCAGCTTTTTTGTTCTTAGAATTGCTGTGGCCTGTGAGATGTTCCCTGCACGTTGTCGTAGATTTGGCTTTTGTTCTTTCTTGTTTGGTGCTTTTCTTAATCCAGAATGAATCCTTCATTACAGGGGGTATCAAGCTCAATTTACCTTAGGGCCAGTGCCAGTTCTCAAATCCTCCCAGAAAACCAATGGGCCCCCTCCTTTGCCGGTAGCTCTGAAGGGGATCCTCCATGCTTCCCCCCGTGCTGGCACTCCTGTTTGTGGAACCCCTGCACGTCTACTGGTCCCCACCTGCCATCCCCCAGGCGATTAAAAAAACCCTCTAGGTATCACTGCCCCTGCAGCAGCGCTAGAGTGGCTTCTGGTTTCTAGCTCCACACCAAGGGCTTGTCCCTGTGTCATGGGGGAGGTGTGTGCAGAGACATCCCCTCCATAGGGGCAAGCTGTGAAACTATTGATTCATTTCTGTGAAACAGACTAGATATCAGTGATGCCAACTCTCCTGATTTGATCACAAGCCTCGTGATAACTGAGGCTTTTCTTTTCTGGAAAGTCTGAGCCACGTCCGCATGCTGGGATCTCCTGCCCCCACCTGGGGAAACTCATTGGCCCTGCCCTTCTAGCTGCAGAAGCATATCAGCTTGGGCAGCTCCCTGGCCAGTGTGGTTCACATCATAGCAGAGGCAGCCAGGGTGGCTTCACAGACCAAGCAGCGTGCTCTGCGTCTGAGACTATGTGGGTGTTGGGGGTCTGGGTACCTTGCACATGGGTGAGTCCCTCACCAAATGACTGCTCCTCCCCCTTTCCCCTCCCCCTCTGGCAGCCTCATGGGCCTAATTAAATAACCCTTTCAAAATATTTCACAGGACAGATTGGGGAGGTGCTGGGTCCCAGGTGAGAGTTTTAGACCCCTGTTGTAGTGTCTGCTAGGGCTCTGAGGAGCATAAAGTTATGAGACTGGAAAGCTGATTTCCCTGCTCCTGTTGGCTAAAAGAAGACCGAAGAACCTGGTTTTTAAGCCAAGTGGCTAGTGTGTGGGATACACTAGCAAGATGCGAAATGACCATGCGTGGGAGACCCCGCATGACTTAACTTCCTCTTGGAAAACTGAGATCCCAGTGATCACAAGCCAGAAAGCCTGAATGCCTAGTTTGGTTAACAGAGCTTAGCCCTGTGATACCTAGAGAGTCCTTCCTCTCCATACGTCTTTATTTACAGACGGCTCATTATGGACCTGCCCTTTAAGCTGATTCCCAAGTACAGAACCCAAATAAGTAAACCGGGAGGCCATAGGGAGCAGCACAAGGGATACTTGGATTAGCCACTGGACATCACCACCTCTTAGTTTTGTTGTAAATGTGGTTTAGATATGAATGTATCATTGGCTATGATTTTTTTAAAAGTTAGAAATCAGTGGTCCCCAACCTTTTGGGGCTGCCGGGTGCCCGGGGGCGGGGCCACTCACGTGCTGGGCACCCGGGTGCACTCGGCCACCCATATGCCGAGTGCACGGTGCCGGAGCCACCCATGCGCCACACTCCCGGGGCCGGTGCCACTCCTGTGCTGCACGTCCAGGGGTGGGGACGCTCCTATGTCACGTGCCCAGGGGCGGGGATGCTCATACGCCGCGGGCCCGGGGGCGGGGCCGCCCATGTGCTGCGCGCCCAGGGCTGGCGCCACCCCCGGGCTGCGCGCCTGGGGGTGGGGCTAGCCCCAATCACTCGGCGTGCACACAGAAATGGCCTGGTGGGAGCCATGGCGCCCGCGGGCACCGCGTTGGGGACCACTGAGTTAGATGGAAAGAATAGTGAATGTAGCAAATGCCCCTTGAAATTGCATGAATTATAGATTTGTTGAATAGCATAACTTAAAAAAAATATTAAACTGAAAGGATACTCTGTGCATTTCTCTCTCTCTGGTAAAACAGATCTCCTCTTTACTTTCCAGCTAGTCTAGGTTTGTTTGTAAAAATACTAGTGAGGTGAATGTGTCCTAATCTATGGCTCAGCTCTTCCCATGTGCCCTGTTTGGGCCCTGTCAGTGTTCCCCATGTGTGACTGTGTGTGTAACAGAAACTCCCCAGCTGACATCCAGCTGTATGTGTAGCTGAGTGCGTCCTTTTGTTCTGACAATCTGTGGCGGCCAGTATGGCCCCTTTGTGTCCTGCCCAGTGGACTAGGATCAGTGTGCAAAAGGAACTTTAAAGCCATGTGTCTCCTGCAGTGGCACCAACGGCCTCTCTAGTATGGTCCAGGATCTGCCCTGGTGTGTATATTCACAACATTCCATGAGTTTGTTTTAACTCTTCTGGGGGCTGCTGTTGTAGTCCTCTTAAGCTCCCGTACCAATGCAGAACCAGCTGTAGTCTGCTAGGCAGGAAACTGAATTAATAGGTTGCTCTGCCTAAGGTTTGAGAGGGCTGCTGTTCCAATCATTTCCTCCATGCAGCTCAAGCAATCATCTGATGAAGTGATTTTTACCCATGGAAGCTCATAATACTTTATATTTTTGTTAGTCTCTAAGGTGCCAAAGGACTACTAGTTTTTAAAGTTGCAGACTAACATGGCTACCTCTCTAAGACATCTCAGCCTATTGTCTCATTGTGGCGATTCCTCTGGCAGTCTCTCCTCCCCCGTGGCTGCCTGGAATGTACCGAGTACTGGCCAATGAGATACCTGGCAAGAGGTACAAAATTGAAATAAAGAATCTTGTGCAAAATAACCCATTTAGCCCGATGAAAACTCTCTGAGCCGGGCCACCGTGGCCTAATGACTCTGTGGTTAAAGCTTGCCCAAGTGATATATGCATGTCAGCCCCTTTCAGTGAAATTCAGCCCTCCCTAGTAACTTTGTCTCATCTAAAAGAAGAAAATGTGGGTTTCTTTTCCCCCTTGATTGTTTTATTTCACCTTGATCCAGTCTTTGTGTATTATACTGCCTTCAGGGCTCTCATTAGCAGCCAACAATAAAAGAAAGATGTAGGTTTCAGCATAAAAGAGAATATAAAATCCTACTGTTCATGGATTGTAAGATTTGTATATTCATAAAGCCTGATGAGCCTGGGCATCAGTGCTAGTCCATGCTGCCCTGCAGGCGTGATCAGATCATTGCAAAGAAATTAACATCAAGCCTTTCTGTATTTGGGTTTCCTCACTTGAATATTTTATAGTAACTTACACTACTGTAACTTTCTATGGTTCTGGAGCACAGCGGACACAACTCCCTTCTGAAAAACAGCATGTTGGCTGGGACTTGATGGCAGTACAAAAGTTATGGCAACACTTGCAGTTGTGGGAGTGGATCTGAGTGAGGATTAGAAATGTGATGGTGATTGGAGTCACTGATAAGGCCACAGGAGGGGTATCTGGTAAATTAGCAGGGCTGGGTGCAATGTTAATTAATGGTTTGTTATTTAGATTATTGCAGTGCTTAGGCCCCCCAGTTCTGAACCAGTGCCCCATTGTGCTCGGCACTGTGCAAACAGCAAAAAGTTGGTCAATGCCTCAGGCATTTTCTGTGACTGTTTGCTTGAATGTGTAAGTGGCACGACTTTGACCATTCCCTCTTTTGCTTCTTGCCATAAACATTCTTACATGAACATCCTTGGGCAATGAATGTCATAGTCAAGTGCATGAGAGTTTGTACCAGAGATGTTTGCCCATTTAGCCAGTTTCATATCGTGACACAGCTGACCAGTTCCAGCTCAGGCACACAGCTTGGGCACAGAATGTTGAAGGGGGGAGGGCAGTCACAGAACGTTTTAAGGGCTTAATTTTAGAGTTTAAAAAATATCTTTGCATAGAGTTATCAGTACCCTGGGATGGCTGACTGATTAGATGTCAGAAAATGGCAAGGGCTGATGTAGCATGAGCAGAAAAAAAGAGATGAATGTCATTGGGTGAATTGTTTGTACAGCCCTGGTTAGCTGACATTTATTCAGGGCTTTTAGAAAGATGAAGGCCCTGCTAGCATTCGACTGTTAAATGTGACCTCAGTACTAAAGATTCTTGTATAAATGCATTGTAGCATGTTAAAATCCTGGTCCAGGGCAAACACCCATTGAATTCAATGAGGGTGAGGATTTCAGGATTACTGAATATGACTTTATGTTCTGTTCCACCGTGCAAATGAGTGATGTGAAATTAATGCCTTAGCTTGGGACTTGAGTTGCTCCTCCTCTAGACATCCTGTGGGGCTTTGGTTAAGTTCCTCCATGAGTTTCAGAGCCTGAGCTTCAGCCAAACCCTGAAAGTCTCCATGCTGGTTTTAGTTCCATAGCACAAGCTCTGCGAGCCCAAGTCTGTGGATCCAGGCTCTGAGACTTGCTGCTATGCCGTGTAGATGTATACGAAGTGCACTAATTTCTCCAGTAAATAGGAATAACAACACTTCCCTACCAGCCAGGGGTGTTATGTGGATAAATAGAGGTGCGCAGA